>NC_083620.1:11368002-11710502 GCF_963584025.1 Labrus mixtus
TTCATTGATATATCAAATGTAATGCTTTGATTATGGCACCTGGTAGTTCTTTCAATATTTTTAAGCCTAAAGATTGTGCTCCTATGAGGCGGTCAGGTTTCTTAGCTGATTGTGATGGCTAGTGACAGCACGTCTAAAGGTCCTGAAACACCAAGCAGACGGCAAAGAACTAGTGGCGACGAAGGCCGCCTGCGGCGGTAGTCACTTGTTATGATACAAAAGGCCATTTTCACACCGCTGGCGCACACCACTCGTATTATAGGTAGCCTACTAATGTCTGATAAAGCCCTTGTTCTTTTAGTGGAAAAAGAAAACAAGAGGTGGAGGCGACACATAAGGAGAAATCGCACAAATGGATACTACAGCGGCATGCTCAAGGGGGATTTCCAGAACCTGAGTCAAGAGCTGGAGATAAATGAAACCTCTGAACAGCCAATCAGAGAGATTCCTCTCACCGACCGCTGTCCCCGATTCAACATCACGAATCGGTCAAAAAAAGGCAGACAGGGGCCAATGGGTAGCGACTGAGCCGGACACACTGCAAAAACTAGGGCCGACGGGCGACGATCTCCTGGGTGTGTCAGGGCCTGAAGGGGACAATAACACAAGTCTGTACCTTACCAACTGATCACAGCACGGTTTCATAGAATATCTTGTTTAAAATACAAGATGAACGAATAAACAAGCTGGTTACTTAAAATAATGGGTTTGTTCAGGATGACCCCTGTCACACTGAAACTAAAGCAGTGATTCTAATACCAGGAGACAACTGGCCAATGCATGAACTTTGCATAAATGTGGGACTATATGTTGGAGAATGGTTACAAACAATTGTCAAACTCAACTGCCAGTAATGGGGGTTCGACCACTGATCTGTCAGGCCCTTTAGTTTGAAGCCTAATAAGGCAATAAGCATTCATTGATGTGCATCTGCAAGAGCACAGTTGGCTGGTGACCAAAATGAGAAAAAGAAAAAGATGAGCCATCTGAGGGTGTTAAGATCAGGAAGGAGTGTCCCGAGGCTTGTGAGAGCTATTTACAGACAAATATTGAATTCTTAAAAATTACATGGCCATGGGCAAGTTTACTCCCATGAGATTCTGAATGGACTAATTTAGAACTTGGATAGACTGCCACTGAGTGAGCTCCACTCAGTCTTTATCACTGATACTACCAGAGATATTTCTGACCAAGAACAAGTCTCTTTCTTTGCCATTTGGGCCCAGATTCATCTATCCATCATGACTCCATTAGCTTTTGCAAATCCGTCACATGCGTAAACAAGAGCTTCTTTCCAAGAGACATCAAACACATATCACAACCACATATTATAAAAAAGAGTCATAGGTAAAAGTACCAAGGTTGTAACTACTGTCCCCTGTCTAAAGGTGATAATAAAAATACATTATTGTATTTCTAAGACGTAAAAAAAACATTCCTTAAACATTCCTCAGTTCCTCAAGTAAGTTGCTCAAGTCATGGAGAATTAGCCTACATCTTATCAGATAAAATGAAACCTCTTGAAGGGGCAACAGGGCAGATTTACAGTTAAAACAACTATGAAGTGCATCGTCACTTTGTAGCCTAGCATGCATTCTATATCTGTCTTTCTTGGTGTGTCTCAGGTACTCCTGGTTTAGTGTATGTGTTTCTGTTGGACTTGTTTGTTTCTTCAAGGACAGCGTAACAGTCCATAGCAGAACCTCAGCAGCACTACTGGTCAGTTGTGATTAATGGTACAAAATAATGAATTCAGCCACTGGTTAAGTGAAAAGCAATTGGTAGTCATGCTGTGTCCTTCCCATTTTCTCTTGTCTTCTCCATCAGTATGGATAGCCTATATTTCTGATTATACTCTGTTAATCACAGGTGTCAAACTCAAGGCCCGTGTGCCAGTTGTGGCAATTATGTCAGGCCTGAGAGATAATATCATATTTCTGTAAAAACTGCCCTGCCAGTATAGCACGCACACAGTGATTCTACAAATCCCAGAATGCACTGTAACAATCGGCACGCATATCAAGACATGTAAGCACCAGCTCCCCTTCCCCACTGCTGTGTCTGTGTGACACATTAAAGCACCTCATTCCGTTAAACCAGTTTCAGGGACTGTGTGATCATGAACATGTGCAACGCATAGAAAGCTCAAGCCAAGCTGTGCCTGTGAGAGGTTCAGATGCAACAAGCAAATTTAGATAACTTTTTGTGTTGCCAAACAATAACTAAGCAGGTCTCCACCACAATGCACATTTTGATTAAATTCTAAGCACACTTGATGCTGAGTTTGCAAGACAATTTGCTGACTTAAGAACCCATGAAATTTTATTTTATACTGCTCTATAATCCATTGCTAGTTGACGTGGAAAAGCACCTTGTAAATACTGCACCTTTAAACATCAAAATAGGGCTGAACTCCATAGAAATGACAAACTAAAGGAAAAGTATGGTTTTCAACACTGCATCATTTCCACACTTCATCACCTTAATGATGCCCAACCCTGCCTACAAGCTGCTCAATGCCCTACATGTCTGGAAGCACATCTTTAAGGTCCCGCCCTTCAGACAATCCTAAATCACAATTATTTGATAGTTGCTAAATTGTAAATGGTTTTGAGTTTGTAAAGCGCTTTTTTAGTCTTCTGACTAGTCCAAGCACTTTTTACACAGCAGGTCACAACTACCCATTCATACCCACTCACACACTGATGGGAGAGGCTGCTATGCAAAGTGTCCATCACTTATCCATTCTAATCCATTCAAACACATTCACATGCCGTTAATGCAGCAGCAACTTGAGGTTAAGTGTCTTGCCCATTGACACAACAACATATGGCTGCAGGAGCTTGGGATCAAACCCCAGACTTTCTTGTGAGGGATGATCGATAACCAAATTATATTGCCAGAATTTCACGTGGTGTAAGGTGTGTTGAGAGCAATCCAATCTGCTTTGAAGATAATGGGGCTGCTTCGCGGTGTATGAATGGGATTAGTTACTTCTGATGGATGATACTACATAGCGACCACTACCATCAGTGTGTGAATGGGTAGGTGTGACAGTGTAAAAGCAGAGTAGTCGGAAGACTATAAAAGCGCTATATAAGCTCAAGTCCATTTACCATTTACCATTTACCTAGCAAGCACTCTGTGGATTGCCACATGAACGAAACAATAGCCAGTTGGGAAGCGAGATGACTGAAGAAGGAAGCCCAAAAACCACCAACTAACGCTGTAACAAGATCTTCATAGTTTTACTTTTTTCTTTGCGAATTTTCAGTTGAAAGTAGTCCCAAATCCTGTTTACTCCAATGTCACGTTTGACCTCGAGGGATTTCACAATATTTCCAGTTTTGAACGACAGGACCCCAGTTACTGGTGAATGGAATCTCTTTGTGGTGTGCTGTTCTGGTCTTTTCAGTGTTCTCCACAAGTGAGAAACCCCATGGTAACTCATCTGACCAACCCAGCGCTCGGCTTATATGAGTTTGACAACCCTGGTTTCAAACCTTTTGAAGTAAAAGAAGGTCTGGGTTTCATTTACATCAAATACATGTGAAGACATATACTCTTGTCATCATTATGGCTTTCAAGATTTTGCTGGTGAGCACTCAAACTGATTGGATTGCACCTTTTAAATGAGGTTCATGGCATTTGTCTTTTTAGTCTCACCTCATTCCCTTCATGTTGTTAGCATACAGATCAACCTGCATGATAAACTTGATTCTAGGGAAATATGTGGAAAAGTTGTGACTGATTTATTTAAATAACAGATTTGTATTTATCATTCTTCATTGTCTTTGAATACAGTTGTAGGCAGTGGGTACACGATAACACTGCTGATTAATCGTTTTATTGTTTCGCTGTTAATTTTGCAAAACAGAAACTTGAAACCCTAAGCAATCTTGTAAGAAACTGCCTGGTATCATGAAACCACATAGGCTAAGTCTGTCCTTCATTTATCTTCTAAGGATGCCTTAGAGTCAAATAAATTGTACATAATAACCTTATGGATTTCCTGAGGATATTTTAATGGAAAACTATTTGATCACAAAGGTTTTTTTTCCTCAGCTCCTCTTATGCAAATTGGTTAAGAGTATTCCTTTATGCATTGCTTGGGGGGTCCTTATGGGTTGCTAGAGGGTCCCCAGTAATCATTTTCATCAAAATTTTTAAAAGGATCCATTCCATTCTCTTAAAAGTGACATTCTTCAGGGAGCATAACAAATAGTTGAATTCATGATGATTGAAAAGGAGTTGGACACTTAATCAGTCATTCAGTCACTCAGTAAGTAAGCAAGTAAGTAACTAAAGTTTATTTATATAGCACCTTTCAAGAGCAGAACATCACAAAGTCCTTCACAATAAAACAAAAGACATACAAACAGTCACATAAAATCAAATACAGACAAATCAAACAAAGGCAAGTCTGAACAGATGGGTCTTTAGCTGCTTTATAAAAGTGTCCACAGAGGTCAAGGCTCTCAGTTCTGGGGGAAGAAAGTTCCAAAATTTGGAGCCACAACCTCAAAGGCACCGTCTCCTTTGGTCTTTAGCCTCGTGCGAGGAACCACCAACAGACCCTGGTCAGAGGACCTCAGGGACTTGCTGGTGCTATAAGGCCTCAGCAGCTCAGTCATTAGAACATGTGACCACTAATACAGTCCTCTGCTGTGTGTTTGTTTTCTATCATTTTGTCTTAATTTCAGTTAATACCCTCACCATTTTTTTATGTAATGTTATGGCTTTAATTTACAGACAGACCTACAGACTCATGTAAGCACTCGGGATGTGGTCAGCTGCATCCGGAAACAGTGTAACCCCAACTCCTGTCCTGCTCCTACAAGCCCTAAACCCAGTCCCAAATCCAAACCTAGACCAGATCTCACCTCTATGTCCAATGCATTAACCATACATGGAAATAAGCAACCAGGGGAAGAAACAGAGGTGGAGGCAAAACCTATGCAATTGCACCATGATAACAGTCAGGTAAGTCTAAATTTTTACCATCATTTACTTATCCACACAAATTAATACATGCCTGTAATACATGATCAAGGGCCGGGTTTAGGACTGAAGTGAGAAGCGTGAGTCATTCCAGCTGTATTGTTGTTGGAGCTGTGTTTACATCATGTTTACATGGACAGGACGGCCTTACGTATATATTGTTCTCAATTGGTTATTGACCTTTTAATGAATTTCTGTCAATTTATTTTCACTTGCTGTGACAATACAGCAGAAACATGTGAAACAAGACTGTGCACCCTGTGTGTCATAACTCTGCACCAAGTGAATCCAGTTCAAAGACTTCAACCAAACCCTAATTGATGCCAAATCCACAGGCTGCATCTACTGACAGGCTTGTGAGCTGCATGTTCTCCTGACTAAAAATGCACTCCGACAGTCTGAGTTTTGCATAAACAGTGAGATTGACATTTTAGACTCTTAACCACACAGAGCTCAGTTGACCTTAATGGAAAATATAGTCATTCCAAACAGTTGGGGTCAGAAAGTACTTTAAAGATTGGTATACTGTTTATATCAAATTGGCGTTTGGAGTACCTGTTTAAACAAAACAAAGAGCAAGAACACAAGCATCAGCTAAAGCAAAACTAGGGGTATACCTGCCTAAGGATTTACATAGTCCAATCTGATTGGTCAGTTTTTGCCCATAGTCGACTGATAGTTGAATGTTTTTTCTGTGCTCATTGAGCCATATTCTCATTAGCAACATACAAGATAAATCATGTAATTAAAATATTTGTCTTCTAGAACAACAATTTATTATATGATAGGACTTAATACATTCTTTTACTCATTACTGTAAGTCATCATTTTGGGGACCTTATAGCAGTATTACACATTTACAATACAGAAGACTAATGGCTTAAGCTAAAAATGAAAACAGAGTAGCCAGGTACAAAACTTTTATTTATCTTAATTGCACACAGAAACAACTAGATGATCAAACGACACGAACTGTCAGTCAGACATCGAACAAAGAGGTACATGGGACGGCTGTGGCCGGATTGTCGGGGGTCAGGGGTTTGATCCCCAGTTCCTGCAGACACATGTCCAATGTGTCCTTGGGCACACTTGATCACAAGTTGTTCCTGCTGCTTTGTTGGCAGCGTGTAAATTAGCATGAATGGATTAGTTAATACTGATGGTCACTTCACATAGCAGCCTCTGCCATCAGTGTGACTGGATGTGAATAGGTAGGTGTGACCTGCGATCTAAAAGCATTTTGAGTAGTCAGAAGACTTGAAAAACGCTATTCAAGCTTATAGCGAGTTTACCTTATACAACAATAGCAAAATAAAAGTTTATAACAATACAGGGTTACACAACCCATGGATTTTAATCTCTTTAAGTTATTGTGAGTACATCAGTTATTTTCAAAATTCAGAAAAGTTTAAATTTAAACCAAGATAGGCTAGGGTTCGTTATTTATTTGGAGAGAACAGGCAACTCTATGTAAAATCAGATGCTAAGCACCCCATATACCGTAGCTGGAATGGAATGATCTTTGTTTCATAAACAGGTGTTCATCTGTGAGATTGGCAATCAAATTATGTTCTTTCGATTAAATCCTTGAATATTTGGGGTCACCCTTAGCAGCAACTACAGCAACTGATTAACTAAACATTGAAGTTAATTTCTTGTTAATTATTCTATTTAGCATAAACAGATTGAATATATTAAATAACAACCCCCTGTGTACAATATGCAGATTGTTTTGTTCGTATCTATTGTTGCACTTACCTTTAGTCGTAATATACATACACAGCAGGGAAGCTTTTAACCATACACCACAGCTTGGGCATCCATTACTATTACTTGTTTTATGCCAGGTGTTCCATGTGAGCCATGAAGAGAAAAAGGAGGGAATGATGGAAGAGAGGCCAAAAAGTGATCATGAGAGGGGATTTTCCACATTTCTGCTGAGAGGGGAGTTAAATGAGGAGGAGTCTGCGAGATCTTTCCAGGAGGCTCTCAGACAGTGGAGAGGAGAGAAGAGAGATGTTGCAGGAGAAACCATGAGTGAGGAGGCGATGTGGACACCTGTCCGACCAGGTAAACTTCATAGAGGTGCTTGTGGACCGGACACTAACACTAACATAAAGCTGACCATCAACAGAAAGACTGTCCTTCAGTTAGAGCAGCCAGGTTTATTCATCCAGCATCCAGAGTCTCACTTAGTATAGGTTTGCCCAGTGGTTTGAAATATATATTGATGAGGTTATAAGTACCATTTTCATCATATTTTTTGTTATCATCTTCTCTTTCAACCATACTCACGCCATTCCTTTATTTTTCAATTCATGGATAGATGTTTTATGCACATCATGAACACCTGTGCAATCTAGTGAAATGCAACACAGTATTCCCCTGTTAATGTTATAGATTTGAATCAGTGCTTGGACTTGGGTGGACTTTGGACGATAAGTATTTTAAGCTCTAGTTTATTGTGTTACCTGTGGTTGATCTGTTGTGGGGCTTTGATCATCTATTGCAGCCTTTCCCAAACTTAAGACTGCCGCGGCCCGCTTTGAAATACAAAATTACTTCGGGGCCCATTATAAAAAAATATTTATGACTACATCTATAACTTTCAGTAAGGGTTAAATTATTGGACATTAAAACATGATATTATGGCAAGATAGACACAAAAGGTTACTAAACATTATGTCCATGAATAGTCATGACACGCCATACTAATCACTTAAACGGTTGACTCATGTTAAATCATCATTATTGTGATATTTCTTTTATTTTTTAAATTGGTGGAGGGCTTTTTGTGGCCCACCTGCAGTACCCACGCTGCCCACCAGGGGGCCCACACTTGGGGAAGCAATGATCTATTGCATTTGATTGCACAAGTTTTCATGGTATGTCTAATCTACACCTGTTATCTTGTCCTGTATTCCCTTTCTCATCTTTCCCCAAAACCTTTACTGGAAAAGCACTTTACTATTGGTTAGTTAAAAACAATATTTTTTTATTTTATTCAGAAGACCTGTTCCATTAAAATGGGATGTGTAAGATGGAGATGATGCTTAGTGAAACAGTGAAGTTGATAAATAGTATCATATTGAACAAGTTTTGACTGTGTATTGGATGTAAAAGCTATTTCAACCATGTGATTATGGCTATTAAATGAAATATTGCAGTGAAAATGAGACAACAATGTCTCCCTAGAAATCTTCTGCCATCAACTTAACAGCAGGTGCCTCAAAACGGTTTGAATGCTATCAAATTGAGTAA
The DNA here is from genome assembly GCF_963584025.1 of Labrus mixtus. Classification (NCBI taxonomy): domain Eukaryota; kingdom Metazoa; phylum Chordata; class Actinopteri; order Labriformes; family Labridae; genus Labrus; species Labrus mixtus. The sequence continues at coordinate 11,376,265 of NC_083620.1, forward strand.
ATATTTTCCACCTTTGCCTACCGTACATTTCCTTCACTGCTTTACTCCTTCACTCCAATTTTTTACATTCTCCACAGCTTTTTCTTCTCCCCCTCCCTCTGATCTGTTAGGGCCTCATAGAAACTGCTTACCACTGCAGGAGCAGGGTAATCCATGGCTGTTGCATATTGAGATAATTAGAGGAGTGTTAGGGGTGGCCCTACTCCACACCACAGCACTAAATGCCTCGGCAGTTTGAATGCTTATGTGTGCAAGCTCCATTGCGTCAGGCAATTTCTCTGCCCTTTCACACATGTGTTTCCCATGTGTTTCTACATGTGCACATGTGCAACGGTGTGTGTGTCTGCGTGTGCGTTATGGTTTCCGTGGGTGTATATTATAAGCACTATTATTCCAGATTTTGTGTGTGTGTATCTAGGTGTTTGTGCTTTTTATTAGGCCTCCCTCTCTGCTTTACTGCTTGGACAGACTCTGCTCCTCTCTCACTTCACTCTGCTCTTCAAATTGCTGCCAGCCCCTCCAGCCCTAATTATTTCTGTCAGGCCAATGGCACCCAGGCCCAATTTAAAGCTGCCACTGTGGACTGCCAAAGTGTCTGGAGTACAATCATAACATTTCTCTTTCTTACCTCTGTCTTTCCTTTTCTCGCATGCGCTTACAATGTTCCTTTTATTTTGTGTACATCTTTTTCTTATTCCCAGGGGGGCTCTTGCCTGTCTATTTTTGTTTTGGCACCCTTGGCATTATGACAAGGTGTTTTCTCACATCTTGAGGGGAGGTGGTTTGAGGAAGGTGTTGAGAACTGGTAAATGATGTTTTCCTGCTTCTCTTCTACATTTGTGTGACTCTCTTTCCTTTTGAATAAGTTTTCCTCCTCTTCTCTTCTTTACCATAACTTTTGTGTGTAGGTAATTTATGTGTGTTTATGATTTCTCCCCTCTCCCACATTTCTCTAGTGTCAGTGTCAGCCATGGGGACACAGACTGACCTGGCTTCAGACAGAGGAGCCAAAGGACGAGGAAAAGGAGAAGGAGAAGACAGGGTACCTTTCAGGGTGGAGTTCACAGAAAACAGCCTTACCTACATGGACAGATTACTTCTCAAAAAGCATCGCAGGTACTGTACAAAGGCAGACAATAATAGGCTACACCACACATACATACTCTAAAGCATGTAGGCTTCTGTCGTATATTTCACATCAAAGGTCAAATGTGAAACTTTTGCTTTTGCCCTCTCATCATGCCTGAAAAGATCTTCATAATTCAAAATCACTTCCTCTTCTTTTCTTCAAGTGAAGAACTCAAAATTGTTCAATTGCATTCCTTTTTTATTTTAGAAGAATCAGAGTTTTGACTGAGCCTTTCATATGAGTTACTGTTGGGATTACAAACAGTCGCTGTGTTACTGTAATATGAAAAACTACCACACCACACACTAGTTGCTTTGGAGCGTGTGGGAAGATAGTTTGAAAAATTTGTCTGGATAACAACTCAGTTTCTCCTAATCATTGTGGCATTACACAAAATAGAATTTTAATGCTACGCATTGATTGTTAGGTTTATTGTATTACTTCATTAAGTATCATGACGGACAATATTTTAATCCGTGACAGTTTATTAATCCTATTGGAAGAAAAAAAAAATCCCACCAATGCGATTTCATTTGAACAGCACTATCTTACATTTCAAGTTTTAAAGGCTGCAGTAGGGCAACAGTTAAGATTAGTTGGTAAAACAGACGCCCCAATCCTCGACGTAGCAGTACTGAGCTCCACCATACCCTCTGCCCTCTGCTGCATGTCATCGTTGCTCTCTATTGTATTTCCTGTATCTCTTCACTCTCCTGTAAATAAAGGCAAAAGGCCAAGTGTTACTCATTTGCATTAGTTTTCATGTGGTCATGGAAATCACATAAAAGCAGTAGAAAGACATGCCAACAATTTAACCAACCTATACAGATTTCACTGAGGGAAACTGGGAACACCTCTCCTTTATTGCCTCTTAATTCATGGGAACATGTAGAAATCCATGTGCACTCAGTTTTCATGTCGTACACACCTTCCTATTCTGCGTCTGCCTCTCTGTAGCTTACATTGCCAACAGTGTACAAAGCAGTTTCTCGCACTTATTGTGCAGTAGACTGCCTGAGGGCCTGGCTTCGGCAGGTCCCATTATTACAGCCCTTTATTTAAGCGGCTACTTTTGGGCTGAGGAGTCCACAGGAGAGCAGGCCAGAGGAGAGCAGTGCAGAGTGCAGTTTTAGGCCCGCTGACTGCCTGAGCTGGAAGTCCCAAGCTGTAGCAGCCTTTAACTGTGGAATAGACTAGAGAGCCAATCTAGAGTGCAATAAGCCTGCAGCGCTGATGGTGGCAGAGCTTAATGGAGAGACAGAGAGACTGGCTGGCTGGCAGAAAGAAAGAGTGGGAGGCTGAATTTTAACAAGCTTCTTTAATAATGGGAAATGGAGAGAAGGAAGAAGGGAGTGAGGGAGTATGGAGGAGGAAAGAGTTTTAAAGAATTTGCTAAAAGTGCTCAGCTATATTAGAGTCATAAACTCTATCACCTTGTTATATTTGTGGGGGGCCTGCAGGTTACAGAGCAAGCTTGGGACCAGGGGGGCATCAATCTGATTTCCTGTGCTGGCTCGGCAGTGTTGATGGGGTAAGTGAATGCACGCCCTTCCATCAACTGCCTTAGTGAAAGTGTCTGTGATCAAAGCACTGAACCCTGAAATACAAATCTGCACAGGCACACAGCCGAGCTGTGAACTGGCTCCTCCCTGCATCTATAAGACTTGACCTGCCTGAGCCTAACTCGTTCTGCCAAATGTATGCAAATGCAAATGCAAATTGAACACAATTTAAATAGAGTGACAATGTTGCTTCATTATGATTATGTGAAAAGAGTGAGGGCAGAGCCGTAAGGTTATTGGTTTAAAAAGTAGTAGAGTATCAGAGAGAACTCCCATGATTCCCCGCTAGCCTCGACATCATCTTGTGTTATTGTTTTGATTGAGAGCCCCCCTGGTGGCAGATTTTAAATTAAACACTTATTATGGGTCAGTTTGTGCACCATGCTTAAACCATTTTAACTTGGTAAAAGGTCTCTGAATAATGTGCTCCATCTTCTATCTTCTTCATAAATATAAATAATTCAGTTTTGAGTAGTCTATATATTCTGCATTCGATGAAGTAGACATGTAGCACCGGGGTGGTGAAAGGGGGATGGGCTCTGGCTTAAGCTTAAATGCAAACAGCCTAAGACTAGTGAGGTATCTGCATGTAAAGTACGGTATGGAAGTAGTAGAAAAAAGACGGATGTAGGGAGCAAAAGGATAAGAAAAGGGACGTGAGGGACAGGATTAAATACAACTGTATGAATACATTAAATAGACAGAGAAAAGATAAACACCACCAGGTTTGAGGGTTAGAACTAAGTCAGAGGAAAAGATATAAACTGTAAGAAACTTCCCAAGTCACTCCTCATGGGCAGCCTGGAGCTCTTCACAAAGGCTCTCTCACTGGTCCTGCACTTTGGCCAGATCATACTAGGAAGGGAATAGAGGTTAGGTGGAATGGTATGACTTTTTTAGGTTATCTGCTTAAAAATAACTAAATATGTATGCATGTATCTGACTAAATCTCTATCTTTTTGTTCAGCAGCCCATGTATCAGGATAAATGAATAACAGAAAGGGAACATGCAACTTCAAAAACGTGTGTTAACATTTTGTTTTTAATTTATTAATGATTTATAATTCTGTTTTTAATTCCAGAACACCGATTGAAGCCCATAGTCCATCGTTGGCCTTTGAATCAGATTTAAAATCACAACATAACCCAGACACCGAGGAGGAGACTGCAAGCAGCCTTACAGGTGAAACACACATATGTGCACGCAGGCACAAATACACTCAGTTGCAGTGTTTGGGGTAATCTGTTACAAAGTAATTGTAACGCGTTAGTTCCACAAATCATGTTATCCATTACTGGAAAGAGGCTGCATTTCCCTCTTCCTTTTCTCGCCCGAAAATTAAAATAAAATAAATCCCAGAAGAACCTGCAGTTTCTGTGTCCCGTCCTCTGAGCAGATAGCTGCGCATGAGCAGAAGGTCGGCCTTCAGATGTGTCAGAGCGCATGTCTAGCTAGCTAATTCAGCCAGTAAAAATGGCAAAGAGGTCAGCCTTGACTTTGTGGAAATATAACCATTATTTTGACTTTTGTTAGCTGTTACATTGCCTCTGTCATTCCCGTTATTAGGCTGCAGAGTTACAGGTTTGGGGCTGTCAGAGAGGCCGTGCAATGACACTAGAGGCAATACATTCAAAGGCAGACGCACAGTCGGCTACGTGCCCTCTGGACCATTTAACGGGCATGGGCTGAGAGCTGCAAAGGGGCTTTCATTTTTTGAACATCACTCTAGTAACAAGTTACTTTTTACTTTTAATCTTTTAATGTAATGATTTACATTACCCAACACTGCTCAGTTGTATGTCCATGAGCATCTTTACTTGCAATGCACAGCTTATTTCTTATGTTTATAGCCCCACATACTGGTACACAATGACATGCAAAGGTAAAAAAAAAAACACTTTCTCTCTCAGTGGATCGGGGTGTCAGTGCCTGCCCATTCATCCCTGGCAGTGTGACGGGTAATCACTGCCTGTGATTGTGTGAGCGGAGGTACGTTAGAGGCGGTTCATGCCTGACAGGTTGCACTCAGCCTGTAAGGAATGGGGCAGGGAGATGAGGCTTGGGGTAGCCCTGTAGTCTGGATCTCAGGGCCTGGAGCTCATCAGTCAGAGTATAGAGTCCTGCCTGTCTGGCCTGCAGCAGAGGCTGTCAGAAAGTGGGGTAGACCACGGTTATCTCTCCCCTGCCAAACCTCTGGACCCCGGGGCTGCCAACTGCCTCTCATAACATCGATCAAGATTCGCTCCAAACGTGACCTTGTTAGGATCTACTAGTCCTTGCTTGCCCCCTTCCTCATAGCTGTCTATCACAAATAGTAGAGTCGCTTTAAAACATTTTCCAGGTCGAAATGGTTCCCTGTGTTCCCCAACAATAAAAACTAAATAACCTACTCAGTAGATGGGAACTTGATAACACTTTCTTGGTACCTGGAGTGTCCAAAAGGAATAAGGTGCATTTTAAAACTTCCTAATAACTATTGCAGCTCTCCACTGGGCCCAGCCTGATAAATGAGAGCTTTCTTAACAACAGGCTAAAACGCAACAGCATATTTCTTGAAACTGTTCTGAATCAAACATAATGTAACTTTTTTTTTTTTTTTTTTTTAAATAAAAGCTGCTTTGAACTTTTCTCACTTCTTTCTCTCCTTGCCCCAGCATCTTTCATAATGCCTGCCATTCAACCATTGGTTGCACTTTGAAAAAAACCATTCCAAACATACAAATCATTCTGTCTCTTCTTGCATTCACACTTCAAAAACTAGCTTTTAGCCATCAGTACTGTATGACCTCGAACCAAACATTTATGTTCCAGAAGGACTTGATTGCACAACACTGAACGCTGGGTGAAATTCTTGTTTGTTGCTAGACACTCATAAAGCAGACACGATACTCAACAGTAACCTCTAGTTAGTTAATAATGGTATGAATGCTATTACAGACCCTCTGTCTCATTCAGAGCTTGGCCTTTGTGAGGATAAAGGGTGAGAGTTCAGTCAGAGTCATTTACTTCAGAGATGTGTTGCAAGTCTTCATACAGTCATATTGAGTGGTCTTAGGGGCTCTGTAAACCTTTTCTTTCTGATCTAGTTTTTCTCATGCAAAGTTTTCTTATCCCAAGAAAGTTGTCATTTTGTTTTCTTTGCATATTTTTTTGACAGGGTGTTGAGAGAAAATACAATATAAGCAAATCAAAGTATACTGGTCTTGGAATAGTTTGAAGTTAAAGTGGTTATCTAACTGCAGCACTTGAAGAAAACAGTTTAATAATTGATAATCCATTGCTCAGTGATATGCAGATGTGAGGAAGACTGCAGTGTCTTTGGGAAATGTAAAGCTGTTCAGCAACTGATAAACTATTCCTTCCACCTGCCTCAAACTTTTCTGACATCTGACAATGACAACAGGTTGCCGAGTTTCTCCTCCTCTCTTGTCTTTGAACCTGAATGGGTGGGCCATGTGTGTGGCCATGAATAATAAAAAACTGTTTCCATGCATCATGTCAGGAGCACTCATTTTCCGATTGACTTAAATGAGAATGAGGAAATTACCAGTCAGGAAAAAAGAGTTTCAACATACCAATAGGTTTTCTTTTTATATTGACGGGTGTAAATTACCATCAGTTTTATAACCTACTGTTAATCCTGTTTTGATTATTGGTACGTGTTGCTGGATTTTAAAGTTAAAGCATGTAGACTCCCATACTGTATGTATGAGTGCATTAATTACTAGATGAGCTGAAATTATAAAGAACGATTATAATAATAATAATCTTTGGATATTTCCTTTATATCACAAGTTCAAACAGATAATCACAGAGACAAACAGGAACTGAAAACATGTCTGCTGTCTTTTTGAGCAGCAGTGTAGTGTTAAAACAAGAGAGATCTCTGTTCATCCCCTGCTGCATCAGCAACTTCTTACAGCTTTGATAACTGAACAAAAGAGAGACCCAAGTCTTTGACCCTGACCTCTGATCCCTTGAGGAGGAAGGTGTAAGAGAAGGCTATTTCCTGATTGTTGTCAGGTATCCTCACATGTCCAATGGCCTCTTTCAAAATAAAGATCAGATTGGAGGTTCTGGAAACACAGCTGAAAAGTTACTCAGAAGCAAATGTATTTTATTCTGATTCCATTTAACTCATTGTAAACATCACTTTAGCAAACTAAGATTATGTCACCATTTCAAAATGAAGATTTTTCTTAAAGCAACGGTGCAATATTTGTTCAACTGTTATGATGATTTATGCCTAGAGCTTGGAGCTGGATGTTTGAGGTCAGGAATATCCAAAAAGAAAGAACAATAAGCTAATTACAATTCTATTATTGTGTCTATTTTAATTGAAAATCTATTGAAAACACACTTTTTAGTCATGATCTCGAGTTAGTCTTTCAACAAAGCTCTGTCCACATTTAATCATTCAAGTTTGTACTTGCTCCCCCTCCGTACTGTAACACAAACGTTGAATGCTTTTTAAAATGATTTTGTCACGAAAGAACAAGGGAATCTATACTGTAGATTTAGTTTTTTTACCTTAAATTAACAAAACAACCCAACAAAGATGACTGGTAAAAGAAATGTTTTGCAGAAACTACAAAAAAACACAATCAAAAACACACATACTTTCCCTCTTTTGATGTGTATGTGCTTGTGTGGGTGTCTGTGTGTGTGTGTGTGTGTGTGTGTGTGTGTGTGTGTGTGTGTGTGTGTGTGTGTGTGTGTCTATTTTCAGCTGAGGAGGAGGATTTCCGGCGCTACTTTGCATCCTTGTTTGCTGTCCCTCACAGCAGGGGTAGGACTGATCCTCAGACGACCACACCTGAATCGTGTCTCATCATAGAAGTCCTGGATGAAGTGAGAATGAGTGAAACTTTTCAATTCAACAAATCCATCAACAGAAGTGAATCTAGACAGTGCAAATTGAAAAAAAAGACACAAACACACACACTTATTACTGCTGGCAAGGCTTCAGAGTAACCAGCTAATTCTTTGTTTCTGTTCCTCTCTGTATCGTTCAGGTGTTCACTGTTTTCTTCTTTTTTTGCAGAGAGACACAGACATAGGTGGAGTTTTCATTCCTCAACAGAGGAAAGACAACAATGGAAAGTGAGTTTAAATTAAAAATGTATCTGCTGTGACCTCACCTGTGCCTACCATGTTCAAAGTGGGCTGTGTGCACAAGTTTTACTGACCAGTGCACAAGTTTAACTTACACAAGTATAAGGCGTTTCACATACAAAATATTAAAAAATATTGATCGACTCAGTGATTGTTTTTTGGCTTTTTAATTCAACATGTGATCAAGGTTATGAACCACATAAAAATATCTACCTTTGATATCTATTAAACATGGGCATTTGGGTCTAAGAATGATGTGTGGTGGGGCGCTGGTGGCACATTGGTTAGTGCGCACGCCCCATGTATGGAGGCTGTGGTCCTCCAAGCGGGCGGCCCGGGTTCGGATCCGACCTGTGGCTCCTTTCCCGCATGTCATTCCCTACTCTCTCTCTCCAGGAAACAGTAGGACCTACGTTTTAATATAAATGTCTTGACATGATAGAAAGGGCAGTTTTTTGGAGGTTGGTGTCAGTTGTCAGTAAAACATGTCAAAGCTGTCACAAGGTTGCTAACTATACGTAACAATGTTAGTGCCAGAAAGTTGTGTTTATTAAATACAGATGGATTTGGCCTCTCTTAAATGCTCTTATTTGTCATGCAGGTGTTCCCCTGGTCAGCAAGTCCTCAGTAATGGAAGAGCAACAGTTCCCCAAACACCCTTAACCAATGGTGAGTCCTCAAAAGTCAACCCTCTTCCCCCGGCATTAACCAAATAAACTAAGAAGCTCCATATATCCAAATTCAGACTTCACTAATATGACATACAATACAAAGTTAGATGTTTGTGTTATGTTTTTGTATTTTACACGAGTTAAGGGAAAATCCTCGCTGTTTTTTTTTCTATAGCCAGCAGCTGTTTATCTTTTGAGAGGGGTTTCAAGGAACACATTTAAATACACGTTATCCAAATAAGCATTTCCTTTTTTTTTTATAATGAAAGAAAAAACAAATCTAAACACAATAAATTCTACTCTTTATGTATTCTTATGAGGGAATGTTTGGTCAAGTTTCATGTCTAAGTCATGTCTCTTTTTGCCACACTTGTCATGACGGAAAAATAAAGAAAGATAGATTACAGTGTAGTGTAATGTGTTGTAGTTTCTGTGTGGTCAAAAATCTGAATGCTTTAAGTGGTGCCTGTTTTTTAAACCTTTGAGATAAGAGGCCAACGAGTTGTGTGGCTCCAATGCACAGCGGACATTCAGAGCATAAAAATGAAGTGTAGAGAGACTGAGGAATTAGACATGAATGATTGCTGCTGTTTAACTTGTTCTAACTCCAGTAAAAACTTCTACATTGTCTGGAATAAGTGCTAAGAACCAGTTGTAGTTTGTGGTTACACCATCCCTCCAGACTATTTATAGTCACACTTTTGAGAAAGGTGTTTCATGAGGTGAAGTGAATATTGACCATACTGTAACATATTACAAATCAATTGGTTGTTGGTGATTATTCAGTATTGAGCTCTCATTGCCTTAATCAAGGACAAAGCTAATTTTCCTTATACCAGTGTACTTTTGAATTTAAAAAATATATATATATATATATGTGACTGCATGCCCACAAAGGCAGCTAATATCCACATTGTTTGTGTTATATTTTACACAGCGTCATCCTCTGAAAGTAAGTCATCTGCATGCTCCACTGCTGAGACTCCAAGGGCTTTAAAGAAATCAATCAAGACACCGACCATAATGTCACACAAGCCTTATTGCTCCCCCACAGTCCATAAATCAAAACCTGACTGTGGATCACCCCAACTTGTGTCCTCTCTCTCATTACAAGATCAAACCAGGATCCCTATGTCCTCCCACTCTCCTACCTCTTTTCAGCCTGATGTCTCTCCTTTGGCTAGTGCCACACCAACAATCCCAGAGGAGCCTCACTCCCCTTCTCCTTCCATATATTTTTCTCTTAGGTCTACATTTACAGTATCACCATCAAGCTCCACTGAGTCACCATTGCTGCCCACAGTTAACCAATCGACCCCACCACAAATAGGCTCAGACTCATCTCTGTTACCAGTACAACCCCAATCTTCCCAGTTATTCTCACAGTCAGTCTCATCTATGAGGCTTTCCCAATCATCCCCAAGCAATCTACTGTCCCAAAGGCAATCCCAACAGTCCCTCTGTGACCCTGAGTTTCTCCTATCACACCATCAACTCCAGCTGCCTCAGTCACCTGTGTCTCCCAGCCCAAACCCACCACCAAGAACACTGGAACCATGCCAAGCTGTAAGATCCCCTCCAGGTGCATATTCAAGACATGCGTCTACTCCAACAAATCAGGATACTCCAATTGTTATGTCCTTTACTTCTATCTCTGGTGACCATGAATCTACTGCATCACAACAGGATACTCAGTGTATCCCATCACTTCTATCACACAACTTCGATGTCCCCCAGGATTCTTTTTTGGCTTTGAAAGTGGAGGAGGAAGAGGAGGAGGAGTTATCAATAGGTTAGTGATTAATGAGTTTGCTTTGTCTTCATGTATGTCTGTGTGCAAACTGACAAGTATTAATCGTGACAAAACACCAATTAAGCCATTTCACACATGCACTCCTTAAAAATGATAGAACATTTCAGGAGACCATGCCCCTAAAATTGTCCTGGGTTGCTCTATTACATTTTTCCTCAGCAGGAGATTTTCCCTGTCAGACGGGAGTGGAGAGGAGGGTCTCAGGATGACATATCTTAACATATTGTCTAAATTCTGCACTTTATTCTTTTCTGGAGTAAATTCGACATAAGATAGTCTAAATAAAAATAGTACAAACTACTTGTTGCCTTCCAAAGTTGTTTTAAGAACATGCACAGTGGGGTTTCTAGAGTCTCTTGTCTAAGCAAGAATCAATATGGGGGGCCCTCCGACCAGCGTTCATCACCATCATGTCTGCCAGTGTCCCGATGCTTGCTACTCTTCCTTTTTTTCCTGTTTCTTTTTTCTGTCATATAGATGGATAATTACTCTTCATTTTTCCTTATTGACTTTCAGCAATAATGCATGCAGCGCTTAGCAGGGCAACAAGAATTAATGCTCTCGGATGGGGCTCCCTTAGGGAGGTTACTGTCATCGCAAAATTTGCACATTTTGGGCGACAGCTTTGGTTTAAGTTTGTGAGCCCTCAGGGACCCCCCTACTGGTCTGGGGCCCCAATCAGTTGCCTGCCTTGCCTGTTGACAAGAAGCGCCTCTGAACTACTGCAAACTGATTTCTTGCAGAACATTTGGGTTCAGTCGTTGAACTTGGTGTCTAAACTTTCTTTACTGAATGATGCATCAATACTCTGTTGGTGCTGCAGTTTGAGCTTCAAAAACAAAACTCAAAGTGTGTTTCTAAAAGGGGGGCGGTGACTATAGTTGGAACATCCACACCCACAATCTGTCAGTAAAAGTGCTGTGTCAGTTCAACAACACATGCAATCAGAAATAAGCCCTCCTACATTCATATGTTTGCCAATGATACAGTTCTTTGGTTGTGGTCCCTATTGGGACTCAGTTATTGAGCAAAACGTCCTCATTATTCAAAAAGCATCTGCCAATTTTAACCTCATTCAATTTCCAGGTCTATCTAGAATCATGTGATTTGCAAAGGTTATTTTTTATGGCATATTAGCAGTTAATACACATTTCTCTTGCCATGGATCCTTCAGTTTGAGGCTACATTTTCACCAACTCGCAAGAAAAAGGAGGCAGTGTTGAATATGTAAACAGGTTCTTAACTTTGTTTTTTTTAAGAACAACTTGATAATGGATGCTTCCTGTTTGGCTTATTTAAAGTCTGAGTGAAGCAATACAAAATATTATTTTGCATTTTTATGCAACAAAAGACTGTTTTTAACAACCAGGTGAAGTTGCAGTAATGAAAAAAATGCTAAGTTTGTAGATTAGGTTTCAAAATCATGAAACATTAAGAAGTAATCTCTGCTCTGGGACGCTGTGGGTGTGTCTCTTGAATGGCACTTCTAAAACATTAAAGCACATTTCCTTGTAACTAACTTAAATCCAGTCATTAATGGCAATGGCTGTAGACATGTCGAGATTTATTTGTTCTGCTAAATTGGATTCAAGATGAAGGGGTGAATTATAACAAGAGAGAGAACTACCCCTTAATAAACTTACTTAAAACAACAAAACAAAGGGATGGAAAACTGAACTGTGCTTTCAAACGTGCTGGTAGCAGAGAAAAGTGTGGCTGAAAGTCTGCGACTGTACTGCTGTTCCTGCTGGTGTTTTTAACGACAAAAGTGGCTACTGTGATCTGAACAACCATTACACAGCCTTAGCTATGTTTGAAGATGAATAGTCATCACAATACAGGCAAAGTCAGAAAACACTGGAAACTGAAGGTCTGTAAGCACAAGCTTTGCGCTGTAAATGGTGTTTACAAGGGGATACCGATGGATTGATTTTTATTTACTAGTAGACTCAGTCTACAGACTGGTGAACAGTTAACATTTTCTAAATGTTAAGGCTGAAGTGTGTGGTTTAGTTTTTGCAACATATGACGGTAAAATAATTGTTGCTGTACCAGAATAAAACATAAAGATGGTTGCTGTCTGTTGCTGAAAATGGGCTAATTGTATGAAAGTGCAGGTATTGAATTAGATTCCTGAATCATCACTGATTTGAGTAACGGATTGATTATTGAGTGAAAGACTGCTTGAAGGAACACCTGGGTCAATGAGCCCCACCTTTGGCTTTCCCCTGAAACAAACAGTCTTATCCATAATTCAGTCAGCCTCAGTCTTTTACAGTCTTTTACATTTACTTCTTTAACCTAACATAATGTGTTTAGAGACAAATTAATGATTTTGCTTTTTAGTACTAAAATTCATTTTTTTCCAGATAAAGACCACTGTGTCATGATATACAACCTGCCCTTAATCTAAATCCAATAAGAACTTTTTATTTATCTTTTTTCAAATATATTTCTTTATTATCAGTTACTCTCTCTCCAGGGTAATCCATAAAGAGATGTGTATTGATTCATAAACTGCAAAATTAAATAGAATAATAAAGAATATAATAGAATTCAATAGAAAAGACTTTGTCTATATTTTGCATACAAAGGCAAACCCAAAGATGTGTCTTTGAATTAGGTGTAAAAATGATATCGATCTATTACACAAGGTTTAATTTTGCAAATATAAAAAAACACTTGATGCATTGTACACAACGTATAAATAATAAAACAACACAATAGAGCTACATTAAAGGAGGGCACCAGGGTCTTAATGGTGAATATCAAAGTATACATAAGGAAGGTATCTAGACAGTAAATAGGGGTCTAAAGCAGCTTCAAGCCAGTAATGATATGAATTGTCACTCATATATGTAATGGTTATGGTTATTGTTGTCGCAGGAATCTTGGGGCTGTATCTTGGGCTGTATGTATATAAAGTGTCCACCTGTATTTGTACCACCAGTCAGCCTCCTTCATACTGTCTCCTTGAGGCCAAGCAATCTTTCTGGAAACCATGATTTGGGTTTCAAAGAATAAAGAAGAATTCATATTTATGGTTAGGGAACCACAGGGGTCTTTGCAGTTGAATCTTTCTTGATGGAACATTTCTCCAGGCTACATCTAAACACAACTCTCAGTGGGCAGGCAGTTCATATGAATACAATGTTTGGGGATCCCCACAGGAATGGCTTACTTTTATTTATCTGTGGAGACAAAGCCAATTTAGACCCAACTACAAAAAATTGTTATTTATTTTTCAAAATATTGATTTGAGTTGTAATAAATACTTGACATGTTACAACAAACAGGGAGGCAATTATACCGTGAATATTGCCCTGCACTCCCTCAGTATGAAACACACCAACACATTAGGTTTAACTGATGCATATCCCTCTCATGCATGCAGGTGTACACACACACAACTACACTCACACAAATACACACTTGCACACACCTTTTCTGTGTGTACAGGATATTGTTTTCTGATGCAATTACAGCCAGGAACACATTTTGAATTAAAAACAGAGTAAAATCTGGGATTAAAATATAGACCAGAGAGCTGTGAACTGTGATCACGGATAAAAATAGCATCCTCCAAACTCATATGTCCTTGTGTATTCACTCAGTCCCAGTTCCTGGTATCAGACTTCAAGAATTTAACCTCACCTTATTCCATTTATTCCTTTCAGCTCTTTGGAAATGCCAAGGACAATCCTATCAGAAAAAAAAATCATTGCATGTTAGTGTTTAAAAGGTAGCTTCAGTAATTAAAGATGATAAATAAAGGGATGACTATGTGTTCACATTTTGGATTTAGCTAAATCTTTGTAAATCAATCAAAAATCTTTGTACACCTCAATCATCAAAGTAAAACTTGAATCTCTCTTTTTTTCATGAAGATAGTGGAGATGACATGTCCAGTGATAGCCTTGGTCTGGCTCCACATGAGGACGACTCTTCAGACGAAGACACACAAATGCATGGACGTTTAATGAGAGAGGAAACCAGAGAAGAAGAGCGAGGATATCTTGCCATATCTTATCCAGATGATTCCCTTGTTGCTGCAGAAAGAGAAAAAGAATTGCAGACCGATGAGCAAGAACAGCTGTCAGAACCAGCCATGGTAACATGTTTCATTATTCCCAATTCTTTTTTACTGCTTCTTGGAGGAAGAACCTTGGGCTTAGAGAGCTGTAATAGCACTTTCTTGTCGGGGGCTCTTGTCTGTAAATTAATATTATACATCCGCAGGGCCAAACTCTTTAGTATGGTTAATGAGTAGTTGCCAAGCTAGCAACTAGGGACTAACACAGAGGAGATTTCAAATTAAATCAATGTTACTATCATGAATCTACTTAAATTTAAGCCATCATTTTTCATTAGGAACCATCGGTACTTACCATGAAATCAAAAAAGCTCTCAAGTGAAGTGTTTGAGAGCTTTATATCAATTTCCTTGAGTAACTTTCAGAAACAGAACAAGATTTCACCATTCATCACTCACAGTTATTCCTTTGAAGCTTGCATGCCTCTTGTTGTTCGATGCAAAGGTTCTCTCATCTAACAGAAAAACACAGAATCCCATTGTTCACATTAAGAATTGAACAACCTGTATAAAACACGAGTACTGGAGCAAAGGGATTCACTCGATAAAAGTCACAATGAATTTACTGCATCAGTTTATATCATTCATTAATAATTAATTAAAATAGTTGCAAAAAATAGGCAGATATAGTTACATGGCAGTACGCTAACCCTTCTCTTTGATGTATCTTCAGCCAGGGGATGAAACAACTAATTGGGCAATTTTAAAAGTTGTACAGAAAGAAAGACGCTGAACACATTCACTGCATAGAATTTGAATACTTTGGAAACGTATACTTAAGAGTTTCTCATTGTAGCTGCCCTGATCCATTAGATAACATTTGTACCACACTAATTACTCTACATTATTCATCTACAGCTCAGAGACACCTAGGGCAGCAGTGTTAAAGGTGTTCACCATTGAGGGAAGAAAAGAGTAACAGAGTGGATTAAAAAGACGCAGCTTGAATGGTCCTAAACGACCTATCAGCCATTTAATGGTATGAATCCTTTTTACTAGTGCAGAGTAATGAAAAAAGAAAAAAAAAAAAGGGGGGGGGGGGGGGGGGGGGGGTGCTTTATTAAAAAGCTGGAGCAAAATGAGGTTCATGATTGTGCGGATGGTGGTTATCTGTGGACTTTGGTCCTGAATCAAACTGCTCCTTAAATGATTAGATAGTAATTTCTTTCTCTTTAGACCCAATCTCTTTCCGTCTCTTGTCCACCATTTATTTCTTCTACTTACTGTTCATCTTTTTGCCTCTGCCTGTTCTCACTTTTAACCACTTTGTTCCTTTAAGTTTACCATAATCCTGTAGTTCAGGTATCTGGTCAACTGTGGAATCTTTGATTTTTTTATATGAGGAGACATTTGTCTGCACAAAGTCAGATCCAATATTTCCCGCCAAATAGAATCTCTGAGTTTGGTCTCTTGCCATTTCATTCTCATGCCTGCCTTGTGTCTTGTCATTCTCCATCCCTGCTTCTTCTTCTTCTCTCTTAGCAGAACTATTCCCAGTTGCCTTCATTCCTATTTTCTTAAATCCATTTTTTTAACCACTCTGGCTAGCATGCTAATGTGTCAGATCTAATCTTAACCAAACAGAGCTTCCTCATTTTACCCCCGTCTCACAGGAGGACACTCGTGCGGGGAGAACAGCTAACTGACCACGCTGTAGTTCTGAGCAGCTCCAGGGGTTAATTAAAAATCAATTCATCAAGTGGAAACAAAGGAAACAAGGGGGGGGGGAGTGGAATAATCTCCAGTGAAAGACACCAGCATATTAATATGCATTTGCACAGCAGAAAATGGAAAGCTACAAATTTAACACACTTACCTGTCACTGAAGCTCAATTGATATTGAATTTCAGATTGTCCTTTGAACTGATTCTGTTAGAACAGAAATGAAACTCAAGCAATGAGACAAAACTATTAATTTCTTATTTCTCTGTACTTTCTTACTCCTCCTCACTGTTTCCATTTCCCTCTCTATGACCTTAATCCACCCTTCCTTGTTATCTCCTCCTCAACTCCCTCCATAATCTATTTCTTCTGTGCATTTCTCCCCACTGATCTCCCATTGTGTATCTTCTCTCCATCTCCTCCTGAAATGATCTGTCTTTTTGCATCCACTCCTTTGTTTTTAATGTCACCGACCCCCTTCTCCCTTCCCTCCCTCTGTCTCCTGCATCCCTCCGTCTGTTTCCTTATCCCCTCAGGTGATGCAAAGGCGGAGTGTTGGGTCTGGATCAGAGCAGTTCTGTGATCTGGATGGCTTTCTGCCTCTGGGTTTGGACATAAATTCTGGTCACTCCGACACAGCAGATCACACACACCGTGACTCACTGCACACAAGCCGAACTTCCCTAAATGAGTCAGAGCTTGCAGGTGGGTTAGGAAGGTCTCTTGAGCGTTCCATGTGTGTGTTCCCAAATATTTTGCTCCTGTTTTATTGAGATTTTCTTTTTTTTCTTTTTTTAACTGGCATCATGTATTTCCATAAACTACATCAGAAAAAATGCTGTTGCTGTTTCGGTGCTTCAAGAGATTAGATTGTGAAGATTACCTCTGTGTCCAACTTTTGCCTGGAGATACTTTCCAATTTGCAAGCGTTATTCATATCACAAAGGCTTCATAATAGGATTTAGAACAAATATGTAAAAACGTAGAGCTTACAAGAGAGATGAAAATGAGTTTTAAACCCAGAGGAGCCCTGGCTGCTTGGTAGAAAAAGGAGTGATGGGGGACAACACCGATAGTTTACTACTCGTGGGTCCAGGGGGAGCTTTCCTGAGCTGCCTTTTTTATTTTGCCTGCGTTTGTGCGTCTGTCTATGGGTGCACGTATGTCTAAGTTTTGTGTGCTTCTTAAATTTATATTTAGTCCCTTCATTTCTTTAATCTGTAGGTAAACACACGTATTTCATCACAAAGGCACAGTCTCAGACGACAGAACATTTTCTTTTAAAAAAAATCTTTTTTCAGATTAAAAAGTGTAGATAATAACACAAAGTTTACTTGAGTCCTTTCAGAAGAATGTTGAAAGGCATGTGTTGTCAGTACAATACTGTCTCTCTTATACAATACCCCTGAAAATGTGCCTTCATTACTGCCCAGAAAAAGTAGGGGGAAAAAAATCACAAAGCCAGTGCAGTAAAACTTAGTTGGAAATTTTGTATTGTACTTCTTTTTCTGTTGCGTTTGTTTTATTTTTACTTTCTACTTTCATTATTACTGATCACGACCACATGCCCACAAGAGAAATCAGAGGCATGGTTTGATTTTTTTCCCCCCGTCTTTCTTTATTTCTTTCATCACTTATTTCTCTTTGAACTACACCAGACAAATAGTGCTGTAACAAGATATTTTTCAAAAGTTTTGACATTAACTGTGTCTGGGTGTTTTAAGGCTAATGATTTGTAAACAGGCTATGTCTGTGCGAGGTGCTCAGAATGTTCCACAAGACTGCTAGAAGTCCTGCTTCGTCCTTCAGAGACTGAAGTTTAGTCACAGTATGATATGAGGTCAAGTCTGAAGCAAACATTTATTGTGTGCTCATTACACCTTGCAGCCTTGTTCAAGGCAGTTGAATTAAGTTTAATTCTAAAACAGTTTCATTATCAATAACTTGTTGCTTAAATTAACCGTGTCTCACATTAATCCCACCATTCTTTATCAAGTCACAAAGCCCAGCGTTTCTTTGCTTTATTCTCAAACCTGCATCAAGTGAAAGAGGTCGCCACCACCCTCCTCACACTATGAAGCCAGCCGCCCGGCTCCGTCTCCGCCGCTGTCGTTAAAGCTCCAAAGTTAATGAGAGGGAAAGGTTAGAGAGGAGGAAAATCACCTTGACAACACTCCGCACTCATTTATGTCCCTCCATCCCTCCATCTGTCTCCTCCTTTTTTTCTCTCTCTTTTTTCGCAGCAGGGCTGAGATCCAACAGGTTTTATATGTCTCCTGCTCCACCTTTGCACCTCTCTTTCCCTTCTGCTCTTACTCCCCGTCACCTGGTCATTCTGAAAATGAGGTTGTTAGTGTGCAGATTCTGTCTCGTGTGCATCCATTTGAACAGAGAGAGAGTGAGAGACAGAGAGAGAGAGACAGATGGATTGACAGGCAGGCAGCACAATCACAAAATCTCCATAGACAGAGAAAGAGAACAGTACAGCTAGGCAGTAAGATGGGCTGAAAAGAATCAAAACTGATAAGATAGACATGCAGCAAGAAATCAAAGACCAGCAGCTTAGGATGAAGAAACAGAAAGAAAGACTGAAAGAATATCTGGGGTATCTTTGTGTGCAATTTTTTTTTTTACTCAAATAAAATACAGATCTCCATTTTCCGTTTGTGCATTTAGAGGCTTGTTGTCTGATCCCTCTCCCCTTTTCCTCTTTTCATTTGCAGCTGATTTAGACTAGTTAGTAGATTTTCCATCCAGTCAATAGTATTAATTGATTGGCTAACCACTGGAGAGAATGAAGAAAACAGCAGTAATTGCATTGCAGCTGTCAGGATTGGCTGAACAGGCTTGTAAGCAATATTGGTTTGGTGCAGATGCTACGGCTGAATAGAAAAATGGATTACTGTATCAAATCTAATTTACTACATTATTTTATTTAGTACAGAGAGGTAGTAATGGTTTCTTTATATTGCTTTTACATCTAAAGGTTTGTTGTCAATTTTCCAAAATGTCTGTGAAGTTAACTATGCCAGGTGAAAGACAGACTGACACTTCATACTTTAAAACTAAATAAGGTCACTCACCTGTAAACACGAACTAGTTTAACTTTGTGAATTGATAAACAGCCATGAAATTAAACATTTTCATTTGGAACCGCAACTTTGTATTCTCTGTGGTGTTGATAGACTGACACAACTCCAAAGTTATTTCATGCATTTATTCCATACAAAAGGAAACACTGATATAGTAAGATAGCAAAGCAAATGCATTGCCATTGCCATCCTGTAGCTATACATCCAACTGATAGTTGCATGACATTGCATTATCTGTGTCTTCAGATTTCATTTCTCTTGTATCCAGATATTCAGAATATCTTTAGGCATGTAAAGGGAAATAAAGGGACATTGAAGTGGAGCTAAAGGATGCCTTTAACAGTCTGTAGAACCTATCAATCATTGTACAAATGTTTTTCCTATAGTCTTTTTTTTTTGGTTGATCCTCCATTCTTACTTTTTGTCTTTGCTCTTTTAGAGTCAGAAGATTTTGGGCCAAGCAGCAGCCTCACTTCCCGCACTGAGGAACACCTGGCTATCAGGTTGATGAAGGGCAACCACACGCAGCCAACTGAAATTAAAATTCGCTCTACCACACCCACCAGGAGAGGAGAAATATCAGCAACTGAACTAGGAACATCTGGTAACTGTATGTGTGTGTGTGTGTGTGTGTGTGTGTGTGTGTGTGTGTGTGTGTGTGTGCTGCATGGATGCACCCTTGTGTATTTTGTCTGTGTGAATCCTATCAGGCTCTCTAAGCTCTACTTGTCACTGATTTACTCTCATACACGCAGAACCCCATTTCTTACACAATTAATACACCTCATTTCTGCACTTGGCCCTCTGCTTTGGCACTGAGTTTGCAGGTTTCTTAAAGAGATTATACTGTATCACACTCGTACATAAAACAAGCACACAGACATAAACACACATACGCATGAAGGGTTTGGAATTGTTCCAGGAATATGTCCTGTCATCACATCCCTCGCTTAGATCCCCGAAAACACTGCAGTAATCTGTTTATGCTGATACACACGTGCACATGCTTGCATTCACATATGCACACACGCACACACGCACACACACACACACACACACGCACGCACACACACACACACACACACAGACACCTAAAGGACGGGAAGGTAATCCGTTTCATATGTATCCTATACCCTCTCTACTTATCAATCATTTTTCCTTGTGCTGTAAATACCTTTGTATAACTTTAAATGCATCCATCCTTCCACTCTTTTTTCTCTCTCAAATCATTCAGTCATCAAATTTGATTGCCTTTATCTGTTTTTTTTTCAAGATGAGTTTTAGTCTTTATGCATAATTTAGCCTCTGAAGCTAAAGTTTGATGCTTGTCTGATGCTTCAAGGTGCAATTAAGTTGAATACTCCGACTTAAGATGAACACTTTGAAAAGAGGTGCACACTTGGAACATGACTCTCGAGCTCAAACCTTCTCCACATATTTAATTATAGAATCATAAGGACTCTTGAGTGCTCTACTTTTTTTTTTTTTTTCACTGTTTCACAAGGGGACCTAAGCACAGACGTTTCGGCAAGTTGGCTCACTCAGTGTGCCTCTTCGTGGTGGCTTGTCAGTGTGTCGCTCCAGTGTGCTGTCTGACAACACTCTGAGGAGGACTCCCATCGAAACATCTGTGTTTTGGCTCCCTCGTGAAAAGTATGAATGTCTCGAAACAGCTCCGTGCGCCTGTATATCTTTCTGAGTAGGGACGCTCCTTTCTTGTTTATTTGGTTTACTGTTTTATTTAAAGCTATATGAATGTTGTTTTATACATTTCAATATGCCATGTGGTCGAGAAAGATACAGTATGTTTATAAATTTATATTTTATACATACTGTACATATTTCATGAAAAACATGGCAGGAAACTCTTCAAGGAGGTCAGGAAGATAAGATTTCAATCTCACTTACATTTTATACTAAATGCATTTTAAATGCACAAGTGCACGGTGCAAGATATCAGCTTTTATCAGCAACTTAAATCTAAATACATGTCATACGCCTCTGAAATTGAGGTAGAATCACGCCGAATCACACCTGTTAGCAGCACTGTATTGCTGGCATCATTTCTCAAATGCTGTTTAGTTTGACAGTGCAGGTGTTTGTGAAGCACTAAGTGGAGGTTTTATGCAGGTTGAAAGACAGAGCCCGGGTGTTGAAAGCAGAAGGAGGGACGGAGGGGTAGGGAGACAATGGCAGTTTGAAAGAATGAGAGACTTAACACTTGAGCTGGTTAGACAGCAACCAGCATGAGGAATCAGTGTCCTACACACACACACACACACACACACACACACACACACACACATACACACACACACCATCATAGCTTCTCAATGGGGGCCTCAGTGTAATTTACAGTGAGCAGGTGGGGATGGATGTTCAATCTGATTCAATTTGATGTGGCTCGCAGTGAAGTGGGATGAGACACCACTCATTCCACTGACTGTTGTGCTCGCTTCACTCCTGTCTCTCACCCTCTTTCCCTGAGTCCTGTGCTACATACCCCTCCCCTTCCTACTTTTACTTTCCCTGCCTTCCTACACATCTCCTCTTATCTCTGTCTTGCACTCACACTTTCTGTTCCTCTTTCTTTCACATTCAGGGTCAAGGTCTAACTTTTTCAAACAACTCCACACCAAGCGACCCAGTGCCTTTCTCCTCACCCATCTTTTCGTTCCTCTCTGATCCCTCAGTTTTAGGTTCAGTGTTGTCCCAGGCAGCAAAGGAGATCCTGGAGATCTGTTGCGTGGACAAGGCTGGCTGTGAGGACCCTGACCTGGATAATGACACAACTGAGAATACTCTACATGATCTAGAGCAGGAACTTAGACTCATGACCAAAGGTATGAACACACACATAAATTACATTTAAGTTGATTTTTATCATGACATTACTAGTGATAAGCATTAAACATGCTCTGTATATCTACCTTTAAAACAGGGAAGCAGAACTCCATATTGGGTTCAGAAAAACATGGAAGTCAAGGACAGCATGGAGAACATCGTCTCACACCGTGGGTAACATGAACACAACAGTTTAAACACACTCCTGCATGATAACTGTAGTCGCTCAAGGCACACACAGGCCCTCACTTATCAAACGTACGTACGGCAGAAAAATGTGTGTACGGTCATTTCCACGTAAAGTTCGGCACTTATCAATTTGGACGTGAGCGAAGGGTACGCTCAAATCCCACGCCAGGTCTCAGCTCGTGTACGCCCGTTTTCAACTCAGTGTGGACTTACAGTGCAGCGAATCTGTCTGTGTCTGAGAATAATTATATCTACTATAACAGTGCTTGTTAAGACGGATAGATAGAGGTTCCCAGATGTGCTGTTAGATAAGATATCTCAAGTGTTATATTTGATGAATTTATGTTTGTTTAATCGATTTACTTTAAAGATTAAAGATTAGAGAGGCTGCTTTCACAAAACGTTCATGCGCACAGATCGCTGCAAAGACCAATTAAACAGAAACAAATTACAGAAAAACTTGCAGAGGATACTAAATACAACTTTTAGCCTCTGAAATATGAAATATTTAAAGGCTTCATATGCAATTTTTCACACTTAAATATAATAGAAATCAAGTATATCCTCTGAAAATAACTCTGTGAGTAATGACTGTCTACAATGGGTGTAACACCCGAGTCCCACTGTCTGTGATGTTTTCCGAGTTTTCCGAGTCATATTTTCAGTTTGTTTACATCGCCGGACAGCGGCTGACTCCTGCCCTCGCGAATAAAAGTTGTTTAATTGAGGGACTAGAGAAAAGAAGAATAACATACTGTACTCACTGCTTAACTGTGTTTATAGATCACGTTCATTTCGGGTAAATTTACATGCAGTGTGAAGATACGAGCATAATAAAGATCGCTAGCATTAGCATGCTAACACAACAATGCACCGCAAGTTGTTTTGGTTTCATGCTAGTGCTCAAGGGCGACATCTGCTGGATCAAACAATTGCATATAAAGCCTTTAAGAATACAGAACATGAACATTAGATCATAACTAATCGGTATGTCCGGAGATTTAATAATAAATACGCTGATGTGCCACATGTGTAATTGCGCACAGCAGACGCACTTAGGCCAGACTACATGTGACATAATAACGAAATCCGGGGGCTTTCAGACGGAGTTAGGACCTTCTTTTATGTAAGCGTTAAATTCTTATGTTTGGAAAGTAGGCTAATCGGATGAGAAGTGCACATTAGACAGCGTTTGATCAAACACTTTATTCATGTGATGCAGGACGTTTCAGGTTTCTCTTCTCTTTTAAAGTCTCATTAATGGCGAGCACGAAGCCTGATTTGTGCAGCTGACGTTATCCGACACAGATGCAGGTTCGCCTGCACCACTTGGGCCTGATATTGAGGCTGAACCGATGAAGGAAGCCACTCGCTCCTCGATCTGGGATTATTTCAGGTGGGGTCCAGCTGGCGTCCTCCGGTCCAGGTGCTGCGTCTTTAAAGACCCGCAACACTAGCCTACATTGTAGCAATTCTATGGTCTGACCAGGTTTTTTAAACTAAAAGTATAAAAACAATTTTATATTATTGCCTATGTTATGTACGTTACATATCACGGATGTTAAATTAAATATTAAAAACTCTGCTGGAGTTCGTTTATCCACACCGACGCTGTTGACATTTTTTTTGCAGACGTACTTCTTCTGACGCCCTTTAATCCTACATTTCAGGCTGCCAGACAACACAATGTTATTCCTCTTTACTTCTCTCTGTTATGGTGTCACTCATGTCATATCTCGTTTCTCTTCTTTGCCCTATTTACGTATCTCCATGCTGTAAACTCTGGGGGCGAGGACAGCTGAACTGTGAATATATAGGGGCGTGGTATTTAAATGACGGTCGTTTCCAGCCGCCACACTACATCAACACCCGGTCATGCATACGCTGTGATCAGCCAGATACGCACGTTTCATAGGTCCCACGTGGACCCTGTCGTACGATGATTTCTACACGCAAATCTGCGCTGGTTTCTACACCAGATTGATAAGTGAGGGCCACAGTGTACATAACCTCATCCTCAAGGGTAGACTGAATTCCATGCAGGGTTCAAAACCCAATATCACACTGTTTAATTGGTATTTTCATCAGGCACATTGTGTAAGTGCCAATCCAGAGGCAACAGCAACCTTGGTGCCTAGAACAACCTGCATCAGAGTTAGTTGTTTTTATTTTGTTCTATATATTTTTTTTAGCAGTTGACATGTAATTACAAAAACCAAACAATGAAAATGTTCTGCTGCAGCATTAATTCCGATGAGGCCAAATAAAGATTAATGAGTGCTTCCCTCCAGCTCAGGAATCAATGACAGTTAGTAGCCTGTAGTGACGACCTTTCTTTACTCAGGTGGCTCTTTATAGTCATCTGAAAGCAGCAGGTATCAGTTCCATCTGTTCCAATCGGAGACATGCAGCACACTGTCAAGCCACGATGATGCTTGGCATATCTCCTTGTTAAATTTCTTGGAATAAAATGCAGTCTGTTTATTGCAAATTACTCAAACTAAGACCTCAAACTTGTTTTACATGATTTAATTACAGTTTTTACTGCAGAGTGAATCAACAAGTGTGTAGAAGAAATACATTTAAAGGTCACATATTTTGCAAAAATACACTTTACCACGGTTTTTAAACACTAATATGTGACCCTAGTCTGTCTACAAACCCCCAAATTATTAGAAAACGTCCATTCTCTCTCTCTTTTTGCCTGCTCCACTTTATAGAAAAATGTGTGCTCAAACTGGCAGTTTGGAAATGTTCCCTCTGTGGAAAGGACAGTATTCCCTCCCCCAGGTGGATGACACTCCCACAGCTAGGTTTTTGTTCTGCCCCCTGAGTCTGCCTTTCCACCGTAAACAACAGGCCATGGGGCAAGAAAGCCAAAGCCACCCAAGCCCTTTCAGGGGGGCATGGACATACACAGCTAACTCACATTTAAAGCTATAGATGCAGAAACAGCTGTTCTGAGCAGGGCTGGTGTAGAGGGGTTTATAGGCATGATCAAATACAGGATAAGAGTGCATTTTGAGCAATAAGCTTCCCAGACATGTTTGGAGAGCTCTGAGAATTATTTAACCTTGTAGATAAGGAGTACAACATGTGACCTTTAAATCAGTTCCATGAAAAATTACAGATAAACTGAAACTCTGCCGATAGTCAAAAGTTATTGTCAGGACTCCCCCAGTGAGCTCATCCAGAGATGGGATGCTGCCTGCATCACTGTATAAACAAATGTTGCCCAAGTGCTAGTTGAATTCCACAGGTAGATGTGTGGTGGTGATGACAAACATGTTAAGAAACAGATTATTTATGTCTCTTAACAATTTTATAAAGGGGCTACAACATAAGAGTTATATTTCTTAAATCATTTTTTTTAAGGATCATTGCCATGATAACATTTATGTCATAATCATATGAAGATAATGAGAGTATTTTGTTCTTCAATAATCAGAAGTTCATTTTGCACATAAAACAAAGAAGGCCTTTGTTTTTCTGTTCATGTGGTTTTAACTGGTTAAAGGTGATTGTGTGGGAGGTTATAATGGGAAAACTAAGTACACATGTAAACAGAATAATCATGATCAATGCTTCTTCAAAAGGAGATTGGCCATGATTGTTTCAACCTCTATAACACTTGTCTATTACAGCACAAGGTTTTCTTTCTGATCCTACCGCATATCCAATGGCGGTGTTCTCCTAAACAAGCCTCTCACTGGATTTACAATCCTACAACCCCATTTGTTCATGTTTATGTCCATGGTAATGTATCTTTGTCTGCCCATTTAGAACAATTGGATACCCTCAAGAACCCAAAAGGCGTATAACGGGAACTGTTAATATTTCCGATACTATATAATAATATGAAACACAATTGTATGTTTCCCCTGTGTAGCCTTGTAACTTCTTGTTTTTCTACTCTTATCAGTGTCCTTTCATCATTATCTGTATGTAATCCATTGCTTTCTCATCCCCTTCGCTTCCACCATTCCAGTGGTCACGATGGGGGGTAATCCCTCTTTTTTTTGTGCTCTGTTGCAAACATGGAGTGTGTAATGGATCGTTAGCCAGCAGAACGACTTTAGCTCTGACAGCATGTTACATAACATGCCTTAATGGGCCATGGTTAGAGACAAAGAGCAAGTGTGACAATGTATTTCTTGTTTTTACCTAATTTGAGTGTATGGGTGTGTTTTTTTGAGCTGTTGATGTATTGTATGTGTGTATGTGTGTGTGTGTGTGTGTGTGTGTGTGTGTGTGTGTGTGTGTGTGTGTGTGTGTGTGTGTGTGTGTGTGTTTGTACTGGGCATAATCTGCGCTAGAGGCCTTGTGCTGAGCTGAGCACACTAAAATGTGTAATAACTGGATTAACAGATACTACACAGAGGGCTCCCAAAACAGCTCCTTACATCCCTGAACATGCAAAGAGACACACACACACACACACACACACACACACACACACACACACACACACACACACACACACACACACACACACACACACACAAACACACACACACACACACACACACACACACACACACACACACACACACGTTTGCATCGATCCAGTCTCACTGGTTTGACATAGATGTACAGGTATCATTTTTTGTTAACTGATTTATTGCAGGATTATTGCCTTGAAGTCTACTCTAACTTAGTGTGTGTGTAACTGCTTCCTGCTGCTAGTCTTTGCTTTAGTGTTGGCTCCATCTGCAGTCTAACCTACATTGAGTGTATGGTGTATGGCAGGACTAAATGAATATTTGGAAAAATGACTGTAATTTTTCATTATTTTTGGTTAAAGCTTATACAGTACAGAATATACAGGAAAAAAGCTTACAATTAGTTATAAAGATGGAATTAACTAGCTTTCTTCTTGTTTGTTGTAAGAGATACAGTTCGGTCAATGAATCAAAAGTTGACAGGCATTTTTAAAAAGTCGATAATATTTAGTAATTCAAAATTCCCGCAACCAAGAAAGGTTCAGCTCATTGGTCCCTTTAAGAGCATGCATTCAGATTCACTTACCAGGACCAGAAAAAACTCCACCCCTCCCAGACGTAGGCCTGGCCATGATAAATATCATAAACATTCTTTGTAATTGCTGAATATCAGCCTCTGCTGTCTTGTTAGCGGTTATACTCAGGGCTAAACATTAATCCATGAAAATTGCTACACAATTTCTTAAACTTTGTAAAATCCTGGGTTGGCAGTAATTGGATTATTTACAATAGCTGAAGGCTATAATACAAACAACAACTGCATGCAAAGTAGACCTCAAATGTCTGATCAGCTGTTGACTAAGATTCAGCCCCTCTAAGCTCAGAAAAGAAAAGAGACAAACTTAATGATTATTGACTGACTGATATACAGTAACTTATAACTCAGCATCATTTCAGATCTAACTGACAGAACCTGTTTGGACCTCTCACACTCGCACTGTAACTTGTATTGGACACGTCAACTTCCTGTTTCCCTGAATCCAAATTTCAAATCACCTGTCCGTTATGGTCATAAAACAAATGTTTCTCTAGCTAAAATGCACAATGTCTGCATCTGAGAGTAGTGTTTTTAGCTATGTTGTACACCTGTGCTGTATTTACAGGCTGCTGTTTGAGTGCTGCGCTTGTATTAAGTTCTGCTTTTGATTGATGGATTTTGTCTTGCAGGGGCAGAGTCAGAGAGGAACAAAAGGATGAGGAGGCGGCAGCACAGAGAGACCGACAGAGTGTCCTCTCACTACCCTGAGATATTCACACAAACATGCACATAAACACACTTGATTGTACAAACACAGCATCAAAACAAAATGTGAATAATTGAATTTGATCGAAATAAAAGTG
This sequence comes from Labrus mixtus, assembly GCF_963584025.1. Classification (NCBI taxonomy): domain Eukaryota; kingdom Metazoa; phylum Chordata; class Actinopteri; order Labriformes; family Labridae; genus Labrus; species Labrus mixtus. Next base: position 11,404,278 of record NC_083620.1, read on the forward strand.
CTTTTGAAAGCGGGGCTAAATATTGATCCAAGGTTGTTTTGTTTTGAGTAATGATTGGTGTATTTTTGTGTGTCTACGCTTCTGTGCTCTGTGTTTCTGTAGGTTTTTAAGAAACATGCTAGTTGATAAATGGATGAGACGGTTTGATTTAGCTCAAAAACTCACCAGAGGTCTATTTGAATACCATTTGTTTGTCAGTGTGTGTATGTGTGTTTCCTGACAGGTGAGGGGACAGTTGGCTGCATTCCAGATTTTACCTCTACAGGAGTTGAACGCACAACATTTTCTTTATGTTGTGATCCCTTCGTTTCTTAATGAGGATAGGGTGGCACTGGATCAGATTGGGATTAAAACACACGCACAAACACACCCACACGCAGAGACGCACAGAGGAGTCTGCTGCAGGTGATAAATTATGTTAGTAAGGGAGGGAATACGCAACTGTGCCAATGGTCGCTGCTGCCATCTGTCTGTGTGTGTGCAGGAGTGAAGGAAGATAAACACCAAGCACTGGAACTGGTTTGTCGTCTCTGTGGTGAATGTGTACGTGTTGGTGTGTGACTGTTTTTTGTTTTTTTTCTCTCTGTCCTGCTGTTTTGCATTACTCACTGCAGGTAGTCCAAATCCATCATGGCCACTACTCTTTTCAGCTAAGTTCACAGCAGCATCCATTACTTAAGATGACGTGCATGTGAGCACCCAACAAGGACACACAAGAGAAAATCACACCTCAATTACACAAGCAAACACACACACACACACAGAAAGTCAGGGATGGAATGGATGTGAAAGACGCCAACTTTGTGATTGAATTTAACATTAAGGTTTATTTGCGCTCTGCATGTGATTGTGTGTGAATATAAGTGTAGGTGCACGTGGCCATGCACTTTACTCCAGCCACTGCGGAGGGATATACGGCTTTTTTATTTGGTCTGACGTTAATCGCTAGAAGCGGACAGCAAAAGCCCCGTAATCCAGCCGCAATCACCACAAGACTGATTGATAGCACAGGCACAGGGAGAGAAAGATAGAGAGGGGGGGTGGGGGGAGGTAGATCTTTGTTATTGTGTCCTTCACTGAGTTTATCACTTACTGTTTAAGGAGAGGAAAATAACCAGGACATAAATCGGATAGATATTGAGCCGCTAGGCTGGACTTAAACAACTCTGAGATCTGCACTATCTCTCTCTCTCTCTCTCCAGCTCTCATTCATTCTATCACTCTGTTGCACACACATGCATACACAAAGGGAAGGAGAACGGAAAAAGAAAGCTGACCTTTGTTGGATTTCGAGTCGTCTGTGATGTTGATGCTGTCAGAAAGACAGTGAAACTGGAGGAGCTGACATTTAACTCCACTATATTAACTGACCCTTCTAAGGAACTGGAGTTCACACTGGGTGTGTAAAAAAAAAAAAGCAGACAAACAAATATGCTGTGTTTTGATCAGATTTTCTTACAGTGAATTTTTATAGAATATTGTTTTTTTTTTTGTTTTCTGCCCGAGCATTGCTTTGATTTTTGCTTTATTACTTAGTTGGGGTTTTGTGAGTTTTTGGCATTTTCTTCAAAACAAGTTACAGGAGAAGACATTGTGCCCTGCCTCCGGCTGCATGTCGCATTGTTCACTGAGGAAAACTCATTCACTTTTCCTCCCACAGAAAGCCTTGAAAGGGCTCCATGTTCACAGTGTCTCGCAGGTCACTTACAGTGAGCCGCAAACTTCCGTCTGAGACAGCTTCAGTCCATAAAAAAACCAATGGCATTTATAAAATGAAAATAAAGACATAGCCTTTTCACTGTAGAAAGTTTTTATGCGTTTCTTCTTTGTTTATTTCTTTTTGCCTTTTATGAAATTTTAAGGGAATCCTCAGTTATCTTACTGTTCTCTTCTGTGTTTTCTCAGCTAGCATATTATGCCGCTTGTAACCCCTTCTATAAAAAATGTATACCTCTTTCTGAATGGTATATCAAAGTTTACTTTGGAGCAGGCTTTATTGCTGCCTGGATTGTGCTCATTAATTACATGTTTTATATCAAGGAAGTTTTAAGTTCTGATTTATTTTTAGTTTCTTTAGAAAAATAACTTTTAGTGATTTATTTTCAACCAAACACTAAATGTATTAATACATAACGATGTGTACTTAAATTCAACCAATCAATCTTTATTTGTACTGAACCATTTCATAACAAATGTTATCTAAACACTTAACACTCAAAGAGCATGTCTAAACATGCTCTGTTCTATCACTCACAAAGTCCCAACAATCCTTCATGAGTAAATCACTTTGCAACAGTGGCAAGGAGAAACATATGAACCCTCTGAGGTCTAAGGCATTTTCCCCTCATTTTTTAACGCCTGGTCTCCTTCAGTAAAAATCTCCCCAGAGTAAAGCACAACCATAAATTATTATTATGTAATTATTATTACACCATAAATAAAGAAATACAAATTATTAAGGTCAGATAGTGTCGTTTAACGGAATAATATTATTACATTCAAAAATAATGGCAACTCGCTTTATAAATGTTTATACAGTATATCATTATCAAAAATGATACCCATGCATTGTCAACTACTTTCATCATGTTTTTTTTATGGACACTTTTTGTTCGTTATTAAAATGTTAAAAGTTCTTTGAACATTGAAATGTTGAATTCATTGCTGCTTGTCTGATCAGCCAGCTGATTGTTTGTTGGTGTCTGTTTTTGATTGACAGCTTCTGGAGGGCTGAGCTCCATCAGGGGAACCTGAGAAGACTTGCTCTGTGGTAGAAATATTTCCAAACAGCATTTCCAGTGCTATAGAGTAGTATGGACACCTGCAAGATTCAACCAGACCAAAGTGACAATTGCGGGTATGTTTACATGTGTTAAAGTCGAGCAGCTTATTAGCTAATTTATGTAGCTTGTAAACTGATGTTAGCTGTGAACCTTTTCACAATTACTTCTCAGAACTAAATTGCAGGGTTAAACGCCTGTTTCATGTTTTTTAAGTAACATAATTAAATTAGATAGGAGGGACACTAGCCTGATAGCTAATATATGTTATAGTCTCTTCTGCCTATGATAACTGTTGCAGCTGTATGAGATTTGATTGGCTGTATTGAAACAAATCTCCATCTTTGTAGATAGAGAACTAATGATTTCTAATTCCTAAATAAGCAGGGGGGAGGGGGCTGTCAGGCAAAACAAATTCATAAAATGAAAGTTTCTCCTCCTCAAAGTTTTCTCAAATGAAAATGCAGCTAACTAACAGAGCTATTGTTTTGCAGAAAAAGGATCGTTAATTCAGCTAGACTACACAAGAGCAAATCACATATTTAAACGACTAAGAAACATCCTGATCGGTACAGCATTTACGATAAGTAACAGTTGGCAGATAAAGGAAGAGACAATATCATTTCTCACATCAGTGCCACTGTATTAAAGTATCTTCATCTCCTAGCTGTATTATGTTCAGTGTTCCGGTCTATGTCCTGGGACGTACTTGGCATGTTTGTCTACGCTGCTCCACCGTAACATGATTACCTTTGAACCTGACAAGAACACCCTGAGTGAATCTATACACCATTATGTAACATCCAAAAGGGGTAATTAATGCTTGCAATATAAGATTTTAAAGGAACAATAGGTTCGGCTACTGGAGCAAAGTGGAGTGTTCAAATGAGGCTCAGAGACAGGTAATAAATGTAAAACATTTACCAGCTTTAGTAGAAAAAGTAGTTTTGACAAACATCAGTTGGTACCATACACAAATAACAAGACAATTTTCAACAAGATGGCTTTTCTATCTTGGGTGCACCCTTGTAACCTGCATCCTGTATCTAACTTTCAAGTTATTGAAATCAAGTTCAGTTCACAATAACAAATTAAATCTCTTCTCTTCTCAAATCAAAAACACCATTCATTAGGAGGGTATCCTACACATCAGCCACTCTTTTACAGTTCCCAGAATGAGGTGCTGGTATTTTGAATCGTCCTTGAATAGTCTTAGATGTAAGAAAAGTCAAAAAGTGTCAGTCCAAAAGTTCCCGGGATGTTAAAGGAAAAAAGAGTAAGTCTGGGGTATTCAGAGTGTGTGTATAAGTGGTTGGGAAAAACGGGAATTGTATGTGGGGCTGTGTGTGTGAAGGTGTCAGCGAAAACTGGGCCTACCACACCAAAAAGTGAGGCAGAACCTGTCCAGTGACCACAAGGTGTCTCTCTCTTCAGATCCAGGTGGGAAGGCTCGCCATCTATTTCACTGGACGGGTTACCAGAACAATCCAACAAACAAAAAAACCTGACCGATCTCTGTGAGTGAACTGAGCAGACACAAAATACGGCAACGCCCAGTAATGCCACGGGGTCTCTTCCTCCCTGTTATCCTCAGCAGAATGCACCCCAAATGTATCTCCTAGTTCCCTCGTTTAATTCAGACTTCAATCAGTTCAGCTCCGACGTTATGCCCTCTCTACACACATAACGGACACAGCACCCTGCTACGCACAAACCTGAACAGGTGGGCAGGACCAACCGCCGTTGGTGGCCTCTGATTGGCCGAAACGACAGTCACCCTGTTTTCAAACATCCCCATTGGGTGAAAACACGAGAACTAACATCTGATTAAAACAAGTATAAAATAGACAATAGAAATACTCCACACCATTTCTTAAGCAGAATCATTAGGGTATAATAATTCAAAATGTAATAGTCTGTTTTTCTCCATATATAATCTATTATCCTACATGTGTTACAATTACCTGTGGATTTTGCCCATAAAATGATCCCTTAAGTACACTATCAACAGCATTCCTTTATTCTGTGATTGCCATGTTTGACGCATATTTAATCACCTCGTATGTTTTCTATTGGAGACCTGCTGCCTCATGACAGGAGCAGGAGAATAAGTGTTGTCCATCATCTTTGAACATCTTTGAAAGCCTGCTGCTGTTTGCATACACTCTTTTGTACCCAAGCTCTGAATAGACAAAGACGCACGGGGTAAAACAGCTGAGGGAGGAGTTTGGTAAATAGCCAAAGAAAATAATGGCAGATTTTCTTCTGGTCTGTATAAACAATCAGCTCAGTTATCTCAAAGTTTAGATAGACAGATGCATGGATAGAATCATCTCAAGCCAGCTACACCTCTGTATTATACTAGAACCCAAAGGATTTCATATTTCTTTAGCTTTATTAAGCACAAATCCTTCTTTCGCGGGCACACAGTATTATGTCTGTTAGTCGGCCTCGCTTCTTGTAGCCCACCAAGCTTTAACTTACTTGTGGTTGAGTGTAACTTTCAAGGTTATAGCCCCGCCTCAACTAAAATAACCCTCAAACGCTGGAGATGGAAGTACAGTAAGCCCTGGACAGAGAAAGTTGTAATGGAGAGGAGGAGAGAGGGAGATGAAGTGAGAAAGTACAAAGAACAGAGAGTTTGAGGAGGTGGAGGATGGGAATTAAAGAAAGGGGAGCGGAGGACATGAAAGAAATGGGGCGGCACTTGGAGGGAAAATGCCATCGAGGTTGATAAGGAAATGTTTTTCCCCCTTTTTTCCCCCCTTCCTCCCTTTGTGCGTCTACATTTCTGTCCTCCTTCCTGCTGTCAGTTTCTTTTCACAATCTTGCGCTTTTCCCTCCAACACTTACTCCATCATTCCTCCCTCAGCCATTTCTCTTCCTCACTCCACCCTTTAAGTCCTCCCTGCTTTCTCCTTCACGCCCTTCTTCGCCTTCTCTTCTCCCGACATCGCTGCACTTTCATCTTCCCTCCCCTTTCGTTCCCTTTCTCCTTTAATCCTTTCATTTGTCCCCTACTCCCTCCTGTTCAGCGGCAGGTCCCGGTACTCTGGTGAAGCCACTGGGACCTGCTGACAAATCGATACATCACTGTAATTGATTCTGTCGGGTCTCAAAGTGTTTAATGAGAGCCCCCCGCCTCCTCCTCCTCCTCCTCCTCCTCCTCCTCCTCTTTGCACGTGGGCTTTGGCGCAGGCAAGTTAACGGTTAATGGAGCGGAGGCATCCATGTGCACTGAAGGGCTGCCGATGAGGGGTGAGGGGAATGGGCTGGTTGGGATGAAGCAGGTGATACAGGTGAAGCAGGTGAAAGGGGTAGAGGAAACGAAGCCAAGATTGTAATGTTGAGGGTTAATCAGAGCAGTTCCCGAGGTGATGGACCAGCCTAGCTGGTTAATCGAGACAAGCAATGGCTCGATGGAAAATGTCTTGGGAGAAAAGAACTATGTACCAAGAAGGATTTAAGAAAATGTGCATAGATGTGCTTTCAGTTGCTCACAGCTTTCAAGACATTTAAACGTTAACCCTTTGTTTGCAGTTAAATCAATTCCAGTCTGTGCTATTTTTAACCCACACCTGCAGTGGATAACCAGATGGCAAGAAAAAAACATTAATAGTGAACCGTGAAAGAAATAAAAAAAAATAAAGGAGGAAAATTACACACAAAAAAACACCACCATAAAGCAAAGGCAGTCAAGATCAAGAGACAAATCTGTTTTTCAGCTGAAAGAGCACAGAAGGCCAGCGAGTGGAAAAGAGGGGAGGGAGATATAAAGGATGATATAGTGTTTCAGCTAGCATGAGCTTGTTTTTTTTTTTTGCACATGTGTATGTGTAACGGGAATGGGGAGTCTTATGGACAGTGAATCATTAATATCAGCAGCCTGTAAGACACTAATGAATAACACGGGAATATATCAGCTCATCGTTTGCATCTTTCCTCTCCCCTTCACTCTTCACTTTCTGCTCTCCCTCCTTCCCTCTCTCTCTCTCTCTCTCTCTCTCTCTCACTCTCTGCACTAGATTCGGCTCTAATGAGAAACACCTGTTTGAGCTCCTCGTTAGGCATCTCTTGTTCTGGTCCCATTAGGCTTCTAGTCCCTCTGCTCTGTGCTCTGTGGTATCTTTGGTTCAGTTATGAGAATATGCACTTTTCAGGGGGGCTTTGCAGTCTTCAAACCACAAAAGGTTTGGGTTAGTCACATGATTGGACTTAAATAATTAAGTGCACAGAGGGTAAAAAAAATAGAAAAGTTGATGCGTAAGAAATGTGAATTACCCTTGGTTTTTGCCGTAGGAAAAGATATGTCAATACTTTGGTTTTTTTACACTACATATCCAATTTGTATTTTGTATACCCAGCTAACTTACAGCTGTTACCTGCTGTTGTTTTATTGTGGCAAACTCAATGATCCTTCTGTCATTGTGATTTCATTTGACATCATCCTGATTACAATTAAAGTGGTTAAGAGTAACCAAGGTATCAACCTTGCTGACATCATCACCTCCCAAGTTTCACTGTCGATTACGTTATCACAGCAGGTGAGCCTCATGTGAAGAGGTTTAATGAACAACATAGCAAAAATAAGACAATGCAACCAGCTGCGTTAGACCGTTTATAATAAACATGAGACATCTCTCTTTCTCTGTTCACCTGCATTGCCTGAATCAGACAATACTCACATGACACGCAACTGGGCTGAAACTGTCAAACAGGTGTCAATAGGGATTTCAAAATAAAGGTCGTATTTTAAAGATGACAACGTGACTTTCCATTGATTTGATTGGATCCTTGTTTAACCAGTCAATGTATCGATCCAGTGCAATGGATCAGTACGTTCCTAGTACTGTGGGTCTGATGGTGATTGTGGGATCTACTTATTTACCTGCCATCGTTAGTTGCTGGTAATTCTACTTTAAATCACCTGGTTTCACTCAGGGTGGGGAGGAATGTGAACCCTGCAGCTCTTTCTTATAAAGGAACATTGTGTTTCACTGAGGCTAACATTTAGACTACATTGTTAACTTCACAATGTAGTCTGGTTTCTTTTTAAAACAACAAGATCTTTTATTTGTTACATATAATACCGAAGAAGGAAGAGTGTGATTCAGCTTTTTTTGGTCTAGCTGTTTTCCAGTAAAGATCAAGACTTTTTCCAAGTTATGTGCTGTGACGAGGTCCTCTTTCAAAACACCCAAAAATCTTAAAAACACAGGCGTAGTCGAAGACTGCAATTGATGTGTTTTATTTTTAGCCGGCCTCCCAAGGTGCAGTGACAGATATTTACAAAAAAAAATGCAAAAACAGGAAAAATTGAATTTAAACTATTCACAAAACAAAAGTCTTCTAAAAACAAAATTCCACATGAGCGAGCAAACAAAACTGCACTTCAAAAAAGAAAGTCTCCAACAACGTCCTCCTCTGTAACCAGGACTAGACTGCCTGAAAGCAGCAAGCACTACATTTCACTAAATTGAACATTTTAATCCATATTTTATTAACACCACAGCAATGTATCTGTGGCGATACATTGTAAACAAACAGTTAATTAACCAATCAATCACGTGATTACTATTGCGCGCCGCATCCGCGTATTTAGTATGCGGAAATGGGCCGCCTCTGTTTGGCACCCAAACGGGACACAGCGGAGCGCATATGAAACGCACCACACTACTCTGCATCAAGATATACTGTATATATATATATATATATATATATATATTTATTTATATATATATATATATGTATGAAAAACAAAAGTAGAGCTCTCAAGTGTGCACCGTTGCTCGCGCTATGAAACGGAGAGGGAAAGGAGGATGATGGTGTGATTTACTGAGTGATTATCGGCGCACTGGCAGAGGGAAAAGTTTGGCGTATGTGTGTGTGTCGGTGTGTGTCAGCGTGTGTGTTGGTGTGTGTGCTGACTGCAGTCAATGACGGAGCCGCTCCGTCACATGTGCTAAACACTATAGATTGATTGCTATTGCGATAAAATAATGTCTAAAGTTCAAGGTGAATAATTGGCAGTCTAAACTGAAAAGCAGAGGCTCTGATGTGTGTTGATTAATTGTTTTAGTGTGAGACGGTCAGAAAAAAAATGTTTCTGAGTGATATAGAAAATAAATATTCCATTAACACCGATACATAGGGATTCTGCTCTTGCTCTACTCTTGTTCAATATTTTCCCTAACCTCCCTCTCACTGTGTCTTATCTTCATCATTCTAACACTTGGCCTCTTCCCGTCTGTCTCATTATCAATCTCTTGTTCTACCTGACTTCAATATGTTCTCTTTCTAATCGTCTTTATCAATGATTCTAGCACACTGTGTCTTTTGGACTGTTGCTCTCACCCTCTGTCTTCATCCTCACACAGGCACACCTAGTCTGCCTCTTAAAAATGTGTGAGTATGAGACTACCAATGACTTGATTAATGGCTTGTTTGTTCGTCTGTGTGACAACACCAAAACCTCTCATCCTAATTAAAGATATTTCTGCTGATTTGGCGAGCAGGCCCCGCCCGTGCAGTGCTGTTTATAGAGCTGATTCTTACAAGATATTTCTTGCTGGGGGCTGTTAATCCGATGTTCTACAGTAGTTTGATGAATGTCTCAAATCTTACTTTTTGATGGGGATGGGATGATTATGTTTGTGAGGTGTGGACATGCCCAGAGTATTAACAAAGCTCAGTGGGAATGGTTCTGAGGGAATGTTTTCTATTGAGAAAAAGGCAAGTGTTTGCTATACTTCGCAAAACTGTTTATGTATAAATTCTGTTATGATTATCATCCCCAGAACTTCTTGCAGTTTTTTTTCTTTCAATTTCTGAAAGCAATTTAATGTTTCTCTTTTCTACTTTACCTTGCTTTTGGAACTTTAGAGAAACTCAACTGAAAGAATAAATCGTATCTCATCTGCATGTGTACACTGGGAGATGTAAGATATAAATGAGAACTATCGGGGTATACTATATACTATATAGTATATTTGCCTTATTTTAATTCTCATAAAAACAGCACAGCACGGATCAATATTTGAAGTTTCTTGCTGTGCAGCCTAAAACGTTTAAAAAGCATGTATCTCATATTCACAGAGACCTGACTTTTTTCCCCACACTTAACCCTTAAACCACTTGTTGTGCAGCTGGGGCCCATCCCAGTATGCAGGGTGGCAGGAATGGTGCAAACTGGATATTTGTTTTTTGTGTATGACTTTACAAGAATTCTTCAGTGACTAGCTGGTTATTATTTCAAGATAAACCTTATTTATCCCACAAGGTGAGAAACTAGTCTTGGGGTCTTCACCCATGCTTCAACCATAAAAAGACAACATACCATTGGCATTAGACATAAAACATTGAACATTTAAGGAAGAAATAGGAAGATAGATAACAGTAAGTTCTTAAAATACCAGACACAAGAAATAAAAAGAGTGACAAAGCAAGAAGATGGATGGGAGTAAATATCGCACAGGATTTGACATGCTGGCGCGAGCTTTGTGAAACAGCAGTTAGATATGCATAAACAGAATGTTAAAACTTAGCATATTAGCTTATGCATTGTTGCCAACAGGTTACACTATACTGCCCAGCAGATTTGTGATCTGTTTCACAGCTATTGGGAAAGCAACAATCTGCCTGCTGAGTGTACATCCCTGCAGATATGATTCATGACAGATTGAGATGTAACTTTTGGCTGTATCGTTAACAGTCTCATCATTCTCTCATCTTCAGCAGTTTCACCGGGTGCAGAAAGTCATCTAACACCAAATGATGTCCCAGGTAACGTCAAAAAGTTGTTTCTTTCCTTGTTGATATTTTGTCTATGTCGTGTACGTTGGCATTATATGTTAGAAAATAAAAAGTCACTGAACATTGCATAATGAGGGGAAGTGAAACACCCATGTTTCTTCAGCTAGGCGTTTGTGAGCAGAACCGTCTCTCTCTGCTCACATATAAACAGACAAAAACATTCACAACTTGGAGAAATTTACATTTCAAACTAACTTTCATCTATTTTAAGACTGCAGGAGGAAATCCATATGGAAACATTTAACTCCGCATAGAAAAACCATAGATGGTTTCAACTGTTAGGCAACCATAGTAACTAATGACACGCCATGCCAACGACTTCAAAACACCACGGTGAGAATGCACTTTAACAAGAACATTTCCAGCATCCTTAGTGAATTTCAATGAAAAGGTAAGAGAGGAAAACTTCATGTACATGATTTTTACATACAGAGTAAAACACAATCACCTTTGTGCCTGCGTGGATCATCACCACGTGGAGTAGCGTGTCTTCCAAAGCGTGCACACGACTGTATTTGGCGCAGCGCTGTGTTAATGCTAAACACACTTAAGGCTAAGCAATCAGCGAGTAGAGTGTCCTCGCCGCTGTCATTAAAGCTCTACATAAAAGCTTAAGCTGCTTTTATCCTTCTAAGGAAGAATGGGAGAATGTCAGCACATAATTAAATTAGATGAAAGGAGGGGAATTAGAGGCTTCCTCCTCTTTAAACACAAACGACTTAATCAGAACCTTGGGCTAAATGAGAGACAGACGGCTTCATGATCATGGGGAAAATAAACATCCCTCTCGTCGCCTCCGTCCATTTTTTTGCTGTCTCACTTTACTTCATGTCTTTATTATTATCCCCTTTACCTGCTGTATATCTCTTAACGTCTGTCCGTCAGCCTCTCTGGAACTTGCTCTTTTTCCCCCTTTTGCCTTCTCCCCATCCATATGTTGGTACAACCTGTGAACATTCAGTCGTGTTCATTGAAATAATTCACAAACATAATCTTAACATGCTTTTTTTCCCCTGTGGCTCATCCTCAATAATATTCCTATAACTTTATGTTCATCTATCACTCACACAGTGTTCCCCTCACCTGACCTGCCCCCTTTAAAAAAAAAGTTGGAAAAATAAAGTACCTTCAATGCATCACCCACAGAAAACAGAGTTTTAGGTGTTGGCCTTATTCCTTATTGATTTAGAGAATGACTCCTGCCATACCTAACCATGATCTGTTTCATCCCTTACACCCCTCAGAGTTTATATTTGTATGATCCTCAAAAACTCTGCTTTAAAGGCGGGTATGATGCAAAGGAGTGCGTCAGAGGAAAAAAATAGCTCCTGAGACTGTTTGTTAGATTGAGCTCTGCCTTTAATGTTGGAGATGGGTTTACATTCTGCAGATATATAACTGATCTTATAAATGCTAATGAAGATTTTCTTTGGCTAAGAAATGCCTTCCATATTTTAGTAAGTGATCTGCTATAAATACAGAAATTTTTAACTACTTTTAAACAACTCTATTTAATCAAATTTGATGTACTGTGAGTTTAAAAACTGTACACATATTAAAGTAAGAGTTTATGTTTGGAAATGTGCTTTTTGTCTCTCTTTAGCTTTCCTATCCAATGAAGGTAAAAAATGGCCCCGAAAACATAAAAAAGATGAATATATAGGCCTACATTAACATTCTATATTAGCTGACATCTCCAATGTCAACACTGAGAAAAAAAAGAATAGTACTGACTTTTCAGTATTTTTTATTTGTTTTTGCCATTTGAAAAAATAAAGTTATTTTTTACTCTCTGCAGATAACCAATGATCCACAACATAAGATCCATCCTTCCATTATCTTTACCTCTTTTTCCTGTTCGGGGTCGCTGGGGCTGGAGCCAATCCCAGCTGTCTTTGGAGTCGAGAGGAGGGGTACACCCTGGACTGCTCTCCAGTCAATCACAGGACTGCCATATAGAGACAGACAACCAGCCATGCTCACGTTCGCACCTACGGCCAATTTTTTAAAGTCACCAATTAACCTAACAAACATGTCTGTGGACTGTCGGAGTACCTGGAGAGAACCCAAGCATTCACTGCGAAGCACAACATAAGATGAGATAAGATAATTCTTTATTGATCCTCGGTGGTGAAATTCAAGTGTTGCAGCAGTAAAAAGACGAGGAAAAAGAGCTTGCATATGAGTGCAAATACAACTATTGATTAAGTGTAGTACATGTAGCATAAGCATATGACTACCCCCTGTGGTTTAATTCTTAAAACTAACCAAATGACTTTTTCTTTTAACAACATGGTTTTATACATTCATGATTTCATGAAGTTTAAGATTCTGTCTGTCAAGGAGGAAAAGGGGAGGAAAGTGAGCTGGTGTTTAGTTTAGTGATGCTTTTATTTTTGATTTATTTTTAATGACAAAATCCGTGATTTGTTTTATCCATTGCTATAGTCTTTGGGCTGTTGCAGTTTTCAAATGCCTGTCGAGTCGGCACTACGGGACTCGTCTTATACTAGGGCTAATGCTAGCAGCTACTGCTGCTTCGTATTACTTTAATACTTCTTAGTTGTAAGGACAACTTTTCAGGTGACGCAGCACAGGTTTCACATAGTGAAATTGTGTTATTCTGCTCTGACACGGTACAAAACATCCATACTGGTGACACCATGTTAACTTTCGCTGCTGCAACGCTCCTCTTCATTCTTCTTCTATTTGTTCAATGGCGGCTCGCTTACCGCCACCTACTGTGTTGGAATGTGAAGGCCTGTTAACGTGTAAATGAATGGCATTATTATCAGTTGATTATTGTAGGGTAAAATGTTATTATCTGAATATATTATATGTGTACTGTATATTTATATATTCCTAATATCGGCCAATAAATGATCTGAACCTATATAAGGACCAAAAAAAATGTCCAGGGATATCCTCATGTGGTTGGAGAAGAGAAGGATAGTATAGGAGAAAAATGGAAGCGTGATGGAAAGAGGAAGTTGAACAGAGTTGTAGAGAGAAGGTTTGTTGTGAGAAAAATGGAAGCAGACTGAAGCTACAGCAGCTAACTTGCAGTGAAACATCAGAGTAAAGCGATGCAGTGGAGAGGGACCTTTATTTTCCAATAATTTATTATTTTGCACCATTGAGTTTCCCTTTATTTGCAGAGGGAATTGACTGGCTTCCTGCTTTTTTCCCCCTCAGTTTTTTTTGGTTCTCTGATTACATCCCCAAGCAAAGCAGAGGGAGGAATAATGACACACAAAAGGAAGAAAATTTCACAAATAAATTAATAAAGGAAGAGGAGACAGTTATGATAAGTTAAAATTGCATGATAAAAGCACACACAACACACACAGGGAAATAAAGTGTGTTTTGGTGCATGCATTTTATCCCTTGTGTGTATGTGTGTGTGTGTGTGTGTGTGTGTGTGCGCACGCGCGCATGCGTGTGTTTGTGTGTGTGCATTTCAGTGTGAAAGCCTGTTGTCCCACCAACTCCACTACAAACCTGAGGGAAGCTATGAGACTGCTAATTAGAGACACAGAGGGAAGCAGCCACAGTGACCAATCAAATCCGCTTTTGAAACAGCTCCCCATGAGACTCCATGGAAACGGGGCAACTGAGCAACCAAGGGGATAAAATATGATGTAATCTATGAAGGGGTTCAGCACAACTGTATTTTCTTATTTTGAAGATGAGATGAAAGACATTATTTGTGGGGTTAAAATGTGAACATGTTCTCTCTTGTGCCACTTTTTTTCCTGACAGTTCTCGGCTTACTCCATCCCTGCAGTCATCTCATTTGCCCATTTAGTGTTTTCAAAGGAGGGATGTTGAGGAAAGGCCTCCGAGAGAGGTTCACTCAGAGTGCATGATGAAGATGAATTGTTTTTTCTTCTTTTTTTTTTCCAACAGACATGTTGTGAGTCACCCAGCATCAGCAGCAGATAAATTCATGCCATGGTGTGCAGAGAAGTCATGTGAGTTACTGAAGGTGATTACAGTACCTAACTTGCAGACTTGCTTAAACAGATGGGGATGTCACAAAGGGGTTGGGTGTCTTTGGACGGTACTAAACTATCCCAAAAAACTCAACTGCTATTGACAAAGTAACCTCAAAGGCTAAAATGCACCCCTTAGCACACTGCCAAGCAAATAGTGTCCCAGTACTCCTGTGTTATTTGCACTTATGGTTCAATATGCATACATTTGGTGCAAAGGGGACCCTTTCTAAACAAATGAGTCTGAGAAAAGGTCTGGCCGCTACACATGGGATGGAAATGAGAGTGATACTTTATCATCTCCTGTTGGCTCACTCCAGGACAAATGCAGTGTTTCAGCTTGGAAAGAAATTGGTTTCACATTGGATGTGTCCCCTCTTCCCAAAGTCAATAGGAGCCTAGAATTCCTGATTTACATTTTCAAGGACATGAATTGGACAATCCATTTGCTGATTAGAGAAGGAAAGGGTATATAGGCTAATGTTAATGATAGAATAATACTAGGCAAACATATTTGAGAGATGGATGTTGACATAATGGAAATAAGTGTGCACAAAGACCCAAGACAAAGAGAGGTAGAGATATATATGTTTGACAAGAAGGGGATCACATCCTTTCTGTGAACATTGAATGAGTGATCAAATGCGAGAGGAGTTCAGGGATTAAAGTTCTCCATTGCTATGACGGGTTTCTGTCAATTTCACAATTGTAATGATATTTTGTTAGGGTCAATCAGACAGAAAAAAGTCCAGGAGAATCTGTGAAATAACTTCATTTGCAAACTATCAGGCATTTATCTGAATCCTGTAACACCAGTGTAGTAGTGCATTTATGTGGGATTTCAATGTCCAGTCAGAATGTATAGCTTGTCTGCTACATGATGTTCCAAACCTGATGTATAGCAGGCTTTTTAGGCTTTTGTGTTGTAGGGAACATCAGCATGCACTGCCCCTCATGTCAGCACTTGTCATGTTTCAGGCTTCCATGGGCAACTTCATTTACCCAGACCAAAGTGAAATACACGAGTATGATAAACTGTTACATGACAGAGTTTACCATGAGTCAAGTTTTATTACCTGAACAGGTAATAAAAGAGAGTAAGCACTGCCTTACAAAGAAAAATAAATCACCTTAAACTGGACCGTTTGACGTCACTTCTTACATGTTAGCTAAACAAGCTATTACTAGCTTACTATGTAGCATTTACTGTCTGAGTGAGTGAATGTTACTAAGTAGATAAGTTCCTGACACATTTAAAGGTCTCTAGAGTTCGCTAAACACACTATGGCTGACATTGAATTTGTATAGGCATCATAGCAGAGTTTTTTTTATAAGGTGCTAATCATAGTGGGTGTCTTACAGAGAGACGAGTAAAGAGTCAAAAACTTGAATGTGGGAGAAAATGAAGAGTTATTGAAACACAATAACAAAAAAGCTGCTTAGGGCAGCGAGGAAAGGTCAAAAGATTATCATTTTGAGTCAATGATGCTCAATTTAAACCGGACAACATAAGAGAGCTGCTGTAAAGACCAAAAGTGAAGAAAATGAATTGAGACATCAAAAAAATTTACCTGAATCAATAAAAATTGCCGAAAAAACAGTCATTAAATAATTTTACAATTGAATATTGATATATGTCAGTCAAATTCTACCTCACATTTTGGAAAGCCACCGAATACCGCAGGACATTTCCAACGTGTAAGCTGCTAAACATGCCAGTTTGTTCACAAGCATAGTCTTGGTGCTGTTTTTTGGCAGGTATAGCTGACAGGTAGCGAACAGTGGGGGCCTGTTCGGACTAGAAATGGGGCTGAACCAAAACATTGAATGTCAAAATTACAAAACTATGAGCTATGTAGGTTAAATTCCATATAATTTGACACTATAACCATCCTCTTTTATATCTCCATCATCTGGTGTGGCCACTATTCCTATAACACTGTATTTTAATGTTGGTTCTTTAAAGCAGAATAAATAAGTGAAATTTGTGGAATCACTTGCACCAGTTCAATCAGGAGAGACGAGTAAATGATTGAAAGATGAAAGGTTTATTTTATTGTGACGTGAATGATTGTCAGAGAATCTTTGGCGCGTGAACTCTACAGGGAGACAGGGTGATTGAAGATGTCTGCCCTGAGCGGCAACAAGATCAATCCCCCCCTAGAGTCCAGACACTGGTGGTGGAGGTGTTAGCGGATGATGTCGTCTGCGTTGATGCGATGAAGAAGTAGATTGAACTGTGAAGACTAGAGTTGATGAGGAGATGGTGAATGACGTCACCTGAGGCAAACTGCGAAGGCTGGGGTTGACCGGACGATGGCTGATGTTGTCATCTGAGGCTGATGGGATGAAGGAGGTGATGAAACTGCGAAGGCTTGGTGGCGATGGGGAGGTGGAGGGTCGCTCGTAACGATGGCATGAATGAACTAGTGGAAGACAAAGCCATTTTTAAAAAGAGACAGCAGCAATGTGATAGGCTAACAACGAGGGAGTGGAGCATTGCTATTGGATAGATGTGACCAGGTGATGATTACGAGAAGTAATGAGTGAGCAAGCGTGGAAGAGTGATTTGACATGGTATGAGAATAAACAATAAAACAAGTGTGCAAAATATTGTCTTCCTGTCTGAACTTTCGCTAGAGCTACATGTAACTAAGTTGATACGCTGTATATTAGTATACATTTCAGGGAAGAGGCCACAACAATGAGTAGGTTGCTTTCTATACGCAGGATAAATCTGGCCTGACCACTTATTAAGTTCAGTAATTGTTGAAGCTTTAATGCTGGCTAAATGCCCAGATGGGACCACTTAATCTTGATGTGCAAAATTTTCAAAAGCCTTTTCCTAATGACGACTTCACAATCCATGTCTTTGTTGCCTTAATCCTTATTTATCCTGTCTCTTCTACTTTAGCCCACACCTCCCCTTGATTATCCAGGTGGATTTAAGGTTAAAAAGGAAAAGGGATCCAACTGGCTTCACCTGGTCAGTCTGCTCTGTATAAAGAGCTCTGCCACTGTCATGAGGTCATGGTCAAACCGACAGGGTCTTTAACTTAATAAAGCAATTTGCGGTCTTAGGATCAGCTGTGGACAATTTTTTTGTCCAGCCGAAAAAAGGAATGTGCCTTGTTATAAAAGACGATAGCTGCTTTCATGATCTCATTTCAGAGTTATGCTGCGCTTTGTGTGAACCTTTCATTTGGTAGTTTCAAGTTCAAGCCTTTATGTACAAGGCTTTATTACTTTTGATCACATGCAAGGTTTTTTTTTTGTATTCTTGTCTATCCCCCTCTGCGTGCGGATGTGCCTTTTATAATAGTTTTGTTTGCATGAATGTACAAGCACATGTACAACGACTGTCTGTTTACTTTTAATTACTTCCATGTTCAAGTGGTTGAGTGTCAAACTGCTGTTTTAATTACTCCGAGACTAATTGTGCAACATGTGTAGGACAAGTACACTCTGAAGACGTGACTGCATCTCATCTGCTGTTTATGTGGTTGTGAATCTGTGATGGGGGAATTTCATTTGATTCTAAAAACAGAATTAAGAAAACAGTCACTGATTAGATCATTTGATGTTACTTAAGTGGCTAAGCTTTTATCTCTATAATTTCTGATCTTTATTATCCTGTTGATGGCCTTATTCATATTAACTGAATTCACTATAGACTCATTTTAATAACAAAACAAACATGGGGAATCATTTTTGTAGGTGCTTTCGAAATGAATTTCTATAAAAGTTGCTACCTGAGGTGAACCTGACAGTGTTATTGTCCCTACAGCCAAAGATAACTTAATGCTGCTTTCATAGTGTCACAACAATCAAATCAGTGAATCTGAAAGCAGGTTAAAATGAAATCTTATCTCGACATACTGACTCATGTATAGTATAAACTCAGAGCAGGTGTCTCTCTTATAGCATTATCGTCACTCCATTATGTTTAATGTAACCTGATCAACATCCACATCAGTAGCCCATAGTCACTCTGGACGACTTATGCTGTAACATCTGTCGCTGCCATAGTCCACATATTGTTTCAGAGCCACGATTCAAGGTTTCTGATCTAATGTCATCCTGGCACATGAACAATATTGTCCTCTTGACTTCCCCCGAGCTTCAGTATTATAACACTGACTGAGCTAGGTTTAATGAGGAGTGTGCGGGGAGACATTTCACTAACAACGGTGATGATAAACTTTATGCACTATTGATATTATATGCTTTATTTATTCCTACTGTCTGGCATCTCATTCTTAACAAGTTTAAAAATGGGCAGTTGGTTAATGCTGCTGAGGTCCTGTCCATGAATTTAGGTATTTAAAATAAATTGGGGCTGTCAAATGGTATATTTTTTAAAATTGTGATTAATGGCAAAAACTTTCAATAGTTTATCGCACATTCAATTTCATGTTTGAAATTCCATTATTTCATATTAAGACAATAAACGTTGTTAGGCCTTTATTTTGAACTTTCGTAAACTGAGAGTGCTTTATTTGCTGTTGGAATTCAACCCTGTTTTTATTTTGAAAAAAAATAAGGACCTTTTGGTCGGTCATAGTTTACAACATCAACTTAACCTGGGAAAAAGGAACTTGTGACGGATAATAATACACATTAAAAACAGTCAATTGGTGGTTTGCCTTTAAGGCTTAATCACTGGATAGATTACTTATAGCTTTAAAGATTACAGCTTCATAGTTTTAGGAGCAGAGTCTGCCATTCTATGCAGGATTTACAGCATGGACATCTCCTCATGCTGCACAGGCAGATGACTGACTCATTAAAGTAATGCAAGATTTGTTTGGTTGCACTTTAAAATTATCTCCCAACAGTTGACCTGTAGTATTAACGGTACTTCCAACAAAGTAGTGCCTAAAAGCCCCAATCCAGTATACTTTTGGTATTTTTTAAATTTCTTAAATTTCAGTTTCCCTGCCAGTGAAGATAAACCACTTCATTTGGTCCTAAAAATCCTCTAAGAATTAAATATGTTCTTAAATTGGAAGAATATGATTTTTGACTACAGCAGAAACTGCAACTCAAGTGTTATCCGTCAAAGTTGTGCATGCACAGGCTGACCTGATGTTACTGTCAGGTCTTCTGACTTCAGGGACCAGGAAGAAATTATCTTGGAAAGAAATCTTCTTAATCTTCTATCTTCCATGAAAGGATATAGCTTCGGTCATGGTTTTGTAGTGTCCCACCTGTAGGCATGTATTTATATTCCTTATAATCAACATTTAAATAGAGTGGTCATGAATAATCATAATAGTATTTCAATATACTAATGAACTAATAGACACATATTATGCAAATTAGATAAATAAATAACAATAGTGTGAGGGTTGCATATTATAAACACAACATAATCAACTAAGGATAAAATGCACAAAGGCACATGTGTACATGAATTAAAACTGAGCCCACGAAGTGAAATCCATCAAGGATACTGTGAAAATCCGTCGAGGCCTCAGGAAATCCGTCGAGGCCTAAAAGAAACCTTGCATGGTCTAAAAGTGAGTTCTCAAGTTTCATACGAGCTCGCTTTTAGGGTAATTAAGTAGTAAATCTTAAGCCAACCTGACATTTACGAGAGGTGAAGGAGAGACAAATATGAATCAATAGGACAGTGAAACAAGAAAAGGGACCATCATTTAAAGTAGACCTGACATACATGCTAGGTTGTTGTGCCAATGACACAGTCACAAGATGGTGGGACAGATATCGAACCCATTTATCAAGAAGATATGACATTGCAGTAGGTTTTTGTGACAGCTAACCTTTAAAAATAGCATGTGATAATGTATGTACAGTTAGAAATATTAAGCCCATAATTCATGAAATTGGAGGATCTAGTGATGGAGGAGGCGGAAACCATTAGAAACTTGAAACCCTAAAGTTATTTACAAGGATTCATTTATCATTGATCAATAGATCAGTTGGTAAAAAGGGCGCAAAGAAGCTTGTTTCCACGCCCTCAGCAAAATAAGCATGTATTGTGTGATATCCTTTGTCTTGGTCAGTTTTTTCAGCTGAAAGGCTCAGGCTTTAATTTTCTGTACGGATGAATGAAGCCTTATATTGCTCTCAGATCTTTTTGGTTTCCTGACTCATGATTTCAAAGACTGCTCTGCATACTTTGAAGATTTGTAACTATATTTTGAAGACAATCAGACTCAAGAAACTGACTGAGTGTTCAAGTTTACAGACAAGACTCAGGCAGCACCTGGCCAGGTCTGAGTCTAGGGTGATCCGAAGTTGACACAACAGTTTCTGCCTTTTGACCTTACTCTGATTCTTTGTTTCTATAAGAACCTTCTTTAAAAAGATTGACATGCTCATTGGCATTGGAATTCAAGGACAAATAGTCACCATCAGTTTGCTATATATTACAAATATTACACTCAATAGCATTGTTAATAAACTTTTCATTATTCTAACTTTCATATCTTATTTACGTTGTTTTTATCTATTGCTGTTGTACTTCTACTTTTTGATGTAAACCAGTTGAGACTTAACCAAAAAATACTTCAGCTACTTCAACGTGAAACATAATAGATTGAGGGCTGCAGTTCTCATTCTGAAAGCAGAAACCAGTGAGAGAATCCCCCCTTGATATAGAAGCCCACTAACCATTACATTATGTTCAAGCCACTGAACATGATCTCTGTCATTATTCGTCCTTCCTGCTGAAAAATTTCTAGCCTGGAAAATGTCTGATCTTTCTGCCTGAATTCATTTCCGATCCTGTTTGTCCCTGACCGGGGCTGATTGTCCCTCGCTAACACTCTGCTCTTTAATGTTCCGCTTGCATTCATCCATTCTGTTCATCTGAATCTCACCCAATATGTTTTGATTTTCTACACCCTGCCACAGCAATGAATGCTTCACTGAGTTTCCAAGTGTCGGGTAATGGCACCCCTCCTGCTAATAAATATGCCTCCATGGGTGCGTGTTGCGCTGGAGACCGGTTGAATGATTGGATGCATATGTCTCAGACAACAATCCTTTGATACAGTCATGCACGTGCACAGACCCACATACAGACACACACATGCACGGTTTTAGGAGGGACAGCCTAACTTATGAACACTCTTTCTCTTAATGGCAAGTCAATGAGCCATACAAGCTCAAGTCTGTAAGAGATTCAAGGGTGTGTGTGTCTCTGTGTGTGTCTGTTGTCAGTGAAAGTTATGGTAACTCACAGTCGCCCGGCACTGACTGTAAGTGAATTAAATGTTTATGGTGACTAACATACAGTACATCATGATAAGGTCACAGTCCATCTATAATCTTAACAAATCATCCCCTCCTTCAGACATTCACCCCAACCAATTGATTACTGTCATATAATAATGATAATAATAATAATAAGTGTTTGTAAATGAAACACAGACAAATCATTTTAAAAACTACAACCCTACCTCATCAAGTTCTTGTCTGAGGATTTTGACTGACAGTTGAAGGAGCATTTGGATCACCTCCTGAATTCAACTCAATAGACGAGGTAGAGCTGGAGGGCTAAATAGTTTTTCTACCCAAGGTCAATGTGGTAGTTAAAATGTTTTGCAGTGGCAAAACACCTCAGGTAAAGCTTCACCGTGTGATGTTGAAGGTTTTGGACATAATGGACCTTGTCCTCATTGTTTTGTAGGGTTGGTTTTCGTATTTGTGGACGGGCAGACCAGGGTGGTTGTTGTTTTTCAGACGTGAGCGGTAAGTGTGCTCTAACTGTAAGGTGTCCCTCTCATTGCTCATCCTCTCGAGGAATGGTTATGCAAAGTCACTTGAAAGAAGGTCAGGCCAATTGTCAAACCTTGGAATTAGAAAGTGCAATTTCTGATCCTGCCGTGGCCGTGAACCAGTAGATAGTGTATACCCTGAAGAGGATACTGAGGGGTTGCATATGTTCACTCTCAGCAGCTCTTTGTAGGGTTCACTGCAGCAGTAAGATGTACTGGGCCCATTACAATGCAGTCCTTGCCATAGGCAGTGTTACCATTAGGCAAAGGTGGGTGATGACAAATGAATGGTTGCCCTTGGTTACCAGCCTTGACCTAGGAAAAAGCTAATAAAGACACTCTGGAGGATCATGTTTTGGCTCTGTTACATAGTTGTGTGGCTTTGTTAGAGATGCCTCACAAGGGTTTGATTACTAGCTATGACTGCTTATAGCAAAGTAGGGAAGGCCTCATATTTGTCGTTGCCTGGTAACCTCCAAATCACTAAAACCGCCACTAGTCCTTCTCCAAGCCCTTGTCTGTGAAGAAGACGATGCATATGGCAAACAACAACTTTAACCTAATGGTTCAGTAGTTAGCTCAAAGCATGTTTTTAATTTTAACCCCATGCAGGATCCTTATCCCTCTCTCTCTCTATTAACTCTCTCTCTCTCTCTATCTCTCTCTCTCTCTCTCATCTCATCTCAGAACATCACACACACATACACAAATATATATTTAGAGAGAGAGAGAGAGAGAGAGAGAGAGCGAGAGAGAGAGAGATAATAGACAACACATCCAGAAGACTCTAATTCAATTACCTCTGCTGCAAAGACTGCTATCCTTTTGCACACCCTCTGAAAATGAACATTTCCTGTCACCCTTAATTCGGGCTACAACCTACTGTGCCATGATCAGTCTGAATCACAGCTTAGAACCTCACTGGCTTCAAGACACACAATTACAACCCATTCAATTTAACCTGCAACAATGGAAAAGCACTAATGATATCCCCGGACGCTAATTGGCACTTCCAACTTTAACACAGAAATTAAAACCACTGAATTGGCAAACTGGATAAGGGACACCATGGCCATGAGTACTGTAAAGATTTTTTTTTTTATCCCCAGTAGAAGCTTTAGAGATCTCAGCTATCCAGTCAACTCAAACAAACAAGTCCAGTTTTTTTTCTCCTCCAAGTTGGCAGGCAGGTTGTACTCTTGGATGAAGGTAGCAGGATGTACTGTGAAGCCATTCTGACTTATTAAACATTTAAACCTGGGACTGACTACTTTATCCATCATGGAATAGCCATAAGTAAGACTCCAAAAAATCTAACTTTACTATCTGCAGTTCTTTTTGTTCATTTTTATTTCCTCACTCAATCTGGATCTTTTTTTTTTTTCAAGGGTTGGTGCTATCAGGTCAAAGCCGTGGTGTCAAAAGGCACAATAATGGCCCTATTTCAGAGTAATTCATGTTTAGTTGCTCAGCTGTGCCATCTGCTCAACTGGCGATGCCCTCTATACCAAACTTAATGACAGATGTGTTACTAGTCACAGAGGTACTTGATATAAAAAGAACAGATAGCTTTACCGAACATTAGCCAACATAGCTCACAACAAACAAAATAAAGCCATCTTGTAGAAAAGAATGTTCTAACAAATAGCTTTTTGTGTGGCAAACTTTCTCCCTCTCATGTATTGGAAATCTGAGTCATCAGTCCATCTAGAGACTTCTGCAATCAAAACAGCCAATTAACAGGCTGTAAGATGGTGTATATATGTGAGTGTGTGTGTGTGTACGTGTATGTGCGTGTGTGTGTGTGTGTGTGATGAATATTTGATGTTTGGAGTCTCGCTACATGCTCCCTTCTCAGATCATGACATCATGTTGGGACCAGGGATTATTTCTGCATTATACATGAGGTTACTTTCTCATCTAATCCAACTACCACTGATAGAAACCCTTGTCTTTGGTACTTTTTCCTTCTGCTGATAGATGTTCCACCTTCTTCTGCATTTCCTCCGTTTATCTAATATCGTCTTGTGTAATAAGTTGCCCATAGAGGAGTGGAGTAAAGAGTTGGCCTGACATACTAACATTTCTCTAGATGGACATCATTTGAAAAGAAAATTAGAATGAGCTCTAGGACTGAGGTAACAGTTATATAACTGAGATGACAGTCATACAACCTTCCTGAAGATCTCATGTCAAAACATCAGTTTTTCATGTAAAGCTTGTAAATGAACAGCATAACAGTCATAATGAGCTAGCATCCAATAAGACCGATGTTCAGGCTTTATATGTTTATTAACGATTAGTTTTGTAAGTAGTTAATGGTAAATGGACTTGAGCTTGTATAACGCGTTTCTAGTCTTCTAACTACTCAAAGCACTTTTACACCGCATGTCACACCTACCCATTCACACACTGATGGCAGAGGTTGCTATGTTACATGTCCATCAGAAGTAAAAAATACCATTCATACACATTGGTACGCAGTCGACAAAGCAGTGGGAGCAACTTGGGGCTAAGACTCTTGCCCCAACACATCAGACATGTGGCTGGTTGAGAGATGACCAACTGAGTCACAGCTGGCACTTTTAACTTTACAGAGATTTTATTATAACTATGAAGTTGATTTCCCTATCCTGCAATTATCTAAAAAAGTGCGATGAAGCTTGAATAAAAATGATTGTTCCTCTTTTTTCGTCAATAGTCAAACCAGATAAAGGATCACTTTGACACATCTCTAATATAGTACCATTGCAAAAAGAAAAATGACTATAATATCAACAGTCATTTGAAAGTTTTTGAAGACATGCTTTGTATTTTTTTTTTTTGTACAAGTTTTATCTCTGGGACTGTAAAGTCATAATTTGAAAACATAATCTTGATATGGTAAAAATACCCTTTCCAACCCATCAAACATGGAGGATTTTTGTTGTTGTTAAAAAAGTTAGCAAACTTGATCAGTCATGTTGTAGGTTCATGTCCAGTTCTTGCCCTCACCTCCATCTATCTTATCGTTCTAAACTTTGAACTGCACCTTTTTTTTTTACAAGTTAAAGTACAAATTGCATGGGAAAAAAAAAAGCGAAACCCCAAAAATGGTTTCAAAGTCAAAAAAAGCAGAGAAGAGTATTTAAGTGTGTTTGTGTGTGCGTATACGCTCTCGTGTGTGGGATGCAGAGACCTCCAGCAGAGAGGCAGAGAGGAGCTTTTCAGTCTTACTCCCTCCATCCTTTCCACATTTTACTTTCAACGACATGCAGGAATCAAGCTGTGCAACAGTGTGAAAACAAGAGAGACGGAAAAACCCAGAGATAGGAGAGACAGATAATGAGCGAGAGACAGCAAGAGAAAAGAGAGAGAGAGAGCATCAAACGCTGTAATAACTGGCCCTAATTAAGACCAGGGGGAATATGGGAGTTATTAGCTGTCATAAGCAAGTTTATCAGACCCAGAGAGAGCAGATACAAGTGTGTGTGTGTGTGTTTGTGTGTTTGTGTGTGTGTGTGTGTGTGTGTGTGTGTGTGTGTGTGTGTGTGTGTGTGTGAGAGAGAGAGAGAGAGAGTGAGAGAGGAATATACTTGTACTTGTATGCGTCATATGAATGTATGTTTGAGGGTGTAACATAGAAATTGAGAACTAAGAAATACTCATGACTGCCTCTAGCCTTGTATGTTTGTATGTGTGTGTGTGTGTGTGTGTATGTGTGTGTGTGTGTGTGTGTGTGTGTGTGTGTGTGTGTGTGTGTGTGTGTATTTGTGCACTCATGCATGCAAACTATAGAAGTTGAGTAAGAGTATTCCCTCCAAACACCCCAACTGTTATTAATATGTATGCAGCTGAGAGAGATACCCTCTCATCTCTTAGCTCATCAAAAAGCACTCACAAACGCATTATTATCAATCCCCATTAAACCAGCACTCAAACACACACACAGACACATAAAAGCACACAAACACATGAAGGCACACTAAACCGTCTAACAGCAAACAAAGTATTTTAATGCAGTCTGAGAAACGGTTGGGAGAGCCCTTTAACTTTAGTGACTTATTGTGGTGTTGTGTTATGTCTGATGGGTTGTCTTTTACATGTTGTCTCATCCTTGTTTGGATGAGGGCACAAACACACAGGGTGTAACATAACTGCTTACAATTTCCTTAAGTACTGTATGTTAGTGAAGGTTTAAGGGGCTTGTAGTTCACGACTGATTTGCAGCTGCTCGGACATTCAGCATGCATCGCTACCTCTCATGCTATGTTATTTAATTTATTCTCTCTCTCTGTTTCTTCTAATTATGTCTGTAGTTTTTCTGCTAACTCTTTTATGGTATTCAATGCCAAGCAAGAATCCTGGATTGTATTTGATTTCTTATTTTGGAGTGTGTACTTTATGGAAAAAAAAAAAAAAAAAATTGAATAATAACACTCTGTTTCATGACACTTCATTGACATTTATTGTATACTTTTATCTGACAGCTTACTTCTGATAGAGATTTTACACAAAAAACCCCACAACCTATAAAGGTATGGATTTTTGTCTTTTTTTTTTACAACAAAGTTTAAGACAAATGTGTTTTGCTAGCATCACCCTCACAACCACTTATACTAATGCATCTTTGGCAGACTTAATTATGATAGTTAAAACACATTTTATGTGTGATACTTTTCTTAAAGCTGCCTTATTACCATTTTCGACCACTTGGGGTCAGAGTAACAAGCTGTCAACGAATGACAATTTATACTTTAAGATGTAAATTAGTTTCCAATGTATTAAGAACAACATATGTGAATGAGTTGTGTTAGTTGAACCAATATTCACTTTTTTTTTTAGCTCTTTGAGTTTGAAGGGTGCTAGCTGCCAAATGATCCACTTTAAGCTTGCTATTTTTCTGTATTTTGGTGCTGGAAAGGAACCAAGCAACGAGTTTATCAGAGTTCTGCATAGAAACAGTCTGCTGCTGAATAGAAAGATGAAGCGAGGTGCAGCCTGTTAAACCAAAGCAATGCACTAAATAAAACCACAAAAACTCTGTAGCACTATACCTGCAAAGTAATCTGTATTATATATATAAACACTGATCCATGCAACCTAAATTAAAATTTTAATGCTGGACTTTCTTTTTTTAGTGGAGAATATTTGCATAAGACCTTATTCTTTGTTATATTCTCTACAAAGACCCAACATGAATCTATCCTGACAACAGCACTAAGCAACATATATCAAAGTAACAATGGCAACAAATAATTCCTTTTAAGAAGCTGAAACCTCGAGCAAAAACAGACTTATGTACAACCATCTGCCGAAACTGGTTTGGGTGAAGCGTAACAAATAGTTCCTAACCACAGCACACACAAAAATACTGCTTGCTTATCAGCCTTTTGTGTTTTTTTTCTTTGATTTTATGTTTTTGCACACCTGTGGCCAGTAGCACCAACTATCTGTAAGTTATGTCTTAAGTCAGAGAGTCAAGTTTGATTAAATCCTATATTGAATCTAGTTAGTTTGTAACTAAAGGTGTGTCATTGTTTGGTTGCATCACAGATATGTACGTATGATTCATTTCAAGTAGGAACATTTAACATCCAAACTCACCAAAATAGTTTTGCAGAATTGATATTAAAACTTCATGTGACCAATCAGTGAAAAGCATTTGTCTTAATGCAGGGTTTGTTTGAACAGTTTAATGGCTATCATGGCTTTATCAGTAAACTACGGTTAACTGATAAACAGAGATGAAAATGTAGATGCTCCGACTGGGAATTGTGTAACATAACTATTAAGCTGATTGCCAATTCAGATACCAGTGATTGCTTCATGACTCCTTTTGGTGGTGGACTCCCACAATGCCACCATTTTCTTTTCCTGTTTGACAATGAAAACAAGTCAGAGTTTGTTCAACAGGTGACTTAATCTGTACATTAAAAAAACCTCTTAGTTAGGTGTACTAGATGACAGATTATAAATTGATTTGGCACAACAAATAAACATCTTCTACTGACATCTGTTTATGCCCCATTATTTGCCAATGTGACGATGTCGGTCAGCAGGGCTGACATCAGCGGATATTGATGTTGAACTGATACATACGTGCATCCCTAATGGAAATGTAGGCTCCCAAGAACATGACGGGATTATGACTAGATAATAAGTATATCCTACATCGACAGCTAGAATAAAGAAACATTAGTGACATAGAGTTCTGAAATCATCAAATACAATATAGGGTAATATAATGGTACTCTATTATTTGACAGATATTTTTTCTGCTCATGGAAAACAACAGCACAAATATAAGACCTTACAGATTTCTGAGAGATGTTATATCGCTAAGAGCCTACTGCTAACACCTAACAGCTAAAAACTTCTGCTTGTCCTCATCCTCCAAGTCATCCCACCATTCACTATGATACAAGACAACTGTATTTTACAGAGGAATTTTCATCTATAGGAGCTATAGGTGTAAGATTTAAGGTGTAACTTCTGCCTATGTTGGAATTATCTCATCTGGTGCAACAACTTACATTTTAGTAGTGCGTAAACTCTGTCCTAATTTAGAAATAACGTTCACTTCAAACTAGGCTTCGTTTGAACTTACTCATAGCTGGTGCAGTGCTTGTGAAGATGTAAGGCACATTTAGTGCTTAAGGATGATTTTCCAGAACCATAATTTAATGAGCCTGAACAAGAAGATAACAACATATCCTTCATATCGGTGTCTGTGTTTTCACTCTCACATTTTGTATAATAAATGGGTCTTTATGAGTGAACCTGCATTAATCTAAAGTGTCTTTTTTTAGAATGCATTGGATTGCGGCTTCACAATGACTTTCTTTACAGGATGTTCCGTTTAATTGAACTTAAAGACAAAAGTTAGCTCAAGGAACATTCTGGTGATGAAATTTCATTACCGCAGTATTGTTGTAAAAGTGAACCTGCCATTAAAGTCTTATTGAAGTTCACCAGACCCCAAATTAACTGCAGTAATTGAGAGTGCAAAAGTCTCGCACAATACTGCTGTTGGTTGCATTCACATGTCAGGAGGCAAGGAAGAAAGACAAAAAAAAGGCAGATAAGTACCATCTGAGGATGCAGTAGTACGCACATTTTCTTTCATTTTTATGCAAATAAACAGATGCGTATTAGACTGTACTTGCTACCCATGCTGTTTTCGTCTTTTGTCTTTTCTCTGTTCTTATCTCTCTTTATTGTTAATTTTCCTCTCATTGGAGCCAATTTCCCTGTATTGCTTTTCTTGAGCCTCACAGGGGGGTTGAACAAGCTCACTGAGGCATCACGATTATGCAGGAATTTGCCTACGCTGATAAATGTCTTTGTTTCTTTTCTGCATCACACCTAAATTTACTTTCTTCCTTTTACAAGCCCCCATGAACACATATTTCTATCTCTATCTCATATTTCTTTTTTTTTCAGCTCTGCTTTTTCCTCTTTAATTCATTTATTGCATTTTTAAGCCTCTTACTTTTTCCCCCCACCTTCCTTAGGTTGTCTCTCTTGGTCTACATTTATATCTTTTTATGTTTGCTCTCTCTCTCATACACCACTCCCCCATCTAGTCGGCTTCTCCCTTGACCATGCATTCCATTACAGCTCAGCCTCCATTGATTTACTATCTGGCTGAAGTGCTATTGATTACAATACATGCTCCACTGCTACTGAGCTAAGGCGCTACCGCTTTGCAAAAAATCTTACATATAAAAGTATGCACACAAACACATAGCAGGCTCTCAAACACATTGTTCCTTCCTTCTTTTCTTCTCCTTCTTCTTGCCTCCGCTTCATATCTACTTCAAAGCATTTGGCAACACAAGAGATCCTTTCCTTACACTCTCCTCATCTCTATTGTCAGTGCATTGTAGCATTCATTGGCATATTGATTAGCTCTGCTCTACCAAAAGGCATAGATCCTCATGTGCAATTCCTCAACCCGATGTTTTGGAACTGATTTTTAGAAAGAGTGAGCTGGAAGGGCTTGACATCGAGAGAACAACTCTCCTTGAGTTTTCCCCTGGAAGGCGAGCCTCAGAATAAACCTTTTAGATTTCTGAATGTATGTGAGTTTGTGTGTGAGTGTGTTTGGAAGAGGAGCAATATGTTGAGAGGCTCTCATCTAGCATGCCATGAATTTATGTATTTATGCTAACATGCTGGGCACAAGTACTTTTTAATGAGAGAGAGAGAGAGAGAGAGAGAGAGAGAGATGGAGGCAGGACAGGGCCTGATGAGGCAGGAAACTGTCCAAACCCTTGTGTCGCCATAAGTGACGTATCCATATGCTATGAAGCAGGAGAGGGGATTTGCCGACGTGGAAAAATGCTGACGGGCTCACTGCCACATGGACAAATCCATACATCTATGCTTTTAAGTGCTTTTCAACAACATGCTTCACTCTCTCCAAGCCTCTCCTTTACAGTAGGGTATTTCATACGTTCAAATGTTCATGCTATATTCTTTCTGCTGTGTGATAAAGTCGTTATTATCTAATTTCAATAATATCTATATCATGCATTTGAATAAATGATTCATATCTTCAAAATCCATTGGTTCATAGAGATAATCACCAAACCAAACTGCCAATGGAATACTTTGATTTGATTGATTCTTTTCACAATGCATAAACAAAGCTTTACTTCTGCACATATGTCATAACATGGGCATGTGTAAATGCAAACTCTATCTGTGCAGGGGTCTTATGCAAACAATAAATGCATTCATATTTAAATAAAATATGTGATCATGCATCCCAGGAACTCATCGTAATGCAATTTATCAGTGCTGAGACTGAAAACATATACAGTACCTAATATCCCTCTCTTGCTTTGTGCTTCTTTTCTTCTGTATGATTATGGTCTGTAGAACCCCCTTGTGCTGAGGAAAACATGCTTATTGAACAATAATTTGCAGACATCCATGGTGTGTGAATGGTGCATGCCTTATAAATAATGTAAAAAAAGAAGTTCATAACTACAGCAGAGATAGAAAGGAGAGAAGAGCTTGTGCTAATGTCACTGACTAACATTGTCCAGTTTAACAGGTCAGCAGCAAGTTAACCTGCTAAATCAGTTTACCAAAGAACCACCCACCTGTTTCTTTAATATTCTTGTAGCTCCTGTTTGCTTTGTACTGAACACCTAAGGTCAGATTGACTCAGTTAACTATTGGTTCATAACAGTTCCCTAATCTAAACTCTGAGGCAAAGTATGCTGTATTATTACTTAAGTGAGAAGCAAATGTTAGGAAGTTATTAAGTCTTTATTATTTTCAAATAGTCAATTAGGATCCAGCGTTCATAACAAAAGGTAATCAATAACCAGTAAATGAGCTGCAGCCTCTAATGGCTAACACAATACAATCTTTCATATATAAGGTGGACTGATGGGTGAGAGGAGATTGGTGAGCATGTAGGAAGACCAGTCTATCATGAACACGTTGCTCTGATTTTCATATCTCAGGGATGATGGTGGAGATAAAACCTGCATCGGAGAAATGAGCCAAGGGTGCAGTTATTGGTTATTAGGAGAGCAGGTTCATATCGAGCAGCATATCAAGACTTTATTGTCTTTTTAACATCCATATTATATCAGTCAAATACTGCATTGTTAACAGAGGGGGTATTACTGTTAGCAAGTCTGGGGCTTATTGTATAACTAATACCTGATAAATGCTGTCATCACAACTCAGGGTCATAGTAATAATTATATCCTTTGTTTTCAGAAGTAAAATCCAAGGGATGTGCATAACAACTACATTCTCTGTAATGGCTTCAGTTCCTAGTTGATTTATTACATCAGTAAAAATGTTCCTAATGAGTTTATAATTTCGGATCTTTCAGGCTTTTGTCAATACAGCTCAATGTTCCAATTGTAAATGTTGTCCTTGTTAAGAGGAGAATGGACAATAAACCAGTGTGTGACATGGCCACCTTTCACCTTTGGCTTAAACTCCAGGATAAAGACTACGTGAATCCTACCTGTTGTCCATTTATGGTTACTTTGGTGAGGACTGGCAAATTGGATTCAAAACGTGGGTTTTTTCAAGTGGATTATGTCAGAGTGCACAGATCTTATTCATTCGGTCACTACCCATAGCTCATGACCTCATGCAAAGGACCAGTAAATCGAGAGCGTTGCCTTCAGGCTCAGCTCAGCTCCGGTACAACGCCTGCATTACTGGCATTAACGCTGCAGTCAATCTCATCCATCCATCCTACCTTCCATTTTTTTAAATGGAAGACAAATTGCAAATATTGCAGTTCAAAAGAAACAAAACATTACAAACATTAATTTTAAATTGAGTTAATTGTATAGATTTAAAATGACAATTGTAAAATCAATAGAAACACTACAACAGCTGCCACTGGCCATCACTTCAGCATCTAATTGTGCTTTTTCACTACTTTCATTTGTGCCACATTGCTTGTATTTAGGATCTTTCCCTCACACTTCTCATTTGGTTAAGTTTGGGCAGAGACCATTTGTGGCTTTCAAGTTGAATTATGGTGCCAGCCAAAGCAACACAACCCCTCATTGCCTCGAATAGCATGCACACCCCAACACACACGATACTCCCAAACAGACAACACCGACTCATACACACAGCATACACACGAATTGCAGGGCGATCAATAACGGTGGTGATGTATGCTGCATGCTGATGTACACGCTGCCCTCTGACCTGTAATTGAATGTGCAGGGTTCGCACACTTTATCATGATAGGGCCATTCCCTCCACAGGTCATCGGCTGCTAAATGGTTGATAAGCCAGCACACTTTGCGTGTGTTGCTCATATGTCTGCTGTCAAAGCAATGGGCTTAGCTGACTGATTTCCACAGAGTGGGAGACAGCCAGAGTTTGTGGAGGAGGTTTCAGCCAGAGTGGATGTGCAGGAGAGTAAGTCTATGTACACACGTGTGAAATGGAGTTTGTATGAGTGATCGCGCAACTGGAGGAAGTGCTTCAATCGATAATGCCTTCCTGCGTCAGTCATTTCTCATCAGGGAAGACTCTGATGGTTCTGGAAACA
This sequence comes from Labrus mixtus, assembly GCF_963584025.1. Classification (NCBI taxonomy): domain Eukaryota; kingdom Metazoa; phylum Chordata; class Actinopteri; order Labriformes; family Labridae; genus Labrus; species Labrus mixtus. Next base: position 11,437,648 of record NC_083620.1, read on the forward strand.
AACGGGTTGGAGTATTGCATCATGATTGCTATCAGCATCCGGCTCAGTGGCTGTTTTGAACTTTAGTTTTGTTGTGTGTTTTGAAGCACAGATAAACTATAACATATTTTGTTGTTTCGCAGAGGCCTTTACAATAAATCTATTCAGCATAATAGGATGCTCATGAACAGAAAACCCAGCGGAATTGGAGTCATTAAAGTCCAATTTCATGTTTACAGACACATTGTCTGGGGTGGTTAAGGAATCCCATTCAGGAAACTCAGACATATCCAAAAGCTTGGGTATGTGGTAATAAGTTTGTGTATTCAGAGCTTTTCAAGTAATCATTTCCAAATCATCATCAGATAATACAAACAGTGGGGACTAGAAAAGCAGGTAAATTGAAAAGGAAATTATAAATGTTCACAAACTGAGTTTTTCTTACAGTTTTCAACTGTAAACTGTTGTGCTTTTGATTATTGAAGTCAGCTTAATTGTAAGCTTTTCCTCTGAGACACCAGATGTTTCTCAGTGAAAAGCTGAAAAGTAATTTAAAACAAAACAGGTGTTCATTTGCACTCAATTTTAAATATTTGCAAAAGTTGTACGCTAAAAATTGGCACAGACAAAACAGGGTCTCTGCTGGTCAGTCTACTACTTTGATAAGGACTAAAATCTATGGTATTTAATGCCATTAAAAACACCACAGCCCATACACTGGGCTCAGTTGGTAGAGTCATAGTCTCTCAACCGGAAGGTTGAGGGTTTGATCCCCAGCTCCTGCAGCATGTGTCCTTGGGCAAGACATTTAACTCCGAATTGCTCCCACTGCTTCATCGTTGGCATATGAATGTGTATGAATGGGATTAGTTACTTATGATGGTCACTTTACATAGCAACCTCTGCCATCAGTGTGTGAATGGGTGTGAATGATAGGCATGCCAAGCTGTGTAAAAGCGCTTTGAGTAGTCAGAAGACTAAAAAAGAGCTACAAAGCTCAAATCCATTTACCATTTACACTGTACTGACTCAGATGAGTCTATTTAATACATTGTACACTGGTATTGGTGAACTTGTTAAAGAATTGTTGATTTGATTGTAATTTACTGTTGAATGGACATTCATATTCAACTCAAAATGTCTGTTATATTAATCTCATGCAATCATAAAGTCATAATATGTCCATTACTGTATTTTAATAAGATCTGCAAGGCTGACAACATTCATGACAGCTGAATTTTGTGACAGCATAAGCATGCTAGATTAAAAGTTTTAAACATTGTAAACAATACATCTCCTAAATACAAGTGAGTAAACACTGGTATTGTGAGCATTTTAGCAAAGTAATGTAGGTTATTAACAGAACCACAAGCATTGCTAAAGACTGCAGTCTTGTCCTGTATATATACCACTATCTTAAAGACAATAACATCATCTTTCAGCAAGTACTGTAGTTAAGCAATATTCATGAAAAGACTATTCTTTTTTAGGGCTTTGGCATCTTCAGGGAATGGTAAAAGAACTGAACTCAGCTGTTAATCAGCATCTCTTTTAGGTTTGTCTTAATCTGCCAAGAGTGTCATTATCATTCCAGTACATCACTCTTGTGGTTTCTGGCCTTTCTTCCCTTGGTTAGGACTCTTAATTGATTCAAGTTCATAAACGAAATTGTGTCCTCAGACATCAAGAAAAAGGATCACTTAATAAAACTATCAATCAGAAGTTCTCGTTTCATTTTTTAATATAGCAGGCTCCAGAGTAAAGATTTCTCATGTATATAGAGCCTCAATAAAAGGTAATAATGAGATACAAGGAACAGTCCCAGCATGAGAGACATTTTCTGAAATATGCATCTAAGAGCGACTCCCTGATGTATTCATGCCCCTTCAATCATTTTGATTGCCTGTTTTAGCTTGTCTGCATGGCTGGCTGGCTTGGTTTTGTGGATAATCTGATTGGTTCCATTGTGCCAGAAGAGATAAATTAATCACTGAAAACGGATACTACACTTTGTTTTAATAAGTCGTAGTCTACAGCGCTTTCATTCCCAATTTTTTTTTAATAGAAGTTTGGCAGTTAATTATGTAACAAAAGATGGCCCAAACAAGATATTGGTAGAATTTACACCTGTCGGAATGTTCAAAGAGAATATCATTCAAAGGTTTCTCATTTGGTTTGGACCTGGGTCCTAAACTACAAATCAGGTTTTTCCAGTTAGCGAGGTAACTTCAGGGTTAACTCTGGCTTTTGAGCACTACAAAGGTGGTTCACTTCGGGGCTGGATTGCCATGGTAACAACAGGTTATGTTCTGGATAAGAGCTCAACCTGTGAAAATCTCAGTCTACTGACCAATCAGATCTCTTTATGGGGCAGTACTTTGAACTGATCGTAAGTGAGGAGGAGGGAGAGAGAACAGCTTCACGTTCCTGTGTGAGTTTTATTTAAAAGAAATATAAAAAATGTAAAGGCCTATATGATCAGGAAAGATATTTATAATGCTTCACTGTTATCATTCTTCAACACAGAGAAAACAAAGCACTGACACCTTCTCCTGCGTATAAGATATAAAATGAAGCATAGTCTACTTCTCTTTCAGTTATGCTTTCAAATGATAAAACATTAAAAAAAACATTTGAAAAGTTTAAACAATTTTTCCAAGAATAACATATTTTACAGATAAACAATTGAACAGTCAATTAGAAAAACTGAAGCAATGTCAGTTGTAAGGTCTGTACCATCTACCAATTAATGTGTGTAATACATTATATTTGTTGCTTTTGTTACTTAGCTAGTTCTCTGTATGATTTAATAAAGCTTGGGCGAATAATCTTACGAAGCTAAAAAGAAAAAACAGGTAGGACTGGACTTTTTGAACATGGTCTATAGTTAAGAAAAATTGAGGCACTAGAATGTACGCTCTTATTGTTTTGTTGTTTGCATCCTTTGTAATGTAGCCTATATATCTATTTTTAATGAAAAAAAAGTAGCCAATAGGCTATACCATCAGGGCTACAGCTGAAATATTAAGTCTTATAGGCTACTGTTAATCACACCGACATGAGAAATGAATAAGGAGTTGCGGCCCAGATTTATTTTGCACAAATCATAAAAAAAAACGAATTGATAGACTATTATAGCCTATGTCTTTATTTGCACATTTCGACTCATCAATTGTTTTTTGTGTAAGTTCTTCCAGCATTTGTTTTTGCAGCTGTGTGATTTCAGCCCGGACTATATGCTAGCATCATGCTTTTTAATATTAGGATAGTTTGCACCAAGTGTATGAAATATGCAATCTCCTGAAGGTAGTCTGGTTCATGTGTATAATTGATCGTGTGCTGCTAAAATCGCCCCCATCCAATGAACACGCTCTTTGGGTTTACTTTTCGGTTTGATAACCAGCTTTGTGGGACTGCTAAGTGAGAGTTAGAGAAGTGTTTAACTGGCATCGTAGTACAGGCCTCTGAGGTGCTTGGCAAAATATCAACTTGAAGGGGATAGTATCCTTGATGTATTATTCTGGAAAAATATCAAATGTCTGTCAAACCTTGTTTTCAATGAGAATGTATGTCCTTGGTTTTATATTAACAGCGGGAACAGCCAATAGCATGGAAGATCAAATTAACCATGTTTTGGTTTCCCCTCTGTGTGAGTTTGTTTGTGTTTGTATATGGGTTAGTCTAAATGTTGATTTACTGTGGGTAGCGGCCTTCACTACATTCTGTTATTTAAGGATTCACTTTCCTCACACACACGCGCGCGCGCGCACACACACACACACACACAGGATTGAGCAGGTCATTTAGAGGAGAGTAAACAGAGAATATTTCATCAGCTGTGTGAGCTGGCAATATTTGAGCCTGCGGTAACAGCATTACAGTCTATTTGTTTGTGGTAGTGAGTCCCTCTCTCTCTCCCTCTCTCGCTCACTCTCTCTAATGGTGTATGTGTGTGTGTGTGTGTGTGTGCATCAGCTATTGCCAGAGCCTCTGGTGGTATTGGATACAAGCTCACCTAAGTTGGTTTGTTAGGAATAATAAGCCTGCATACAATATCTCAGATGCTGAAAAATGTGCAGTAGTTGCAAGAAAAATAGCCATGTCAGAACACCTGCTTTCCATAAGGTAGAGGGGCCAGGTGGATTCAGGTGAGATCTACATGTTTTGGACCACACTGTCTGAATCTGGCAAAAAGTGCTGTGCAGATTATGCACATGAGATGGGCAAAGACGATGAACTCTAAAGTAATTAAGAGGTGAGAAATCAATTGTTTTGGCTGGCTTTTCTCCGTGCTACTGGCATGTGAATGTATTTACACCAAGTGGTGAGGCAGGTTTTCACACACAGCCTCCAAAATACATTATAGTCTCCATGTTATACAGGGTTACTAATTATACTTTGTCTGTAGACAATTTTATATCTGGCTGCTAAACCAAGATGAACTGTGTATGCGTAAGAGGTTCTAATCAGTGTTATTCAAGTCAGCAATAAACCAATCAGAAACTTGTCATTGCTAGTATTGATTACTTCAAAAATATATCTTAAGATGTTCCAAAATCATTGATGAAACACTACAGTATGTCATTTCTTTTGTTATGATTTTTTTTTTATGGCATTACATATATCACTCATCTTCATTAGTGACATCCTTTCAGGTAAAAAAATCACCTCAATGTTGTTACACTGAATAAGTTATTTGCCGCCTTATTTTTTCTGTAATTTTGTCATTTATATGAATCATCTGAGTTGGTGTGCTGTGATTGGTTTGCTGCCATTATCATAGCTTTCAAAAAGTCTAGGTCTCAACATAGCTTGTAATTAGTATTAAATGAGTGTTTCTGTGCAAATGAGTTTAATTATCTAGTTTAATGTGATTCACCAAAGATTTGGATTATTGCTGAATTCCAATTTAATGAAAAGCAGTAGGGGTGAGCTTCCATTACCTATTGTAAAACCATTTATTTTGTTTTGAACTTAGGTTTGGTTCATTTATTTTAGATTAAAAAAAAAGAAATTTGGTAACTTGTTTTTATTTTTTTCTAAAAGGTAGTTTGTTAAGTTAGTTGTTTCGGCCTTTCGGCCCCTTTTGTAATGTTTTGTAGCCCTAGAGGGGTGCAAAACACATGGTCACACTTTGATAATAACATTAGCCATGGAATAGGTTGAAATTTAAGAAACCCCTGGAGTTGACGACTGTGACTTTACTGTGGCTTTTTGTGCTCTGTCAGTTGGACTGACATTTAAAAAGCTGTTATTGGTTAACAAATGCTTTTAGATATGTAATTTGGCACTTTGTTAAGCCATCATGTCTCATATTCTATTTCAAAGATTTGTACTATACAACACAGTGTTTTGACTTGCAGTTATAAAGAATGATTTGAAGGAGTAATTCATTAAAATCATCAATAATAAATAGTGCTCATCCAAGACTATTGCAGCAAGATGAGCTTGAGGGTTTCACCTCACAAGTTGACATCATGATAATCACTGGATGTACCATGTTGTTGACTCTTTCTTGTGACAGTAATGAACGTGCTGGAAAAATTTGAAGAAAAAGTGTGCAGGTGTCCCTTTGACATGACTGATATAAAGAGACCACTTGTCAGCACCCTTGTGGACAGCTTCACGGTCACTATAAAAACAGTGAAAGGCTTTGAGTAGAGCACTAGAGAGGACAGAACTTAGAGAATGTATAGTATGAACAAAGCTGTTAAGCAGACAGTAGCTCATCAGAAGCACAAGCTCCTTTGTGGGAATCTGGCCCAGGGCCTGCCCTGGAGCAGACTCACGAGTGTAACATAAGCCTGGTATGACAATGCTATTGGGAAGGAGTTCTCCCAAGCCCTTAAAATCTGTTCCATTTGGGGAAAATGCATACACCCGCATGTCACATTTATCCCAAGGCACCACAGAACAACCCTAACACAATCAAAGAAGCTGCTGGATGAGGGGCAATACAAGATGGAGAAATGACCATATGGTAAAATCCATTGCTGAGGCTTTAAACAAGGGCATCAGCAACAGTAGATCCTTGCACACTGAACTCAAAAAGATCACATTTGTCAAGGAGCGGGAGCTATGTTGGTTTGCTTTCGCACAAACAAGACTGGCGTGGACCTCGAGAGGCTGCTAAAATCATCTTCATTCAAGCAAGTCTCTGCTGAGGCCGGACAACATTTTGGTCTTTGATTCCACAAAACAGTTCATCCTAGTGGAAGTAAATCATGCCCTGAGAGGAGATGATAAAGGATCAACTTTAAAGGACAAGGACAAAATACCATGAGCTTGTTGAGACTTGTGCATTAAGGTCTATGGATCATAAACATAATGGAAGCAATAAGGAAAGTTGCAATTACCATCAATGTGGATGCTGCAGTGATTGGCATCCAACGGTCTCTGACTAAAAAGGGCTGACCAGTGGGGTCTGTTAAGTGCCACTTGATCACCCTAGTCATGTTGCCAAGACAATGTTGTATTGTAAGACCAGAAACCACCAAACACTCATTAATACTACACTTATGCTACAGTAGGTCCAAATGTGTGTCATAAGAAACTATATGAAAAACACTGATAGGCAAATACCTAAATAAGGCTTTAGGCATCAGATATATTCATTTCCTCGATTTTGGGAACAAACCCATGCAGCGCTCTTATTGATGTTTTATATTTGTTGCCATATCTCAGTGGCTCACGAAACACGTTCAGCTATACCGCTGAATAAGGGGGTCATGCAGGAGGTCAAAAGGTCACAAAGCATTGGTCCATGATATATATAATAATAAAAAGCATACTGCCATCTTTTTTGACGATGGTCATCGCCACTGCCAGCTTAGCAACAATGACACATGATTACTACCTTGATGAGTGCTTATACAGTGGTAGCGAGTTTTTGAGTTCGCATTAGATTTGTGATCATACAAGTACGATGAATTGGATTCATTTTTATTGAATATTCTTCAGAAATAGTGTAAAACATCTCCATTGAATTGGTATTTCGTAAGTGTAGTAACATTGACAAAATATGAGTGGTATTGTGGTTCCTGGAATTATTGGAAAATGGTGCTCCTTCACTCCACATGCACATGCACAGACACACAAACTCACACTTCCACCTGGTGAGCTGTTTAGACATCCCATCGAAAATGGGGAGTTGACTTTCAAAGTTTTTACAAGACATTTCTTCTAGAAAGCACTTGCTTCATACTCTTCTTTGACTTAATCAACTTCTCTTTTGTCCCTTCCTTAACCCCCCTTTTACTACTCAAACTCTCCTTCATTCCTGTTCGTAATTAGGTCCCATGGCATCATCCTCACTGTCCAGCTGTGAGGGTGTGTATTTTTGTGCTTGTGACGTTGATGAAGAACACATATTCCATTTATCATTACAGAGCAGTGTGTCCCAACTGACTCGGGAGTTTAAGTATGTTTGTGTCTTCTTTTTTCTCTTCTTTTTTTTTTATTTTGGAGACTGACAGTGTGTGTTGCAGTTATTTTGCATGTGTGTGTGTGCGCGCGCGCGTGTGTGTGTGCACGCTCCATGTGTATGGATCTCACGGCCATGTGTTTGAAATGGAAGCATTCAGAGACAAAGCAAAGAGAGAGTTGAAGGACAGTCCATGCTCTTGAAAATATACCTCTGTATCATACACAACTCTAAAGTATTTTTCTTTCTTTAGTCACTTACGTGTAGCTTCATCCCTAACCTGTAGGGGGCAGTGTGACTCCAGTAATCCTGATGACACCTGAGAATTAAAGGCATAAAACAAATATAGTAAAAAAATAATAATAATTGAGCTGTATGAAATTGCATTGAAATTGTGTACCATGAGAAGCTACTGAATGGTTGTCAAAGAATTGCCACCATGTTTCATCAGTGCCACATGTTAGGAAACTCTTAAAAACGGGACAATTCGAGGCTCAAGTGCTTCATCTTCAAAGAATGATACGTCTACCAAGTGATATTGTAGCTTTGAATATTTATCTGGTGCATAAGAGTTTCCTTTGAATATGGCCTTGTGTTTGCAACAAAACAAAAAAAATCTCTATCTTTTTTGGGTTTATACAATGAGCAGGTGTCTCTCTGCAGGGATAACAATGTTTCTCATATTCTTAATATTAAGCTACATCTGAAAACCGGCTAAAGACAAGTCAACTTTTCTTCCATTTCATACCTGCGGCAAAGATCACAAGAGCCAATCAGCCAAAACAAATGAGCTTAATGTCTTTTGATTAACTTACTTGCCAATGCCTGTTGGATACCAGCGACTGTCCCCTCAGTGAAGTAAACCTTTAGAGGCTGCTTTATGCTGCTCTTTGCTCTTGTTGTTCTCTGAACCTGAGACCGCATTCCCCAACAGTCGGTGGTATTGCCTGCGGATGCAAATAACTGCTTTAACTCTCTGTTGGGTGACAGACACAGCAACAGTGGGTGTCCTGGCTTAAGGCAAACAGAACCATTCTATTTTTTTTGGGTTCAGATTTGACTCTTCATGACTGGATGCTTCATGTCGTTTGGTAACATCCCTCCGGACATGATGTCAACCCCTGTTTTTCTCAGCCTTTGAGTGTCAATTGCTTTTTTCAGTTGCAGAGACTCTTTTTTTGGCTGAACTCTGTGTTTTTTCCTGTAGGCCTCCACAGTGGCACAGGTCAAAAGTTGCTCCTTTTATAAGAAAATACTGCTGAAGTCAAGGTTTCGCAAAAAGCAAAGCATGCTATAGGCCCAACAGCAATGCTTTTCAGTACTTCATAACCTCCAGGAAGTCACACCAACAAGGAAGACAGTGCAGAAGAAGAAGAAGCATCATCATTGATGATGGTCATCATGTCTTCTTCCTCCTCATCATCAGAGGAAGTGATAAGCAGTAGGCCTATAGAGTTGGCATGAAGCGGCTGCTAGAGAAGCAGAGTCCAATGAAGTCCCAAGGTAAATCTCTACCTGTTTGTGTTTATGTTTCTCTGCTGAGGGGAAAATGGATGAAGGTCAGGATTAGCACATCCTATAGAGGTGTCCATATAGATAAGTGGGCTCATCCTGATTGACTGGGCTTGTAAATGTCTGTTTTACATTTTGGAGGTTCAAAGTTGAGTAATCAACACTTAAAAGCTTTGCTAGGGAGCAAAGCCTGTGCAAAGGTATAACATAAATTATATTTTGGAGATAAGAGGCTTTCACTGGCAAGAATGAAAACAGGCACAAAGGTGAGCAAAACAAGAAATGGAAGAATTCACTTCACAGCATTTTGATATGCCCCCATATTATCCTTATAGCCCCAGGGGGGAGAACCTTTGTGATTGTTCCATTGCTCTTTTAAATCCCCTCGATTACTGATTCTGCATTTCAAATGCTGCTCTACAAAGTACACTACTTCTGCAAGCCCTAAAGCCTGAGGGCTAGAACTATTGCGCACTAACTGGGGATTATAGGCTCATATTTGCCATTTTCTCCTTATTATTGGTCTTCAGTGAATAGCTCCATTTCCCATGTATGAGAGCTCTCCCACCGGACTACAGGACACAGCAGATATATCCCTGCGTGGTGATGCATTGGGCAGCATGCTGAATTATTGATCGGTTCCCATGGATGATGATGAGACTTTGTAGTGTTCCGGGTTAGCTCTGGGGCAGTCACTTTGATTAAGAAGAGTAGCCTCTTCCACCGCTGAGAGAGACAGAGATAGAGAGAGAGACAGAGAGAAGAAGATAGAAGAAAAGATAGGGATAGGCAATATCTAATCCATTTGTAAGTGGACAACATCTCCAAAACATTTATATAGAGAAAGAGAGGAAACAGTGAGGAGAGAAAGCTCTTGTGGAGGATGCATGACAAGTGGGAAAAGGGCGGGTAAAAGAATAAAGAGGAGGGGGTAAAGGAGAAAATATGAGACATAAAAATGGGAAAAGCCCACTGTAAAGACAGTAAATGTTTTACAGTGTATGGGAAACTGCTCTGGGCATTCAGCCCAGCACTGCCTGGGCAGAACATAAGACTGTTAGTCAATGTCTTTGCAGTAGCCTTACCAGGTTGATGTAGCACCACTGCTGTTTAATGCTTTTCAATTTTCATATCATGCTTTTTTTTCCTGCAACTCAAAAATTGAAACTCTTTGTCTGGTCAGAAAAAATTGTCCCGTAACAATGTGTTTTCCTCAGGTGATGTCTGCACTGTGTGGCTACATTTGCGGTGCTTTACAGCAGGGACTATGCTACTGCTGGACTATGACTCCGTTTTTTTCCCAAACTTGAGTTAGTAATAACACTAGCAACAAATATGATGTCAACATATTTAATTAAACTCTGAATGATTCATTGTTGAATTTCTTGTATCTCTTTTAACCTTTTTAATCATAATGCTTCACAATTCTTCAAGTGCAATTCAGCAGCTGAAAAACGTACGTTTTCATATTATTATATTTAGCTGCTAATTATTCCATCTCACAATAACACTTAAGAAAAATGATAGCATCATTAACTTCTCCTTCTTTTTCCTTTAAAGCCGTTTCTTTCTTCAATCCTTGCCACTGCTCTCTTTGTTTCTCTGCTGCTTGGTCTTTCTTGTTCACTTGTCTCATTCTCTTCACTTCAAACTCTCTTTTACCTCAAGTTGTTTAAAAGACACAGGGGGTTTCTGTCTAAATTAGGGCCAGTCAATATAGAGAGTGTGCCCTAAGGTAAGAAAGGCTGGCACTCTGCAAATATATCTTAGCACTGAACACAGAGAACAAGTAAACATGTGTGTAAGTGGGTTTTCCTTTTCCTTCTTGATTTGACAGCATACTCAATGCCCAAGTATGTGATGACACTATAGAAGTATGTGCTGTTACAGGCACAAACCTGCGGTGCAAGCTTAGTCTGTGTTAAAAACTGCTATTCTGAAAGGACATTAGGCACACATTTAAGCATGCAGCAAAAAAGAAAATCTCCTATTGTGTGTTTTCTTTCTTCTTTGAAGTGCTCTTTCTAAAAACCACACTTCACCAATTGTATGAATGGAGGGTTCAGATTAGCTACTATGAATACTGCCCAGCCTGTATAGAAAATAACACTGATGATGTCATCAAAGAACTCTCAGTGTGTGTATGTGTGAGTGTGTGTGTGTGTGTGTGTGTGTGTGTGTGTGCGTCTGCGTCTGTGTGTGTGAACATGTATGTGTATGGTGTCTGTGTTTGTGTGTGTCTTGGCCATGATAAATGGAGCTTACATATGACTTTGATTAACTGCCACTGAGGTCAGATTGCAGTGGTCAGCCAAAAGGCCAGAAGCCACTTCAGCTGTCAAGATGCACCTACACACACACACACACACACACACACACACACACACACACACACACACACACACACACACACACATACTGCAGAATTTCTCTGATTCATCTTTACACATGTGTGTGAGCAGAACGTATAACCATGACCATTGCATTAGTCATAGATCACATGCCTTTTTGCGTTAAAGAGTACATGGTGCCTCAGGAAAATGACGCAGGTTTGTCCACCAGTGTGGTTATTACTCACTCCTCTCTCTAGCTCTCTAATACACTTGCTCATATATACATGCACACCTGTTGCTCTCTCTGACATATCTCACTGCCACTTTTTAGGTTTCATATAGCAGTCATGAAGAATTCAGACAGGGGAAATACACAAGTGATATTTGAAACTCAAAAAGTAGACAAATAATTTCCCTGTCATTCATAAAGTGTTTAAAATGACATGGGGATTTACCATAGATGCCCCTCACTGTTTTAAGCGATAATATTTTGTAAATAAGAGAATGATGACAAAATTTTAATCTGTTTTTACATCGATTTTATGAATGAATCATCTCTTATTTAGCTATTTGGAAAAGTCAGGGAAAAAGCACGAGACAGGAAACCTTTGTATTCAGAGTCAAGAATAGACGGAGAGAGAGCCACTTAGTCCATTTCCTTCTTTCTTCCAACACTCCTCTCTTCCCCCCGATAGCTTAGCCTTCTGCCTGCATTAATGAAAAAAGAACATGTTTCTCTTTACATTAAACTGATAGAATATAAGTTATCATTTTGAATAAATCATTTCAAATATAATGTAAAGGTTATATAAGGTTTATATCTCTTCGTTGATATAAAAAATGAAAATCAATTTAAAGAAATAAAAACTAAAAATTGGGCTGGAATTGAATAAATGCATATATTGTGCACCAAATCAAAATATATGCAATGATTGAGTTTTGTTTATTCACAGTTTTTGCATGAAAAAAATATAATGATATGTCTAAACTCAGACTTAAAGCTGTTCGTTTACACTTTTGTTGTTTCCTCCTTTCTAGATCCTTGCTTGTTTTCTACTAACTCTCTGATGTATGTCACTTTGGATAAAAGTGTCTGCTAAATGAATTGTAGAATTGTAGTAGAATAGTAAAAAAAACTAAGTCTTGCCTAAACTCAACAGGAGTCTTAAACATAGACCCTGGCAGTCAGTGCTAACTCAATGTTCCCGCTTTGCGATATTTTCTTCAATTGTCTATGCTTATGAAGACATCTTTTATTACACACACACATACAATCACCTTCACTGACCTATTGTCTTCCATCTCATTAATGCTCTGTCTCCTCTCATATGTTCTCATCTGTCTCCACCTTCTCTTGGATACCTTTTTCTATCAAACTCAGTCTGGTTCTTCCTCCCTCTGTCAGTTTCCATCCGTTCTCATACCCTCACTTTTTTTTTCTTATCTGGCTCTTCACAGCTGTCTGCTGTGTCATTCACACTTTACTGACGACTATGCTGCTAGTCCACATGTCTCTCCCTCTCTCTCTCTCTTCTCATCTATCTCTTTCTCTATCCATAAGCATAGCATCCCTCCCTTAGGGCAAGCATTTATTTCCCATACTTCTTTGCTTTGGCTCCCTGCTGATTGCTAGTTCTTTGCTGTAGGTCTGGATGTGACATCAACTTTTCTGAGGTCACCCCTTTGTTGAGTGACACTTGTTGAACCTCCCTTTATTCACTGATATAAATGAATGCATGCACTGTATATCTTCCTCTATCTGTGTTTAACACTGCATAACATGACAACATTAACCGTCACTTCAAAAGTTGGGGAGAACAATATGCTACGTGTTCAGCATACACATTCAATGAGGTGTTGAGGCTGTTTAAGGCTCCATGAATAAAGTCCTTGGAAGAACACAAGGAGAGTACGCTGGTGTATTTGCATTGTACTTATGACAAATTTGCCAGCATGCCTTCCCCTATAACGTATGGACAACTGAACTCAATTTGTTCCGACTTGGATCTTCAGGGTTTGGAGTCGGAAATACTCTTCGTCCGTCAAAAGATGGGGGAAAAATGTGAAAAAATTAAACATTCAATTACCCGTTCTGCTGTTTTAACAATATTCCATTTCTCTGACAAATCCAAAAGTACCTTGAAACACTGTGCCTTCATTTCCTTTCCTTCCCCTCTCATATTCATTCAGCACCCTCTGTTTTCCTCACGCAATAGCCCCCTCTTTTCCCTCATTTCTCAAATGTGGGATTAGGTCTGATATCACCTTCAGATGTCTGACAGCACAGTTTCATCATCTCTGCATTGCATCTGTAGTTAGCATTTGAATTAAAGAGTATATCATATACCACAATATACTGAAATACTGCGGTAACACTGCTGTCAGTGTTCAAATATGGACTAGATTGATAGATGTAAACAGTTTTAGTTGGTCATAGTTTAGGCTTCAGAAAATCAGCTTGAAATAGCAAAAAGACAACTATGATATCAAAGTTGAGAGGCTCATTATGCATCTCCAAAATCTGAGTTAAATTAAGCATAACTATTGGAAGATTTCAAAAGAAAGATAATTTTACTGTTACGACTGTAGCAGCATGCCAGATCAGGGTTTGATTGACACCTCTATCTTTTTGATTGACAGCTGCCCCTATCTGCACACAGCAATGACGCATGTGACAATCATCTTATTGCAGCCCTAAACAGTTTGTTGGGGTCTTATTTGCCAGAATCAGAGGCAGAAGCCTTGCCAACATAAAATATGAATATCTCCCGTTTTACTGAAAAGGAGGCACAAAGTGCTTTTCTATCCATATGGACTACTCTTGTCTATCACCTTTCCAGTCTTCTCTTCAGTCCACCCTATTCACCCCATTCAAAGACACATGCTGGCCTGCCTATATTTGTTCTCAAAACAACGATTGGGATGCTGAATGAGCTCTGTATTGTTTGTCAGAGCTGTACTGTTAACACCTGAGTTAAACACCCACTCTTAACGCTTCACATCTGCTGGCCAAAGTTAAGGCCTGCTTTGAACTTGCCCCTACATAACACTAATTCTTACTGTCAGTTGCCAAACAATTGTGGTTTGACTTTTCCACTGATTTGATTGTTGACCAGAAGTGTTAAGAAAGATCACAGACATTAATGACAGTATACTGAATTTGTTTTTTCTATACTTCTGTATCTGCTAACTAAGCCTACATGAGACCCTTTATGACATAGTTGAAAAATTGTCTTGGATTTGGGTTCGCAGTGTCTCTTTAGGTGTATCTTAACAGCATTGCTTAACTTTTAATTGATCGTTTTGTGTTAACTTACAAGCCATGTGGTGACGACTAAAGCTGGTAATTCAAGTAAAAATGGTCTTTCTCATATTCTATTAGGAGTTTAGTCATTGATATGGTAGTTGTGCCTGGATAATAGAAAACCTTAAATACTTTTTTTTTATGTCCGACCCCAAAATACATGTCCTTTCTGTTTGTCCCCTTGTTCCCCAGCGGGGATAAAAAAAAGACTTCAGACAGGAAGAAGCAGCAGTATTAAACAAGAAGGTTGAGACTTTAAAGAAAATATAGAACCAAACCATTGTTCCTGCCTTTAAAGACACCAGACTTCATTTCTGTGTTTAAATAGGCTACTACAGTGAGTTTTTACAAGACAGTGAGGAAAGATGTAAAAATACAATATTTATATTTCTTGTTCCAAGGAAAAGTGGGTACAAGAATTTCGGTAAAATCAGTTTGTACAAAACGTTTTATACCTGGTAACCTTTTATTAGCAACTACAGGGGTTGACATTAAGTTAAATTTGCCAGTGGCCCTCTGGGCCACTAGTTTTCAAAGCTCACTGGCCCAACCATTGTAACCGCTGGCCCAGGAACGTTACTTTTGATTTGAAAAATAACAGTCACCAATTTACTCTTGAACCATTCTGATGCAAAAGTAAATTACAACTTTTATTTAATTCATTGAGCTCTAATTATATCAAATATTTTTTATTGTTCTTATATTTATGTGCTCATGTTTATTCACCATGCTGGTAACTGTAAGAGTCTACTTAATCTGATTGATATTAATATGAGGCTGTGATAGAGCTGGAATTGTTCTGATCACCTTTCTCTCCTTCTTTCTTCTGTGAGAAACTCTTCATCCTCAGATCTTTACTTTAGAGCTCTCTTAAGGGCTAAGATGCTTTGTGAATAACTTTTATATTTAGCAGGATCTAGTCTTTAACTTTAAGGGGAAATTTAGCTGCAGTGTGTTCCAGCTCCTCCAGCTGTCTGTCACTGTGGCTGAAACGTTTCTCTCTTCTGTTTTCATCATGCCCTGCTGTCACTTTTGACTCTTCCGGTGATTGCTTTCCTTTGAATGCTGATATAAGCTTGGCTTTTGTCGGGATCTGATAGTTTTAAAACCGTTTTACCAAACGTGTTTTTTATCAGAGAAAACCTGCGCTAACATCTGTGTGCGAGTGTACAATTCGAGATTAGCGAGTGTGCTCGCGGGAGTGACAGCAGTGAAGCAGTCGACTGCCTTTCAACTATGACACACTAGCGCGCGCACGAGTGCTTGATACGTTGATGCTGTAGCAGTTATTAGCGCGACGCTTTTAAAATTTAATTTAAAAATGACTTACAAAACACCGGTATGACAGGATAGCGCTGGGCCAGTTAAACGTGCAATCAGCTGGCCCACTCGGACTCTGTGAATCATTCATCCGGGCCAGCGGGCCAGTTATAATGTTGAGCCCTGGACTATGTTTATCACTTATTTGGGTATAATGATTGGATCCGCTGAAGGTATTGTTAATGTAAATTACTAGTAATATATTAGCTTTGTATTCTTGTGATGACTCATTGATTCTGGGATGTATTGTTGTAAGACTGTCATATCTTATGATGTGATTTAAACACGTTTATGTTGTTATTGTCTTTGATCTGGCAATGTGAAAGCATACAAACCTTACATTTTAATCAAGGCAATCATTTTGTATTAGACTGACCTCACCTGACTTATTTTTTCTATATTGGAACTAAAGACGGTGGACACCTGAGGACCAGGGGCTCTTTTACTAAGCAGGCTGTGATTTCAGAACAAGCTCTGCTCATGCATAAATCACAAGCAACACACACAATTGCTTCATAAAATATTGAATTGGTTTTCACTGGAGTGTATGACTTTTTTATTTATTTTTCATTTTAGCCCTGCAGACATATCCTGTGCCTGGAAACTAACATCCATGGAAGTAAACAAGTAATTAAAGGTATAAACTGTATTAATGATCTAATTAAAATAGGAAACTGTGTGATTCCAAAACACAAAATGACTTCCCTCTTTGCCTCTATGGGTTTAATATTCACTTCATAACATATATTGTATATTTGTATGAGAGAAGTTATCATAACCAAACCAATATGTACAGTACATACTGTACATGCCACTAGTCATGCCACAGATTTAGATTCATATTTGCCCCTATGATACAATACATTCTGTTTCCAACAACCAGAAATGGGAGAACTTGGATAGATGCCAGACTTGAGCCTATAAAGAGAAAGAAAAAGATTATGCAAGGTCATTTCAAGATTAAATCAACAAGAAAAAGCTACTGTATGGATGACCAATGTATGAATTATGACTTTTTCTAAAATGTGTTGTTAACTTGATGAAAAATCTTTACAAAAGCTTTCAGGTTTAAATCTTAAACATGGTGAATACCTCTACATATTTCAGATGGATAATTTAATCTGAGCACTGTATCTCCTGGTGAACTGTTGGTTCATGCTGTCGCTCAGTTGGTAGATTTGATCGTCCCTCAACTGGAAAACTTGGCCAAAAAAAGCCTGACGAGGGCCGATGGGAAGCAACGGATCCGGACACATCCCAAAAACTAGGTAGACGACTGCTCACCAACAGGCTGAGTGACGTATGACTGAATGACAGCAGTGCTTACATGCAGGACAAGAACATCACTAATGTTAATGTGATATTGCCTAAATACTGTCTTTGGTGCAGCTGTGACGTAGGATGTTCAGCAGGCTGTGAGTTGTAGAGCCGTTACTGCATTTTGAACCACATGTACAAGTGTCCTTGGACATGAAACTAAGCATAAAACTCAATCTCAGTGAGCAATGGGGCACCTATTCCTTTATACCTTTGCAAATGCGAGTACTCTGTCATGTTCAGAGTAAAGACTACTACAAAATGTATAGAACATTTTTTTCGATATCAATTACCTGCCTGTGATAAAGCTAAGAATGATTGGCAGGGGGGAGGTTACGTATTCTACATGCACTTATGGATTCTTCTTGATGAGCCTATCAATGCACACACAAACACTCACACTCTGCACATGCAGCCATGCTGAAGACCTCCTGACCACAATCACTCTTTGAATTGGATTCTGGTCCAGCTGGGCTTGATTAATTTGTGTTGGCCCTTCAATTGGTTTATGCAACCCCCAGTTCACCAATCAGAGGGCTCCCTGCACATCCTTTTGAATGTTAATGTGGAGTGTCTGGCTCTGTGGAGAACAAAGGTGAGAGAATCACGTCTGCTCAGGTAATCCTGCTGGTGTCAAACAGGCTCAGCTTTTATTTTGTAAAGGAAACAAGGAGACAGTAGAGAGAGAGGGAGGGAGACAGGTTGAACAGTTAGGCTCATCGTTAGAGAGTCATGCAGAACTAAAGACAGAAAATATGTTCAAATTGAAATCCTCAAAACAAGATGGACAGATAGTTATATTGGAGTGTAAAGGTAGAGAGAAAGGTGAGGATGGATGACACCGAAATATTAGAGATGACACAAAACGAAATATGCAGAGGAGAAAGGTAAAAAAAAAAGAAAGGGGAAGAAGAGAGTCGACTTAATTACATCTATCGCTGCGCTCAGAAAGATCTAATTCATGTTTCTAACATCAGCTACATTAATTAGAAGCAATATCTGAGCTATTGTGCCCTTCCCCAGTGTCATTCAGCCTTCATTACAGCCACTTTGATACTGAAATGAAACAGCCTTCAGCCGGATTGTGGCCATTATACCACCGAGGCTTGCTGCTATTCAGACAAAATTACATAGTCAAGTTCCTTTGGGTTTACTTTGCTCTGTCTGGGTGGGTGATTTGTTATTTGGGATGTAGAAGTGTCTGTGTTTGTGTGTTTGCTGGTGCATTTGTGCAGGGGAATGTACACAAATGAGCTTGCATACTGATGCGTGATAGCCAATTTGTTTATGTTTTCATACAGATTTGATTGTGCGGTCAGTGCCAGCTACCCCTGTTTGTCTGCGTCTGTGATTGTATGTGAGTGTGTTTGTTTAAAAGGACACGAAAGCGAGGCATAAAGAGACATAAAAGACAGCCATTTAATGCAGACAGAAAGGACCCTTAAGCTGCGACACATTAAAACTTATTAGAGATGACAGAGAGAGGAGGAACACACAAGAACGCACAACGCAGGGAGAACACATTTCTTCTTATTGACAATTACAAGACGATCAACACACACTTATACACATCCAACTGCACATTACCCCCTGCTTCATTGAACTCAGTGTTTGAGATAGTTTAAGGCAATAGAGCAGTTTACACAGATACTTTTTGAGCTTAAATAAAATGCCATAGGAGTAACTATGTGGCATGAGAAACCTGCAAATTTTGACATTTGAGTATGACCTTTGAACCCACACATACAACAGCATCATGCATTGTTTTTAATGCTAACATCTGGTTAGTATTTTTCCCAGGATTCCTCTTATCTGACTCAGAAAGAAACACAATACAGCATCTGGCCTTTTATGTAACACTGACTATAATAGGTCTGCTAAGTGATTTAAAATTCTCTATAGTGAAACAAGACCACAGATCAGCAGCAATTTAGGTTGAGCTTTTGTGTTCTGGTTATTCACCACAATGGAGAGAAATGTGTGCACTGCAGTGAGACTAATAGCCAGTTCTTTTGAATCGGAGTCATAACAGTCTGGCTTATAGTGCAACTGCTGCATGTGAATTATTTATGGATGCCGATTTTCCACCGGTGCTTTAAGATGCTGCATCAAGAAAAATAAGTAGTTATTTTTATTTGACAAAGCAGCTTGAATATGATTGGAAAATTCTCCCATTATCAGTTTGAGTACC
Organism: Labrus mixtus; assembly: GCF_963584025.1. Lineage (NCBI taxonomy): Eukaryota > Metazoa > Chordata > Actinopteri > Labriformes > Labridae > Labrus > Labrus mixtus. The sequence continues at coordinate 11,457,027 of NC_083620.1, forward strand.
AAGAAAAGCTCGGATGATTTTGTAAATTGATGGGACATGTTATTCCACTGGTGCCCAGTAACGGACCCCCTCATACAATAACGCACCTCTTATTCCTCTCCTCTTACAATCTGCTCTGGTTAATCTAATTTTCTTCAAACATTCTCTCTTTTCACCTTATCATCATCACACTTCTTTTTCCTGTCCATTGCAAAATCATGGAATGCAAAATCTTCTCAGGATTTTAACCTGACATGTTGTTATACTGTAAGAGCTTCAATAAGATAATTTATGAAGAACATATTTACATCAACGACCTGTTTAAAATTAAGTATTATATTAAATGTAAGACCTTTTGGGGCAGCTGTGGCTCAGTTGGTAGAGTCTGTCGTCTCTCAACCAGAAGGTCCAGCGTTCAATCCCCAGCTCCTGCAGCCACATGTCAGATGGTTCCTTGGGAAATACACTTAACCCCAACTTGCTTCCGCTGCTTCATCAGTGTCAAATAAATGTGTATAAATGGGATAAGTTACTTCTGAAGGTCACTTTACACATCAGCCTCTGCCTTCAGCGTGTGAATGGGTAGGTGGGACACGCAGTGTAAAAAAGCGCTTTGAGTATTCAAAAGACTAAGAAAAGCGCTATACAAGCTCAAATCCATTTACCATTTTTCATCCTCCTTTTTTTTTTACTATCATCCTGATTGTATCGTTACCCAATACATTAAATAAACTATATAAACCCCTATGTGTGTTTTGCCATGAGAGTTTTCTAGTGATAGTGTTTTTCCTGTTTTCAATACTGTTCACTCCTTTGTGAAATATCTTTCAGAACATGTACATATTTTGTTTTGCTTACCAATGTTAGCAATATTCAGTTACTAAATATGTATTACCTTATAGATATAAAGTCAAATGTGTGTGTCCTTCACAGACATATGCTGCAGCAAAACAGAATAACTGCTCCATCTGACACACAAAACACACAGACACACTCATACAATCCACTTGTCCATCCTTACTCCTGTCGGCATGTCACACCACTGACTATCCAATATTCACACTCCCAGCTGAAAAGAGTGCCTTGGTTAAAATTTACAACCCCCTGTGTCTTAAGCTTGTATGTTTATTGCATGGAATGGCAGGATGAAATCAAATTCATTACAAGGCCCTACATCACTCTAAGCTGCCTGCCAAGGGCTTTATGTTCACGCTGCAGTTAGCTCAGCTTCCCACAGTGGAAATACTGAGCAGGAAGTAAAGTAGCGTGTGTGTGTGTGTGTGTCTTTGCTTAGCATGTTAATTCTGAGGCCTCGGTGTAATACAAGTGTCAGGCGAGGGCTGTTAGCAGCGCTCCATGTATATTTTCGGCCTGGGACTTGGAGAAATTTAGTCTCTCTCTGAGGTACCCGGGCTCATTAAAACATATTGCTTTTCTTGTCTGTTTCCCATTTTGGATCTAGACCTGGAGCAGCAGCAGCGGCAGCCAGACCCCGCTCAGATACTGACTGAATGGGAAACACATTATGAGTTATGAGATGCAGTACAGTTTGGGATTAAATTTGCTGTGTTATCTTTTTTTAACACGATGCAGGCTCGGTCTCGCCTGTGATGAGGAGCTCTCGCTACAAGTTGGCCACAGAGAAAAAAATCTGTGTATATGGAGTTCTCGCTTTCTCTTTCTCCGTTCCTCCGTTCCTCCCTGGTGTGAGTCCATATCACCCTTCATTCAATACTTTCACCTCCCTTTTTTTTCTTAAACCTCTCCTCCTCTCCGTCTTCTATTTTATGTATCATATCTCACTCCTTCCTTCTCCCTCTGCTCCAGTATTCCAGATTTTCACTCTGAACTGTGTAGAATGGGATTATGGCGCCTGACACTTTACTAAAAAACTCCTGCTTCTACCCTGCTCCATCTCTCCTAGCTGCTGTTACTATCCTCCTTACCTTCCAATCTTTTTCCTCTCACGATATACCTTTTTTTGAAATATTTTCCCTCTTTCTCTCCTCTGTCAGCCCCCCCTCTCTGTTGCAATAAGAGTGACAAGATAAGAGATTGCATTTCTCCGCTCAGCAGTCCGAGCTTGAAGAGGGTGTCATGTTTAAGGAGGGGAGTACCTGACATGGCACATCAAACCTTTGTAACATTTCAATGGGCTTCCTATTTCTCTCCAGCACATCTTGTCAGACATCAAGCTATTATTGACAGATTGTGGATTAGAGAGGTAGAGAGGGAAGCCAGGCTTTCAGCAGATTGCCACTATCTGTGTCTGCCTGTATCTACAGTTTGGAGCGCTGTGGGACAAACGCTTGAGGAAGCAACCAGATTTTCTCTGCTTGAATTACAGTGTATAAGCGATGTCAGATTGTTGTAAGTAGCAAAATTGACAATTTGTTGATGTATAGAGCTGAGGCTAAAGAGGTAGAAACACGCATTATAACAAAGGAAAAGGAGAAAGATAACTTGAAAGAATTTGTGAAAGGCATTTTAGGAAAAAGGAAACATCTGCTCTGTAGTTTTTATCAATGATCAAGACTCGATTAAACTTCATACCACATCACAAGGGCTGTAACAACAGAGTCAGTTCAGTCATTGAAACTTGTGAGTTCAAACTATGACATGATTGTCAGGAAGGACTTGGTTTAAGTTGTGCTTGACATTTCAGTCGATGGTTGTACAGACTGATTCTCAAAATATCTATAATATGGGTCATAAGTTTTATTTTGAGTATCCATCCTAGTGTCCCTCTAATGAGTGCATATACTTTCTGCGTTCCTGCATATTGTAGTGATCACAAAGTTCAAACAAATAAGCTATCAAAAATAAATGCTTAGTGCTTGATCAAGTCAAATGCAGTTGTTCAATAGATCCAGTTTTAACCAGACATTTCTTTGAGATATGCTGTTACTGACATTAGCGGCTTTAATGGTATCCATGTTGCATGACATGGGTGCAAAATGCAAAAGGCCAAGCTTTGTCATGGTGAAATCTCCAGCTGCGTCTTCTGCTTTTAAAGAGGAACTCGAACCTTAATTGAGGTTTATGAGGCCCTTCTACACCCCCTCAAACAGGCCAAAATGATTGCAACGACATAAGCATATTATGGAGGACTTTGCCGTGCACAAGACTGCTGCAAACAAAGCACACATAACAATTTGTCCTGAGGATGTAAACGCTCGCTTCAAGCGAACATCGTCTGAATTTGTGTTTTCAAACTTTTGCTTAACTGTCTTGGAGGGTTCTGCTGCAGCTGCTGGGGACTATACGTTGTCTACACAGCACTGCATTGTCTGCTTTATCAATGTTTTATTCTGCAGTTAATTACTTAAGGCTGTTTAATTTATGTATCTTAATAATGCTTGTTGCAGCCTCTATGGTGTCGAAAGACTCTTTTATTTATTGTTTGCCATTTTTGTTTAATTATCTGAGATTAATCTCGTTTCAAATAAAGAGTGAGCCTCACTTGGGATGTGGTTGTATATTTATGATTTATAATCACTTGCATACAGGCTGATAAATCGTTGCACACCTGCAGTGCACCCAGAACACCCCTCTCTCTGTGCAGAACCACCTTACCACGGAACAAAACACAGAAAGTAATTATGTTTCTTACAAAACTTATTTGGCAAAATAATTGAGTGCTATACATATATATTTTTGTAGAGTTGCATATTCACAGTGGGCGTTCTTTAATTATGCATCTTGTTTGTCCAGTACCACTAAGTGAAACTTGAGGAAAACTTTTCTTCCCCGATTGCCAATTTCAGATTATTTAATGGATTTTATGAGGTGAGAAAAATAAAACTGTAATTATTTTAGAATTCATTCAGAACATTAAGAAAGTTCCAGAAGTTAAATATCTCTTTGTTGGATCAAACTGCCGTTTACTTATTCATCTTTTTCCCCTTTGACTTTAAATCATATATGACTCAACAGTGTGGTTCCAGAATTAAAAATCCCATTCATTTTCTCTGTAGTGGATTTGATTATTAGCCATAGTGTCTTAACCATCCAAGGTAGACTTTTCATAAGCTTAGTGTCTGAAGTGATGGTATACGGTCCTGTAGGAGACACGGGTTTGTATGATCTCAAAATCGTTTTAAGACAAAACATGGTGTATTCACGATATCGGGGAAAATAACGACACTACCCACGGTCATAGAGTGTCACAGTGACGTCTCTGATTCATGGAGCTCGCTGTTACCATGGCAATGTTTCCTGCCACTCAGCGCCGAATGGGAACGGATGGTTTCGCTAGCAGGTTAGCTATGTATTAAGCTAACACGACATGTACTAATAACCTTGTTATGTTGTTATGTTATGTTGTTAGTGAATGTAATTGATATATTCAACAATACAAATACTTCTTCAGCTTATCCGAGGTCGCGTCGTGGTGGTAGCAGGCGCAGTAAGTCAACCCAGACTTCCCTCTCCCCAGCAACGTTTTCCAGCTCCTCCTGGGGGATTCCGAGGGGTTCCCAGGCTAGACAGGATATATAATCCCTCCAGCGCATTCTGGGTCTGCCCCGGGGTCTCCTCCCAGTTGGTCGTGCCTGGAAAACCTCTAAAGGGAGGCGTCCAGGAGGCATCCTTAACAGATGCCCAAACCACCTCAACTGGCTCCTTTCGATGTGGAGGAGCAGCGCATCGAAAGGAGCCAGCACAACACTTGTATAAAAATGATTAAGACTATAACAACTACAAAAGTTACATTTAAGAAGAAGTAATATCATTCGCAATGGATTGTGGGATGGGTAGTTCCTTGACTCCGGAAGAAAATGATGTACACAGTCTTGTACCTTTACATTTTTTTTGTATGTTTTTCAATACCACTTAGACGCTGAATCAAGTATAGGGGAAGCTGGTTGTCTTGGTTCCAGGCTTCAATCTCTTGACATAAGGATTTTGTAAAATGTGACTGGAGGATTTAAATGGGGAAATGTACTTCCAGAGCCAAATGTAATATGGGGTCAATTGCAAATAAAAAGACCAGCTCTGCAGCTTGTTTACGCTCCCATTTCTCCACAGCAGCAGTTACATTTGTACTTGAGCGACATTGTGACTACTTAGATTGTGAAAAATTATTCATCCTGTGCCCATATTTGCTCTTACTCTTTACTCCTGTTCATTTCTGGAATTTTGAACCATTTTTTCTCTCTATATTCCTTATTCTATTTATTGACCATTCTGTCATCCTTTCATTCATCGACTCTCGTCATCCAACAGTCTCTGGCTATATCATTTCAATCAGCCCTTGTATCCTTTCTTCTGTCTTTGCTGATTCCATATTTCCTTCCATTCAACCTTCTATCCATCATCCATCTCAACTTCTCTGCCCCCCCCCCCCCCCCCCAGTCTAGCTGTTTACCAAGCGTCCAGTCTGTCATCTGAGCTGTGACTGATGCTGTGCTGGCGCCAATCCCTCTCCACAGTGTCACTACTCTGCCTTCAAAATTCGATCATTTAGTGAAACTGCAGTCATGCACCATCTCTCATCTCCACCATTCTGGCTCTGACAGAGAGGCACCATTGGCATGGCCCGCTGACGCCCTGCATAAATATTAACCAGTGTGGACACTTGAAGCATTTTAGCTCTGATGTGTTTTGATAGGTTTCACTGGTCTCTTTGGAATAGTTGCAGTCACAAACCTTGTTTATGGAGGAGGTGGGGGACGGTGCCTGTTGAGCTAAACTCCGGCTGAACTGAGTTGAGCTGAAGATTGTCCAGATTTTATTTTCTATGACTGATGAAGACAGTCTTCAGTGAATGTTTTCACTCAAAGTGATTCAGCCCTCTCGGTTTGTATTAAATATCTATAACAGCACAGGAGGACGCTTTGTGTGTGATTTATGAAAATTAGAGTAGTTGCTTAACAAGTGCTGAAGTTCTAATGTGTAAGGAGTTCAATGACGTTAACATTTGATTTGTCAATGTTTGACATTGTGTGATGTATTTGTTCTTTTTGTCTTATTATGTCAGTGCTTTTGTCGGTTTTATTTTTCTGTGTCTTGTAAGTCCACGTGGGCTCGGAACCTCTTTTGGTGCATGACATGTTGAAATAATCAATTACTATTACTACTACCTTAAAGGTCCAATATGTTACAGATGTAATAGATGTCCTCCTTTTAAGTCTAGACTCTGTTGCGTAATGTTTTTTTGCTGTTGTTTTTTTGACCAGAGAAGGTAGGTGGCACCACCACATGAACGTTTTGCCCCTCAGTTTGCCAGGCAAATGGCAAACCAACAGGTGTTGCAAACTGGTTCAGATAAAACTGATATTTTGAGCAGGGGGGGCTGAGAAAAAAGTGTGGGGTTGAGTTTAGCCAGGATTGACGTTGACTGTGGACATCCTATAGCTTATTTTGATAAATGACTAGAATGCGAGATTAATTACTGAAGAGAAACAAATAGACCCTCCAACACTCATACAGTGGTGCCAGGCCTTACGTTATTGGGCTCTGCTTTTCTTTTCGGAGTGCTTGTACGCTGACCGTGGTGCTGAACATCAACACTCATTTATGCATGACACATTAAACTGCATTACCACACAGATGCAGACTGCTTGGCGGCAGCATAAAAACAACAACATATGTATGCCTATAGCTGAAGCACAATCTCCAAAACACTTCCGCAGGCTGCGCAGCGACAGCATATTCGGAGGTGCTCTAAGTCTGCTTCCTCCTCCTCCGCTTGATCCGCCAACTCAAGGCTCAAAAAAGTCAGAAATGTGTTTTTGCGCCATTTGGACCGGTGTTCAGACCATAGACTGTTTTAGACATGTGACCTGAATGAGTCACTGACGGGTTCTGTCATGTGACAATTGTTGCTTGCTGTCATTGTGCTGTCACTTACTTTTTACAGTCAAGTCATTAATGTTTCCAATAATTATTATTATTTTTTTAAGATTTTTTTTTTTTTTTTTGCTTTTTGGTGCCTTTAATGCAGAGATAGTACAGAGGATAGAGCTGGAAATTAGAGAGAGAGAGAGAGTAGGGAATGACATGCAGGAAAGGAGCCACAGGCTGGATTTGAACCTGATTTTGTTTCTCTCTCTCTCTCTCCCTCTCTCTCTCTCTCTCTTTCAGTTATACTGTATGTCTGCTTTCATTTCCTCCCCACACTTTTCTTTTCTTTTTTTCAACCTGTCTGCCAACAAGCATTTTCATTCCACAGTTTTTACCCTCTGCTTCAGTTGTGTCTGTCTGAGGCAAAAGGCCAGGCTTGCACTTGCATTTTCAGAGCAAGTTTTTTTTTTATTTTTTTTATGCCAGGATACATTAGCCCTGAGATCCCTGGGCTCTGTGATAGGATCTGGCTCACAGAGAGATCCAGTGAGATGTCTCACTCCAGACATCTAGCATCTGAATCTTTGTCTTCCTGGAGTCTCTTGTCTCTCTCTCTCTCTCTTTCTCTCTCTATCCATGAATGGTTTCCTTAAAGTTTCCCTCTAAAAAGTGAAGCTCAAGAGACACCATAATGTCAGGATAGCAATGCTTTAAAGGCTGAGGAACAATTGTATTCATGCTTTAAGAGGTAACACTGCTGATGTTCTTTGGCAGACTATCCCTTTTTGCATATTTTTTGGGATAATTGTTCTCATCTGAATAAAGTATAAAATATATAGTTTGTTGTATGCTTATAGGAGTAAAGTTTGTAAAGCTCTTTGAGGCTACAGTTCAGAAAATAGTTTTATGAGGAGATTTTTTAAAGGTGTAATTATGAAAGGCAAAGCCCTATACTTTGTCATAATTGTATTTCCTAATGCTTCTGCAAAATCCAGAATTAAAAGAACAAAAAATAGACACAATTTAGCTTACACTGTAGGAAGCATTTGTCTGTTGATGTTTACTTTTTTTAATATATGGACTCCCTCCTGCTTCCTGTTGTTCTTTTTACACTGTTTGTTGTATCTTTAAGTTATTAACCCTATTCAAATAGTAACAACAAACAGCTTTTTTTCTTTAAGTCACTTATAGAAAGTAAGTCACTTTTATTTTGTTATTTTTTTAAACATATTTTATCTGTTTTACATAAAACAAAAAGAAAAAAAGACAGCGTAGATCTTGCCAACTTTAAAAAGAAAAGCACGTCACATTACATAACGTCAAAGGAAAAGTATGATTATGACATGTTTGTGAAGACAAAGTGTGGGGGCCCTTTCTGCAATAAGCTAATGAGGTCAGGGGCAGCTGTGGCTCAGTAGGTTGAGTCCGTCTCCTCCTAACCAGAAGGTTGGGGTTCGATCCCCAACTCCTGCAGCAACCGATGTGTCCTGTGACAAGACACTTAACCCCAAGTTTCTCCTGCTGATTGTTGGCAAGGTAAGAATGATCATGAATGTGTATGATGGGATTAGTTAATGCTGATACTGAACACTTTGCCAACCACTGCCATCAGTGTGTGAATGGGTGTGAACGGGTAGGTGTGACCTGCGGTGTAAAAGCGCTCTGAGTAGTTAAAAGACTAGAAAAGCGCTATATAAGCTCAAGTCCATTTACCATTAACCATCACTGGGTCTATATGATCTTAGAAGGGTTGCCAAATATTATAAAAGAGGTTGATGTTACCCTTCGTTTTAGTCATGAAATGTTCCATAGGAAAAACCTTGAATGTTTCTTTGTACCATTGTGTGACTGAGGGAGGCCACTCCTGAATCCACTGGAATGGAATACATCGCATTGCCAGGAGCAAAAGTTTACCCGTTCAAACAAGCTGTGCTGTTGATAAGGAAAGCTGTCCTGTAGGTGAAGTGTAGTTACTTTTAAATACAGCAAAAAGGGCAGTGATGTCATGAATACAAGTTGGAAAAGTTGGAAGTAAGAGCTTCTGCAAACATGAGAGAGAAGTAAACAAAGCAATGCTGCGGGTATTGAGATATACAAATAAGCAGTTTGTTGAGTGTAATATTTCATGTTGAAAGATAATGTAAAGGAAAAATACAGAGAGAGGCAGAGTCCCCCGGTATATACTTGTTGCCCTTCCCACATACATGGATTTATCTGTATGCAGACATGCTGCTGTCATCCTCATATTCTAATCTTTTACAGCGGCTTACTTAAATCTCCTCAACATTTTGCCTTATCATGCAGGTCACCAGGTATTACCAAGTACATTGTAAGCCATCAGATAAAATTAGTCCATAATATTGTAATGATGAGAAGCTGTGGACCGGATTTTAGACACATAAAATTTAAAGACCCACAAACTCTCTGAGTGAAATTAAGTGAAATAATATTTTATCTTCCTGAAATACCCAGACCAGCTTTTGTCCTTTTGAAGTCTTAAGTGCAGGTCTGGGATGTTCGGAAGCACTGCTGAGCCTTCTGGAGGTGTCATGGGTCTAATTCAACGAAACATCTGTGAAGGGAAGTGCCAACTTGATAACCTCCAGCGTGCAAGAGCTCGAGTGTGTGACTCGCACGCTCGACGCTGTAACATTCAGATAAGGTGGCTGCTGAATGGTGCTGCCTTACTGGTGGCCCTTCAGATTGAATGTTGTGTTGTGTTTCATTCTTAGGACATCTGAAGTCACTATATGCGAGAGCAGTCTTTGGATGATTTCTCAAAGTATTACAACATGAAGAAAAATCATATGCAACTACATACAGTATGGCTTTTAAGGTGCAACATCAAATAGGGGCAGACAGTTATTTTTTTAAGTGATTGAATCATTTTCTATTATAACTAGAGATTTTCTGTTACAATTCTAACTTTCAGATAATGATTCTGATACCTAAATTATAATCAGCCATTACCTTGTATAGATCATATAACAGGGCAACACTTCAAAGTTAACAGTGATGAACCAGATACCCTAGACTAATAGAATTCCTATCATTTCCACACAGTCTATATGAGACTAAATTATTTCTTAACACCAAATATTATATAAAGAGAATAAGTGACATAGAACATTCCGGTAACACTTTAAATTAAGGTCGCAATATTCACCATTAGCTACTTCCTTATTAGCATTAGTAACATACCGGCTGCTTATTGGTCATTATTAAGTGCTAATTAGTACCTTACTCTACATGACCATAGTCTATAGCTAATAAGTAATTAACTCAGAATTTGCCCTCAATATAATCCTCATTACAGCTTATTAATAGTGAGTTAGGAAGTTATTAAACATGAATTATGATCCCAATATGCTTTTGCTTACTTCTACCTTATAAGGGCCAGGCAGGCAACTGACCTCAAGGCCAGTAGGGGGGCCTCGAGGGCTGACAAACTTTACACCACAGCAGTGGCTCAAAATGTGCACATTTTCCAATGACAGTAGGAACCTCCCTAAGGGGGACCCATCTGACAGCACTCACTCTCGTTGCCCTGCTAAGCATAGCACGCATTGCTGTTTTTAAAACCAAAGACCAAAGAAAGAGTAACAAAAAGGAAGCGGTGTGAGGGTTGAAACACTGGTGGTGATAAACTCTGGTTAGAGGGCTCCACAATTAATTTTTGCCTAGGGCCCCAATAGACTGTAGAATCACCACTGCATACAAAGCAAAGTATTTCGATCACAATTCATGTTCAACAGTTTCCTAACTTACTATCAATAAGCAGTATTTATGAGGGTATGAGGGCAAACTATAAGTTAATGACTATGGTCATGTTGAATTGGGTACTGAAAACCTCGAAATAATGACTAATAAGCAGCCAGTATGCTACTAATTAGCACGCTAATAAGCAGCTAGTTAATAAAGATTGTGACCTTAAGTGTTACTTACATTTCTTATGATCTAGTTTGACAGTCATTTGTGCAATAACTGGCGTAGTCGCAAATACCTATATTATATTATAATATTTCCAATACTGGTATGGATATCCAAACAGCTCTAATTGAAACCACTTTTGATGAAGTTATCCATTCTAAACTTAAAGTTTCTGCTTTAGTAGCTCAGAAAAACATTTAGTCCAAGGTTTTGTATCAACTGTCCAACTCCGAGTAATTGAGCTGCTCAAAAAAATAAACTGTGCTCTCTTTTTTTGCAGCCCTACATAAGGGAAATTAGCAGGCACCCAACTTCAGAATGAAGCACAATATGAGGAGTTTAGCAAGAGAGGAGGATTAGTTTGGATTCAGACATTCAAATGTATAGCAGGCCGTATACAGGGGGTGAGGGCACAACAGCAGCACTGGTGCAGATGAATAGTTAAGAACCTGTGAAATACATAGAGAATATATTCAAGCCTACCTTATCATCTTTTCAACAAGAAGCAAGCATTCAAAATGTTGTAGTTATATATGCGTTTTTCCTTTAAACTTAATATACTGTTGCGGGTCAAATTAATACTGTATGTCTACATAACACATTGCCATAACAATTAGCTTAAAACAAACAAGACACATCCATCATCAGCCTCTCTTCTTCATTAAAGCTTCCCTTACTCTTTTCATTTCTAATGTTTTCCTAGATTCCAGCAAAGATCCTTTTTTCCTCCTATTTTTGTTCCTTCAGGCCTCCTACCTCACTCTGAGGTGGCAATATGAGTCACTGAGGGAATGCCTACGAGCGAGGTGAGAATCTGAGACAGATTAGAAGCAAAACTGTGGCATGAGCCAGGTGTCAAGAGTGACTTGTGATTGCCAGGCTCAAAAATAGCCTAAAACCCCATTGCATGCAGTGTATAGCATGGTAACAGATACACACACACACACACACACACACACACACACACACACACACACACACACACACACACACACACACACACACACACGCACACACACATGTCTCGTAGAATGTGAGTCTTAGGTGGAAAAACACAGGAGTGCTTTCTGCATCCAGCTGGCTGTAACAGATGGCTTTACACATGACGTCTTGCTGTGTGTGTGTCCGTGTGTGTGTGTGTGTATGTGTGCGTGTGTGTGTGTGTGTGTGCGTGTAGTATGTTTCCTTACTGCTGTTCTTTTTTCCCTCCTCGCATTAATGTGTGCTCGCTGCGGGCCTGTCACATTCAACATGACTCATGCTGAGATATAGAAGGAAGGGCCCAATAAAAGTGACATGGCCTGACACTAATCAGATCTGTGGCTGGGTTCAAAAGTTGAAGGGTTAAAGGTCAAAAGACTAGGCCGCAGGGGTCAGAGACTGACAGATTATTTTATGTTATATACATCGAGAACATGGATTATGTGCGTGTAGGTGTGTGTGCCTGCAGTATTTCGAAAGCAGAGATAAATTCTATTTGTTTCTAAATGGCTGAAACCTTTAGTGGGAGTATTTAGTGAGAGGCTCAGTATGAGTTTACCACAGCATCAATCTTATTTCTGAAAAGACTTTACCTGTGACACTCTTAATTTGCATATGTGTCATGCTGTGTGCGTGTTTGTGTGTGTGTGCGTGTGTATATGTGTGTGTATGTGTGTTGGTAGGCCAAGCACGTTAGAAGGTAAACAAATCAGGGGAGACTCAGATCTCTCCTTTGTCGTAAATCAGACTGAAAGTGCTTAGTCATTTGCACACATACACACACATACACACATACACACACTCCTCAGCTGCTCAGTGAATCAGATGGCAACAAGCTGTTCGTGGACCCACATCAACAATGATTGGATGTAACATTGCTTTTAGAACCATGCTGTGTGTGTGTGTGTGTGTGTGTGTGTGTGTGTGTGTGTTGGTGTGTGTGAATTTCTGTATTCTGTGAGTGGAAGCAAAACAAATACCAGGTATCAGCACGGACATGTTTAAGAGGCGTTCAATGACAAGAAGAAATGGGGAGGGAAAACTAATACAAAAACTGTAATAAATAGCTCAACGTCTGTCGCTCACAACTCGTGTCATTTCTCATCCATCTTCGTTGTTGTCTCCCTCACCTCACTCAGTCAACGTGATGCATGAAGTGTTAGGACCATTCACTGGTTGTCCATTCACTAGCGCTCTTGTCAAGGTCCCTGTCCATTTTTTTATTTATTTTTTTTAGTTTTTAACAGCAAATGCAAAGTTGTAAAAACTTTTCAATGACTGAAAAAGTTGGTCCTTGAAAATCGAAACTGAAGAATGTACACAGACACACACACACAACCACACACACACACACACACACACACACACACACACACACACACACACACACACACACACACACACACAACCACACACACACACACACACACACACACACACACACACACACACACACACACAACCACACACACACACACACACACACACACACACACACACACACACACACACACACAACCACACACACACACACACACACACACACACACACACACACAGACACACACACACACACACACACACACACACACACACACACACACACACACACACAACCACACACACACACACACACACACACACACACACACACAACCACACACACACACACACACACACACACACACACACACACAACCACACACACACACACACACACACACACACACACAACCACACACACACACAAAGGTGTGTTCCGTAAAAGCATGGTGCTTTATAGCTGTTTACAAAACTTGAGTTCATGATGAAACTCAACAGCAAGATGGAACTGAAATGAATGATGGTAAGAGATGGACAATAGGCAAGACATGAACAGATTATTGTACTTTCCAGTGGGGCAGATGAAAAGTAACAAAAACATAACAGCAAATGAACAAGGTAACAAACAAGTAGGACTGTCACAACTGCAGAGAACTGCAGAAGTCCAAGCTAGCAGAGGTTGGAACGCAACAGGATATAATTCGGAGAATTCACCTCGAGCCATTAGGAGAGGGTGGTGATGTTTATATCCTGTGACTGGAGTCAGTGCAGACTGTATGCATGTGACCGCGGTGCACTTCATTAAACTGCTGCATTATGTTTTCTGTCCCCCAGTATGTTCTTCTCTGCTCTTTTAATGATGTGGTGATTCTGTCTAACTACACATAGCGGTGATATAAAGGCAAATATTCTCATTATAGCATCATATAGAGGTTATAATGTTTTTTTTATTTTTTTTATATATATCTTGTATTATCTCAGGAGAACCCCCAGCCCCCCTCCCATCTGACAGGGATGTTCTCCCGCTGTGAGATACATCAGCCAGGTCAGGAGAATATCTGGAGCAGTCCTCCTGAAATGATCTGAATATTTTCAGGCGTGCATATGTGAAAACCTCTAAGGACTTTCTATGTATGGTGATATATTTACTCATTCAAGCAAATATTTTGATTAGAGACAAGCATGACCTTTTAAACATACTGGTGTCAGACTAACTACAATCCTACCTCACACAAAAAGTTCCCAAAACATGTTTAACTTTATTATGCACTGTACCTTTATTTAAAATATGTCAGTTTTGAGATAAAAGTTCTTGGTGTTGAATTGTTCTCAATTCAGGTCTTTAGTTCTGCTGCAGAGCTGTCCATGGTGCTGATCTGCCTCTTCACTTGTGCACACTATTTCTGCCTCAGATTTTAATACTGCACAATGTTCAGCACACAAAAGGTAGATGCTGTGAGTCACATGAAAGTAAGAGATGTGCAGATGAAGAAAATTCTCATTGAATATTTATGACAATTCAGCAACACAGAGCTCTTTTCCCTACCTTTGGGGTTACCAAAGCTAAGCGAAACTCAGTTACAAAGTTCAACCAGAGTTCAAACAGGTTCGACTTCTTGCTCCGAGCAAAAATCCATGTCAGAAAGAGTGAGAGGTTTCTTCAGGGGGGTTCAGACAAGAGTGATGCTGTAAAAATCCCAGTTCTATTTAGTTACGGTCTTTTCAGCTCTTTCCTCTGAGGTACTGTGTCCTAATAGAGTCAGTGGAAGGCTCTGGCAGCTTCTGCTTCTCAGAAATGTGTGTGTGTGTTTGTTCGAGCGAGTGAGTTTCTGTACATGCATGCGTTCTTGTGTGTCTGTGTGTGCCTGTGTGTCTGTGTGCGCACCTCCCCCTCCTCCACAGCCCTGCATGGTGTCACATCTGTGAAAATGAGTCCCCACTTCTCATCCATCCCTGCCCGGTTAAATAAGAGGGTAGGCAACTAGTTATCAACTGCTCGCATGGCTGAATGTCACAAACAGTGCCAGCAAGCTGTCATTCAACTCTGCTGCTTTGAATTGTACCAGCGAGGCCTCTACAACTCATAGCTTACCTATCATTTGTTGGAACGAAACAAAGATGATACAGGCAGACGATCAAGAGGAACAGTGCCGTCATGAACCTGGCGTAGGAGGGAAAGCAGGGAGGGAGGGCTTGAAACTACAAAAGGGGAGGAAAGGTGCATGCAGAGCAAAAGCATGAATGTGAGTAAATGAGAGCTTCCACTTGGTTAACAAAAGGCTGTGAAAAACAGATAGTTGAGCGACAAGTAAGGCGGAAAAAAAACCCCCTCAACAGTTCATTATTTGTTGGAAGTAGCTAGCAAGTAAGCATGCAGGGATAAAAAGCAGGAACATTGACAGTGGTCTGTGAATGTGAATGATGAAAGGACGCTTTGACTTGTTCTGTCTCGGGGCTACGTGTCAATCATACCTATGTGTCATTCATCCCGCCCACACTTCTTTGCTCTGTATTTGAACTTCCTGCTGGGATTGTGTCTCATGTAGGTGAAGGTTGGATCACACAGAGCTTTTAACAGAAATCATTATGCTCGTAAAAATGGTGTGTGGTGACTTCCAAAAAGTTACAGAACATCCGACCAATAGAAATGGATACGCTTCGGAAGGGACAGGGAATGTGAAGAAGAGGAAATAGAAAAGACGAATCTGTACTTTTTTTTTTTTTTTTTTCAAGGAACAGATGTAGACTGTAATCAAGAAATGTGTGTGTGTGTGTGCTGCTAAACGTGTCACAATGTGGGGGAAAAAAAAAAGAAGTAAACTGACAAAAGTGCAGATGTAAGCCCGTTATGTTAGAGATGTTAGAGATTGTGTTTGTGCAATTAGTCTGTGTATTTTGTAGGACCAGAGGAACCAATTAGAGAATCTACATGAAACTGTTTCTAATGTTTCAGATGAGAACATTTTACAAAACTCTGTAATCTGCACATATTTCTGTGTTTGTTCTGGATTTTCTTTAAAAGTAGTTTAGTTTCAGATGGCATCTCATATAGACTTGGCAAACTAAAACTCACTTAATTTTTTTGTCCAAGTTATGAATTACTGTGTCTATATGTTGGAGCACAAAAGTTTTAGTTTTTTATAATTAAACGGATCCAGCATTGTTCTGTGCTGCATAAGGGACAAAATCTAATGAATCCTTGGTGTGAGGCAAGGTAGTGTGTACAAATTGAGTTGGCTAACAGGTTAGTTGGCAAAGTTTTTTTGACCTTGTGAAGCTGTAATTTTTAACTAGATAATTATGGTGGAATTTAGAGAAGGGGAAGGGACATGAAAAAGGCCGGGGTGTGTGTGTGCATGTGTGTGTGTGTGTGTGTGTGTGTGTGTGTGTGAGTCTGTGCAGGAGTTAGACAGACACAGTATGATTAGGCTGCAGTCTCTGCTAGCTGTTTATCCCCATTACTGCTGCCAAGGAGCTTACCAGCTAAATTGGGCAAATTCTGGTCCCCTAAACAAATTACTCGCTCTATTTGAGGAGGGAAATCAAATTAAGAAATTAGCACAGATCCAGCACTGTACCCCAGCCAGTAATGCATTAGTTCTTAGTTTAGACTTTGTCGTTGTCGTTTCATCAAACATAAGATTAGGGATACTGTTTGGATGCCGATGCATATGGATTATATGCACCTTGCCAACTGTAAGAATACTTTTAAGGGTTTGATTAAAGAGCATTTGTACCGGTAGAAACGTATTTACCATAAATGGGGCCACTGTGTCTGGGATTTTGTTCTCTGGCTAATGCCCTCCTGCTCAGCCTAAAAGGCTAAATGTTTGGAAATCCTGCCTACGGACTACTGCAGGAGAGTTGCAGGGTGGCTGAGCACTTGCAATGCCTCTGCAAATCAACAGATTGAGCAGAGCTGCTGCTGTGACTTCAAAGAAAGCCTTAATGAGAGCTCATGATATTGAGTAAAATGAATACAAATTGAAAATGGTCCTTAAGACAAAATCAGATCTGGAATAAAAACTTGTCTTAGATTAAAGTGTTTAGTTTCCCACTGTGTAAAGGCTATTCAAACTAAGTTTCTGTAGAATAAGATGTGACTACATGTGTATGTATAGACTTTGCACAAGCCTCCATGAAGAAACAATATGCAGGTCCTGCAAGTGAAATTGTATTTGCTCTGGCATTTGGTTGGTCCACAAATTATTACAGACCCTTGATCAAGAGTTGGGAGGAAGTAAAATCAAGGGGAAAAAAACAACCAAGGGAGGGGAAGAATACACCGCAGGAATAAAGATACCCTTGAAAATAAGAGTGGTTAATGTGGAGGAGTGAGAAAAGAGTAAAGTAGGAAACAAAAAATGAGGTGACGCAAGAAATTAAATGATCAGAGTGCAAGAAAGGAGGACTAAACTTTTGAAGCGAGACAGTGATAAAAAAAAAGAAGTCAGAGAAGATAATTCACCAGTCATATGCTTCTTTCTTTTCCCATTAATTTATTTTCTTTCCCCACTTACATTAAAACTACCATCTCTGCCCATCTCGCTTCTGTCTGTCACCCTCCCCTGTTTCTCCCAATGCACTCTCACCTGAGCAAGATTAATCGCTCCGGTCGAATCACATTACCTCCCAACCCAAATCCAACCTCCCCATACACACACACAGACACACACTCACACACACACAGACACACACTCTCACACACACACACACACACACACACACACACACACACACACACACACACACACACACACACACAGATTCACCACACACTAACAATACACTACCACAAGAGATGGATAGGAGGAGAGTGGAAGGAACTGGGAGCACTAGATGGAGAGAGATGGGGGATGGGTGTGGGGGTATTGAGGGAGTTGAATGCATGGATGGTCTGCTCATTAAACTCATCACATTATTTTAGCCCTGTGCTTTATTACACTTAGCTGGGACACTAGGCACTCAGTCACACACACGCGCACACCAACACCCACGCACGCACACACACACACACACACACACACACACACACAAAGGTTTGCCATAATGTGTTCATGACGTAGCATGTTCAATTTAAGAAGGAGGATGATTCATGGCCCCCGATAACAATGCTTCATCTTCCTGGAGCACCTATGGCGTAAAGAGGGGCTGTGCAGGGCAGGAAAGCGTCTGTTAATGGGATGCTAATCATCTCATAACTTTGAAAATTGGCTAACAGGCACAACACCTCATGCAAATGTGTCTCTGTGTTTACGTGTGCATGTTTATTCAAGTTCATGTGCTTTTTTTCTTTTAGGTGTTGTGGTTGGGGGTCCACATTTGGGAGTGTGTGTGTGTGTGTGTGTGTGTGTGTGTGTGTGTGTGTGTGCGTGCGTGTGTGTGCGTGTGTGTGCATGTGTGTGTGTGTGAGAGGGTGAATATTGATCTATGGCTGTGTGCTCCATCACCCTGCCAAGCATAATAAGAAAGAATGGGCCACTGAGCAGGCGCTCTGCCTCTGCTGACTTATAAACATATGCACTGGAGTAAACACCTCAATCACTGCGAGGGGCAAGGCTCCATGAATTAATAAAATGTACATTCTCCTGTTTGGGGATAATACATTCTTAGGGTTTATGCATACAACCTTTTAAGTTGTTTACGGTGACTGAATCCAGGAAAAATGTCTTCTCAGGGTAACAAATATCAATGTGAAGGTTAAATGGGGTCAAAATAGCAGAGAGTGAATGAGATAAGACCTGTATATCAATGTGTTTGTAAGCAGACTCTATTTTTTTTTTTTTTTTACATTATTGAACACTACTGGAATGGTCATAAAGTGTTCTTTCTGTTCACATCTCAGCAAGACTCCTGACCACACACACACACACACACACACACACACACACACACACACACACACACACACACACACACACACACACACACACACACACACACACACACACACACACAAACACACACACACACACACACACACACACACACTCAGCTAAATAAAAAATGTTTAAACTTGCATAAAGTGCCAATGTTCCAGATTGTTTTCACTTGCCTAGAGAATGATGACTGTGTTATGGTTTATTACGAGTGTTTCGTGTCAGATTTCTTGAAGCACCACATTTCTGGAGTTTACATCACTGACATCAGGACCATTCAGATCAACTGTCAGAGAGATTTATACTACTCTGACTTACAGCCACTCTTTTACTGCAATTACTGAAGGACCATGGCCTTATTTAAGATAAATGTATGAGCTCTCAGTACATTTTAATTGTGGAATATTTCATTGAATAAAGGTAGTATCCTCTCTTTGCAAACATTGGTGTTTGTTTGAGGGATGTTTTCTTTTCTAAAATCCTCTTTGGAGATGTGAGGCATATCAAGATTATATAAATAAGACTTACCGCATATTTTACATCCGTGGCAAAGCCTCTTGGTGTGCAATGCAGGTGTCTTACCTCACTTCCACCTGATGCATTTGTCATTTTTCTGCCCAGCACTCTTATTTTCTTTAAATAGCAAATTAACTTGCACCCCCGTTCGAGCCCCAGGGGTGTGTTCCTCTTGAAATTAAGTATGGTCGGACCCAAAGGTAGCACGTTCCTCACTTGAGGACGCAGAAATCGTCCTAAAGTAAAACCTGGTTTAAAGTCCAAAGTCTGTGGTGCAGTATGTTCTTGATATATGAGGGCATATTAGAAAGATTGTCATACCTCAGGGAGTTCACAATGCACTTCCACTGAGCCTGTTCCACACACACACAGGATGCACAACAGTGCACCTACTCCACGGTTTACTATCAGTGCATTTACTGATTGGCTACATTCAAATTGAGTTTTTATTGGGACATGGCGACGGCTAACACAAAGCCCTCCTCCATGCTGGTTCTGTCGTATCCATGCAGAAGCACACACATACTGTAAGCACACTCACTCATAAGCTCTCGTGCAACTGAGAGTTGGATTTATAATAATTCTGTGCATTACTATGAGTGCCACCGACAATCGAGCCTGCATATAATAATCCAGACTTTTCATTGTCCTTAAGCATGCTTCAGAGAATAAAGCCAAGGATTCCAGTAGAGAAAATGAGTAAAGAAATGTTGACAGCTTTCCTTTACTTGATGTTAAGCACACATATTGTTTATTAAATTGGATCCTTTCCCATCCTGTTTGCGTGTCTGGAGATTTTAAGAATTCATGAGGATAGGCTTTTGTGCCTTGTGGAAATGTTCATCACATCTTTTTGATGGTTTCTTATGTTTGATCAGTGAAACCTCAGTCTGCTGTCCACATATTACATGCAGTGTCCTGTGTATGTTCTGTGTGCTCAGTGGCACACTGAGAGGCCAGAAGTTTAAATAAGGCAGTCAGAGTTCAGTCTATTTAAAGGCAGGGCTTGTCCTTTTCTTCAGCATACATTATTTGTCATATTCGTTAAAAATGGAACCTCCTTCCTGCAACCCAAAATGAGATGAGGGTGATTCTAAAGGTCCGATAGCTTAGCTACTGGCCACTGTGTGCACGATAACTCTCTATAATCTCAGAAAAAGACAGACCCAATACCACTATTGCTTATTTCATACTCCATCTCACCACTTCTCCTGTCCAAGTTGTTTATCGCTTGCATCCTTGGTGTCATTTCTTCCAGTTATTCCACCTAAGCCTTTTCCTCCTCTGTAACAACTGTCATTGTTTAATGTCTCCCACCCACCCTCTCCGTCTTCTACTCAGTGCAACATAAACATGTTTCTCTATACCTCCCTCTCTCATACGTTCCCCTGTGCTCCACCTCTGACATGACTGTCCATGGCTGCTCACAGGCTCATAATGCTGTCAATCAATCACAGGTAATATAGTTTTATATGACATGTGTCCCTGTGTCATTGGCCTCTGATAGACAGGGCTGCACCCACTATAGGCACTTTGTAAAATGAACCAGCCTCTCAGGATGAAAATAATTAATAAAATATAAATCAGATTGATCATGTTATTGCCACTTGTAATCTCCTCCTGACACACATGCAGTAAAGTATGTAGCCGGAAAGGCTTCAACTGGACAGGATGGAAAAACCTAAACTCTTATTGAATCCTAAGAAATCATAGGTAACTTAAGAAAATAAATCACAGATTCAATTATGACATTTGTGTTCATCACAGACAAACATGAATTTAAAATCTAGTCGAATATGTTAGCATATGTAACACTTAAACATAACAAATTAATTGTTTAAATGTTTTGATCAGCCCCCTGAACCCACAGTTTTTTCAAAGATTTTTTTGTTTAGCCCCTAAAGTGTCTCATGTTTCTTCTGGTTATTCTGGAACCCCAAAACAGAAACATATGGTTATAGTTTGAAGTTATTTATTGTATTGTACTTGAGGTAAAGGCATAGATGTTGAAGTGGTGGTGGATAGCAGGAGCTGAGAATTTGACATGATGAGGCACAAGAATTGAGAATCCGGATGAGAGATAATCCTGAGACAGGAAGAGGTAAAGTAAGTATCCAGGTCAATAAATATGAAATCCAAAACTTATAATAAGATTAGCCACAGCACACTACCATTAGACTGAACAGCAAGGCGGAGACTGGCTTGTAGAGCCGGGTTTATATACTGCAGGAGCTTGATGAGTGGATGGGTCCCAGGTGAGCAGCAGTGTGATAGAGTGCCACGCCTAGACAGAGACACACACAGAAACATACAGGGAAACAACAACACACACACAGGGAAGGGGTAAAACACAGAAACACTAGGAAAGAGCAGGAGGCACAGCCGAGGTCAGGACAGCAAGTGGAATTCAAATATGGAATATGCTTTGCCAAAGTGAAATTATTGTCTATAAACATATAAACTGAAAATGTTTTAATGGTTAATTTTATTTTTGGTATTTAAAACCTGATTTAAGCCCGACACAGCACATTTCCACAAAAGTGTTTATACGATGTATTACAGATCACAGATCTGTTCTTAGTGTCTTTAATTGCTAACTATCTATAAAATATGATGCAATTTGCAGAAAAAAAAGGAGCAAATTTCCCTAGATTTCCCAAACGTCATTCCTGAATTTGCATAGCATTCCAGCGTTATTATCATAACATGATGAGTGCTTCCTGCACATACAACTGTGATTCTAATTCATGTACGACTGGATGGATGGTTTATGTAAACGAGCTGCTGAATTATGTATGCTATAGATGCCTGTCAAAGGCTGCATTTCCTGCTGTGTGTTCGTTTGTGTAAATGCTCGTGCATACGCACAAGTGTGTCTCTTAGTGTTTAAAGGTGTCCGTCTGTAATCTTGTGTGAGTGTATGTTTGACTAATGCATGTTATGTCTGTTGTCAAATTATTGTCATCATCTCAGGAGAGCCATTTGGGCTTGACCTCACGTAATCAGGTTTGACGGGCAGTGACTAAGACAATAATTACAAAAACACAGACAGCCTGTATCGCAGCCTGCTGACTGGAATAAAAATCATTTAAGAGCTGCTGTTATGAATGAGAAGCAATTATATGCACACAATGCAAGACTTGAGAAAAAGTAGTCGAAATCAGGAAAACTTTTGCTGCAGTGGGGGAAATACTGTCCTTTGTTAAAAAAAAAAAAAAAAAAACGTTTTAATGTGTTCTGAAATGAAATGACTGAGTTGAATATGTAATTATATAAGTTCAAGGTGAGACATGTTTCCAGCAGTTCCATTTGCTCTCTCCAATCCCTTGCTGTGTTTCAGGTACTGTACTGTTGTCGGTCGCCTTCTCCTTTTTTTCCCCCTCCGTATTCTCCTACCCCCTCTTTTCTCCTCTCCTCTTTCAGTAGATGTCACTACAGTTCCACCCCAACCAGGGTGGCAGGCAGATTGCAATGCATCGTGAGACACAGACACCCTCAGGTGACGATAGCGGTGACGAAAGGGACTGTAGGGGATGGGAGAGGTGTGGAAGAGATATAATGAAGGGAGGAAGATGAGAGATAAAGAAAAGAAAAGGGAGGAGACATTGAGTCAGTCTTTACACGGAGCCCAGTTGGACAGCATTTGTAGAACACATATAACACAAATATTTCAAATGCGTCCTCAGTATACATGTATACCAGCATACAGGCAGCAAAACTATATAAATCAATGACCCATGAACAAACACAGTCGCCTTTATTTCAGGAAGCAATTAACTGCCATGCCCTCATTACTATCAGTAAGTAATGAAGAGATAGGTACTGTTGCAAGAGGGGAAATGTGAGTGCAGATAGAGGTGTTTTTGACTCGTCTCTGTCAAACAGATAGCAATCTGCCCCGTCTCCAGTGATCCACCACTTCCCCTGATTAGAACTCAATGTAATTACTTCATTCAGTTTGGGAAATCAAAAGTATCATTGATCATTTAGTGACATTTACAGTTATGTTCTACTTTGCTCACTAGGTAGAACTTTAATTTTTTTTTGGAAGTTTGGTTCAAACGGGTCCTTAAATTGATATCTGTTAACTCTGATTACTGAGCTCATCTGTTGTCATGAACAATGATTCCTTATCAAAATCCACCTGGGAATATGTGCACATGGATCATACTCTTACTTAGCCCTCTACACCCAATGGTCATTGAACAGCACCTTGTTTGTCCATATAAATGACCAGGCTGTCCATGGTTTATAATTATGAATCAGATGAAATAGATGACTTTCTGTCAAATAAATGGATCCTTGTTTGCTGCAAACTAAATATCAGCATGTGACTACAAGTTGCTGCTGCATTTAGAAGTCCTATGAGCGGCTTTACGCGAATGTCACTGCTGTATTTATGCTAACTGAATAACACACTCTGCTAACTGAACACATTCTTTCATCTGTCTTTTCTTTAATGCCCTCTGGACGGCGCTATCTTGCCCCTTCAAGGAGTACCAACAGATACTCACACTGTTTTATCCCTTCAGCTATCAGGCTGTTTAATGCTGAACAATTCTAATTGACTTATGGGCTGCTACTATATACTTAGGTAACCTGTCAGGTCCATTCATTTATTAGATACATTTCTGGCGTTGTATTTATGAATTTTGAGATTTTGCTAGATCTGGCTTCTCATCTGGCGACCTGAGATCAGAGAACACAGGCTTTTTAAGTCAGTTAATTTACGTAAACTTTGTGAATCTTTGGAACTGAAGGATATCTCATGATTGTATGAGAGCAGTCCGGGGCTTTACTACAGGATTCATTTACACAATGAATTTGTGCAGGTTCTGTTGGCTGACAGGTGAAGGCAGGCTTGGCCTTTTGCGCCCCTGACAGCACAGTCATGACCAATTCAGCTATTTTCCAAAAATAGTTCAGGCGGGCCTTCCACCAACGATCACGATGACCCTACAGGAGCTCAGGAGTTCCCAGGAAAAGATGTGGTTATCTGGTCTATACCTGCACCAAACCTTAGTATAAGCTTTATCAAAAAGGAATGTTTGAATTCTATTCTTAAAAGTACAGAGTGTTTCTGCCTCCTGGACCCTGACTGGTAGACAATTCCAAAAGAGAGGGGCCTGATACCTCCCATAGTACATTTTGAGACCGTAGGTACCAAGAACATGGTGCCTGACCATGAAGAGCTTTGTAAGTGATAAAAAGGAGTTTAAATTATATTCTTTTATAGGGAGACATTGCAGAGAAGCCAATAACCGAGTAGGTAATGTGATCCTTTTCCTAGATCTAGTCAGTATACAAGCTGCAGCATTTTGGACTAGTTGAGTCTTTAGACACTTGATAAAAGATGATTACAATAATCCAAGTTGGAGGTAACAAATAAACCTTTTGTTGCTAATATTTTCTTGGTATTTAACAACATCAAAACAAAATTTGGTTATTTTAGATTATTTATCTGGCAACCTAAGCTATGGAAGTGGCAAATACTGCTTTCAGGCCCTGATTTTTGCATATGCAACAATTATATATTTTAAATTTACTTTGAAACTCATTTTAGTTCGTCTAAGCACCTAAGAACACTGATGTGTCTGGAATATCTTTTTTACTCATGGAATTGTATCACAGATCCTATTGTCTGATTCATTACCTAGTAAGAAAAGGCATTGGACACATGACCATCAAGCCTGAGCTATCGGGACCACCTTTCTCAAACCATTGGCCTTATTCAGAGTCGGCCCCTCTTTGTAGCTCCAGAACTTACCACTCTTTTAGAACAGCATTCTATAAAAGTGTGTCCATGAGTATTTGAGCTAATTCAGCCGAACAAGCACTGTGAGAATGGGACACCGACTCTTGACAAAAAGGCCAGGTTCCAAGTTGATGTTCTAATTCCTCCCAGTGGTGTTGCTTGGGGTTGAGGTCAGTGCTCTGTGCAGGCAATCAAGTTCCTTCCCATGAAACTGTTTTAACCACAACTTTGTGGACCTCGGTCTGTACAATGGGCCACATTCATGCTGAAACAGCAAGAAAAGTCTTTCCATAAATGTTGGAAGCACCAAATTGGCTTAAATGTCTTCAAATCCTGTAGCTCCTGACAAACTATACTATGGATCCCCCTTGATAGTTTTCCTATAATTTTGTGTGATAGTTGGTTTATTAGCATATCAACAGGGTCAGCATCTCCCCTGAGCTTATTGTATGTTGCAATTATGGCTAGTTTGGGAACCCTTATGTGGTTTTTGGATTTTCCATTCCATTTTTTTCATATTTTCCTGTAGTTTGCTGCCAACTAAAGAAAATACTATATTCACAGCTTTATTGTCATGCCAACTTTCAAACAAAGAGTAAGTTACAGGGGTAAAGGTGCAACAGAAACTTCCTGGTTCCCTAAATTTACCCTGAAATCAAGATACCCGCTTCCCTTTGTCTTCAAATCTTTTCTCATTTGTCATATTGCAGTCTTTTACCCTGTTAATTAGGAATGTGCCATTGCAGTGGATTCCTCTTTCTCTTTCAAATATTCCACCAGTGGCTCTGATGTAAAATAGCTTTTTACGTAAGCTTTGCCAATTTTCCTGCAGGAAGGGTTGATGTAATTTTTAGGACACAGTCTCCAATGGTATCAACATCAGATTTAATGTTTTCCAAATTGTCTTGTCAAAGTCATAGTACTTTGTCTCACATGTCCCCACATTTTGAATCTGCACATACAGTACAGCCAGACAAATCTGCTTCCAAGTCATTTAGCATCCAATGAGACCAGCCTGTTAAGTTTAAGTAAAAAAAAAAAAAAAAAAATCATTCTCAGTAAAGGGAGCAGAAAACTTGACTGCCTTTTTCCCATGTTGGTAATTACCTTACAGAGAGTTCGCAAAGGTCCTGGAACAGAAAGTTGTAAGATC
Source organism: Labrus mixtus (assembly GCF_963584025.1). Classification (NCBI taxonomy): domain Eukaryota; kingdom Metazoa; phylum Chordata; class Actinopteri; order Labriformes; family Labridae; genus Labrus; species Labrus mixtus. The sequence continues at coordinate 11,483,329 of NC_083620.1, forward strand.
CATACTCATCTGATTGATGTAGGTCAGAAGGTTCAAAGGAAGTAGACCTACAATAGACTTGTTAATAAAAAAATATGCCAGTGTTTAAGCCTGCGTGTGGCCAAAGATGACCATCCAACATGTGCACAAAACAAACAATGATGAGTGGGGGCTTTTCTGATTTTTAACCAATTTCTTTGGCTTCTTTGACTAAGGTTGTAATGTTGACACGATGTACAACCTGCTCACTAGATCCTCTGCCGTCTTGGGTTGTCAAAGAGCTTTGGCCTACACTAGGACCTTATGTTGTATCTTAAACTCATCCCTCCTCACAGGAGTTTTTCCAGCTTGCTTCAAAACTGCTGTGGTAAAACCCTTACTAAAGAAGCCTAGCTTGGATGCAGACTCCCTGACCAACTCTAGACCTGTTTCAAACCTTGCTTTCTTGTCAAAAGTTTTTGAGAAAGTGGTCTCAAATCAGCTTCTAAATTATTTATCACTAAATAAGCTATTTGAGCCATTTCAGTCTGCTTTTCGGGTAAATCATTTGACAGAAACAGCACTTACAAAAGTGGTGAATGATTTACTACTATTTTTAGATTCAGACTCAACCAGTGTTTTATTGTTATTGGATCTTAGCGCTGCTTTCGATACGGTGGACCACTGTATTCTACTGGTTAGGCTTGAAAACTATTTTGGCATCTCAGGACAAGTTCTAGAGTGGTTAAGATCCTACCTGTCAGAAAGATCTCACTGTGTTTTATACGACAACATACTCTCTGAGTCCTGTGCTGTTAGGCACGGGGTTCCACAGGGTTCTGTACTGGGTCCATTGCTGTTTTCACTTTACCTATCCCCACTGGGTCAGATATTGCATTTTTTTGGGATTGCTTTTCATTGTTATGCCGACGATTTGCAGCTGTACATGCCATTAGGTGTAGGAAGTAAGTACGATACAGGTAAACTTGAGGCCTGTCTTGCAGCTGTTAAGAGCTGGTTATCAAAAAATTTCTTGTCGCTTAATTCTGCTAAAACAGAAATGATGTTTATCGGACCAGCGAAACTGGGTCATCTTTTTGATCCTATTACTTTGTCTCTCGATGATTGTGTAATCAATCGCAGAGACCGAGTTAAGAATCTTGGTGTGCTTTTTGATCAGACACTGTCGTTTGAATTACACATAAAGGAGGTGACCAGAGTTGCTTTTTTCCACCTGAGAAATATCTCCAAGATCAGATCAATCTTGTCGTTAAGGACGCTGAGGTCCTCATCCATGCCTTTGTGTCATCTAGGCTAGATTATTGTAATGTCCTTCTGTCGGGTCTGCCAAAGAAAAGTCTGCGAAGTCTGCAGATGGTTCAGAATGCTGCAGCTCGTGTTCTGACCGGAGCCTGCAGATATGAACACATTACCCCGGTGTTGGCCTCTCTTCACTGGCTCCCTATTCATGCCAGAGCAGATTTTAAGGTGCTGCTGCTAACTTTTAAAATATTAAATGGCAGCGCACCATTGTATCTTACCGACCTGGTGAACCCCTATGTGCCTGCCCGAGCCCTGCGTTGTCAGGGGACGGGTCTTTTGAGTGTCCCAAAGGTCAGAAAGAAGACAGTTGGTGAGCGGGCTTTTTCTTTCCGTGCACCGACACTTTGGAACAGTTTACCTCTGGCCATTAGGCAGGCTTGTTCTGTTGAGGTTTTTAAAGTAAAGTAAAAGACCCATCTGTTTACTGTTGAGTATGAGTCATGATTTCTCTGTATGTTTTTCCTGTATTTTAACTGTATTGCTTTGTACAGCACTTTAATTTAAAGCGCTTTATAAATAAATTTATTATTAAATTTATTATTTATGTAGAAAGAAGTAGAACAAGTAAAAATAATTTGTGCTTTTTGTCTTTATTAAGGAACAATTTACTGTAATTTGGAGTGATAAACTGATCAAGTCTAACTTTTCTCGCTACAAATTAGCAGCTCCATATTCACTGTCAAATCAGATGCTCGATTTAGAAGCTCTAATTAAACGTGATGACACCTTAAGAACAGTACTTGGTTTTTAAACCCCAATGCCAACAGAGAGAGGTGTGCTGTAAAGTGCAAGTGCATTAAAGTAACCCTAAAACCTATTAATTTAAAAAAGTAAATTTTGGCATTGGTAATACAGATTCAGAACAGGCCAACAGCTGAGAAATCTAATGCAAGGTAAGATCATCTTCCACTTATTTTCTCTGAATGGTCAGGGGCTTAAGTGAGTCCGACTGGCATCATTGACTGAACTGATGGTAGACAATTACCAACACAGTGTTTTCCTTTCCAGTGGGTATAACTCCATACTAGACCTCCTGGAACAGTCAAAATAAGGACTAAATTCCTGCCCACTGTGCAGCCTTGATTGGGCAGAAATAAGAGTGATTTGCTGACTTGAATATCTAAATTAATTAAACAGTGCCAGTGCTACCATAAGATTGGCCAGGCATATTGAAGTATTGTATAAAACCCTTAAAGGTTGCCTTATAACTTCGCCTTATAACCTCACAGATGCTTACAGTTCCAAATCACAGTGAATGTACTTAAAGAGCCCATATTATGCCCTTTTTGGGGTTTGTATATTTAATCTATGTACCTACTAAAGTATGATCACAATAGCTAAACTTCGAAAAAAGTGTCTGTTTTCATGTACTGCTGCTCCATGTACCGGCTCGCTTCTGACTCTCTCTCTAAGGCTCTGAAGTGCCCACGTTCAGAGTCCCCACGTGTGCCAAGTCTGATCTGATTGGTCGGCCTGTCGGCTCTGCCATAATTGGTCAGTTGCTCAGCACGGTTCTCGGAAATGTCCCGCCTCTTTTACCATATTGGGAATGCAGCCACTGGCTCCGTCCGAGGGGAGCATAAACATTAGCACCTTAGAACTACTGTGCTACCGCAGGCTACGGCATATCGTGGGCGTGCTACAGAAGTTAACGGGCGTGCAACATGAGCTGCAGGGCTTGCCACAACGAGCCAATGGGCTTAGATCAGTGATCTCACACTGACAATGACGTTGGACTGACACATTTTTATCGAGGGGGGCTAGAACCGAGCGTTACATGCAGCTAATGCTACAGCTAACAGGAGGACGTAGGAGAAGCCGCGTTTCCGCGGACTTTTAATTTTTGCACATAGATGTGCCTAAACATGCACAGGACACTTGGAAAACACACTAAAGAGCATATAAAACCAGAAAAAGCATAATATGGGACCTTTAACATAATTACTCAGCTAATTGTATGGTGTACTTACTGTATACCTCCATGGGGTTGGTGTGGGCAGAATTAGCATTATTATGTTCAATATTTTTTTCCCTTTTTGTGCAGTTTCTCCACTAGTGAACACATTGTTTTCTTCAATTTTTAGTTGTGCTCATTGCATGTTGCCAATCATCTTCCTCTTGTCAAAATACATGATTGACAAGAGGAAGAACTTGCAAGTAGCATTGCAGGAAAAAAAGGTGTGATTTCTGTTGTGTTTTTTTGTGTATGCATGGATTGCCTTTGCTGCGAGTACTAGTCAGTATGAGTGTGAGTGCCTGCATTTGTGGCTTTAAGCATTCTTGTGTGTCACAGTTCAGGAGCAGACAAGTGGAGAGAGCATTAAACACCCTCTTCCAACACTAATCAGGGATTAGACCGTGGTTAAGAGCATAAGACACAACCATAAAAACAAATGAGTGTGTAAAAGAGATGGTTGGAAATGCCTTTGATGAAATGAAATGAATGACTGTCTGTTATCTCTTTTAGTCATGTCTCAATAGTGCCATGAATGTTTAGTAAGCCAGCTTTTGATTTCCCAGAATTTCCCAGTCATTCATAGCGTCCCTTGTGTCCTCTAATGCTTTTTATAGCCTGCCTTACAATAAAATGGCCTCCAATGCCACACATGATTGCTTTACATTTTTTTGCGAGGTACTTTTGCAAAAGCCTAATTAAAGCTATGTTTTTTTTTCTCTTAATTTGACTGAGATACTGTGAAAATAAATGAGTAATTGGTTGAACCAAACAGATAGAGAACAGGATTTGAAATTGTATTGGTCTCAAGTGTTTATGAGAGTTGAATAAAAAGACATTCATTAAAACACTCCTTACACTAAAGCCAGGTGAAGGCTGGTTTCACATGAGGGACCCGGGCCCAGATACGAGTACACCTGATTTCAAAGTCTTGGTCATTTGATCAATTTGAGCACAAACGTACCATAATCATACCATAATCGGGCACCATGCCCGAGTCCGCTTTAAGAGGTTCATGTGGACTCAAGTACAGTCTACAGGAGATTTATATGTATCGGTACTCAAACAAGGAAGTGGACCGCTGTATGACGTAGTTCTAAACATTTCTTGTTGTTTCAAAACCGTCTTATCTGCGCAGCATGGGCCCATTTCATCCTCTCTGCTGCACAAAGATGTGTTTGTAGTTAGACATGGTTGGTGTCATGGACATGACAAAAACATCCCCAATCAGCAGGATAGACAAAGCCTATGAGCGGTTGCCATGGTTGATTCTTCTTCGTTCTGCGTTTTGGCAGATTTGCAAAACCCACTATGAGCATACCGCCACCTGCTGTATCGGACCGTGTACACAAGTGTACTCGGGCACTGAACGATGTTACAAATGTGAACGCAGACCAGTGGGGAAGGGGGAGCAATGGCACTCGGGCACGGGCACGGTATGAAACAATCTAGCCTAATGTGTAAACGAGAAATATTCATGCATCCTGCCTGCATATTGTCCCATATGCTCTTTTGTAACACTTGTTATCAATTGGCGCTATACAAATACTGATTGATTGATTGATTGATTGATTGTTTGATTGATTGATTGATTGATTGATTGATTGATTGATGTATTTCAGTGAGAGCATTCTTTTGACCTTGCATCTTTCAACAACACTCAGAAATCCAGCCAGGCTTGTCTGAAACTATACATTTCAGGTGGGTTACTTTGTAAAAAGAATTGGTTGAGTTTAGTGGGTAACTTGTCAGAAAACAACTTGGTTGTTAGACAATTTTCTGTACCATTACAACACCTAGAATGACAAGACCAAAACAAACTTAGTGATTGTTGACTTTACAGAATCATTGCGAAAAGAATAATCTGTAAAAAGAACGCACTATGTTATGGGAAAAAAACAAAAACAAACCTTTACATAATAAAATAATTAATTAATTTAAATTAGTTTAAATTCATCATGTGTCTTCAAAACCAGCTCACAAACAGAAAATACAAAAGAGATCTGTAAAAGGAAAAAGCAGAAATATTCAGTATTTTGTAGTTGCTGCTAAAATGGTACATCTCTGGAGTGTTTCACAAAAACAGACCTACAAGTATCGTATTTCATTGTCTTCACTGTACCTGAGGTGTCACACCCCCACCAAAGTGTTGAAACACAGTGCTATTTTTAGTCTCAATGCCTGCTCAGAATCCCCCTTAATATACTTCACTTAGAATAAATCTGATTTACTGGCATTTCGCTGGCATTGCAGCTGATGCAAAACTTTCTGGGAACATATTCCACAAATGATTACTTGACACAACTGGGGGAGAGGGGATTCCATTTTTGTAGCACTTACATAAATAGAGATTTGATGAGAGGTGAAAAACAGGGTATTGGGAGTAAATGAGAGCAGCCAGCGAAGGGAAAGACACACAGAGAGAGAAAGATACAGGTAGAATGAAAGAGAGAAAGTGAGAGAGAGCGGAGGAAGGCAGTCTTGGGCATGTAGGAATGATTAATGTGAAGCTGTCATAGAGGTGGAGAGGGGAAACCACAGTGATGGGGGAAGAGTCATGGCCAGGTGCAGGGAAAAGAATATGACAGAAAGAGAGAGAGTGAGAAAGAAAGAGAGGGAGATCGTGGCATGAAAAGGTTTCAGGACAGACTATAGAAAGTGAGAAAGAGTGAATGTGTGCAGGGAGAGGCAGGAAAGGGCTTCCAGGGAAGACTGTTTAGAAGACATGAGAAAGAGTGAATAAAAAGAGGGAGTGAGGATGGAGGTGTGAAAGAGGATTCAGAAAAGACTGCTGAGAAACAGAAAGGGAGGCAAAAGGAGCTATACAGACAGGAGCAACAAGAAAGAAAAAAAAGTGCTGCCTGCTAAGATGAGAAACCTGTAATAGAGTCTCTTATAGTGTCTGAACGAGAGCCTGCTGTGTGTGTGTGTGTGTGTGTGTGTGTGTGTGTGTGTGTGTGTGTGTGTGTGTGTGTGTGTGTGTGTGTCTTGCCATAAATTCAACCTCAGTATGAAACAGGCACTACAGTGGTCTGTTACTGCAGTTATTGTTCAACTTCCCCTTTGCCCTCACTCAGATTTTTTTCCCCAATTTTCTCACATTGTTTAGCTTTTCTGTGAGTGCTTTTATTCTTACATACTGCTGCAACATTGGAACAATATATGGACAGGACAGTTACCTGGTCTGATGTAAACATTCAGCAATCTGACGCAGTTAGCAATTTTAAGACATACATTGGTTCCTGTAGCACTGCATTTAGGAACAGATCAGTAGCTTTATTATGAAGACTGTTAATGGAGGTTTTGGATGAATGGACCACCCTCCACTCAACCTATCACAGACTGAGCTTCTTGTCATCCCAGCCAGTCCCTCAATGCAACCACAGATCAATATCCAGCTTGGAAAAACCCAACTCATGTATGACCACTAATTCTGCCAGGAACCTGATTGATGACCAGCTAACATTTAAGGTTCACACGGCCTCGATTGCCCAGTTGTTTCAATTTGCCCTGTACCACATCAGGAAGATCAGACCTTACCTGTCAGAACGTGCAGCACAGCTCCAGGTACAGGCTCTTGTGATATCACACACTGACTATTGCAACTCTCTACTGGCAGGTCTTCCTACATGCACTATCAAACCTCTGCAGACGATTCAAAACGCAGCAGCGCACCTGGTCTTCAACCTACCCCAAAAAACACATGTAACTCAGCTGTTCACATCCCTCCACTAGCTCCCAGTTACTGCTCGCATAAAATATAAAACCCTGCTGCTCGCTAACAAAATGGCAACAAAAATGGCTACTCCTTACCTAAACTCTCTCATCCAGGAGTACACTCTCTCCAGCCCACTACGCTCTGCCAATGAAAGGAGCCTGGTCTAACCTTCAATAAGGCCCTAAGTCTGTCCTCATTTGTAGGGCGGCGGAATTAATTAATAACCTCCATTTGATCTGCAGAGTGCCTCTCCACCTTTAAGAAAAAGGTAAAGAACCAGATCTTTCATGAGCACCTACTCACTTAATGATATTGATGATACTGATGATGATGATGGTATTATAGATGTTTTTGATGCTGATCGGAATGGAAATAAGCAGCTGTTGAGGTTGTTGACGGCCATGACAATTTATTAAAGACAAACAAAAAGGTAAACCAGTAGACTAGTGGCCAGTGTGTGTGCCCCACGTGTGGAGGCTTTCTTCCCCTATGCGGCCTTCCCGGGTTCAGGTCCGACCTTTTCCTCTTTTACCATGTGTCATTCCTCACTCTCTCTCCCCCCATTTCCTGACTCCATTCACTGTCCTGTCTCTACATGGAGGAATAGAAAACCCAGACGTCACAAGCAATTCATATGTAACAGCCACAGTGGAATTCTAAAGGGAAAAAAAAAATCCTTTTCATTATTATTATTTCAACACAAGACATAACTTTGTGCAGTATTTTTACCCCTCCATCTTCCTTTATAGCAAAAAGGCTGTAATTTGTGTCCTTTGAGGGAATTAAAGCAGCATAGGATGTATAACAACTAAGATATCCGTTTTTTTATAACATTTTCATATTTCTCCCCTTCCCCAACTGTCTAAGAGCTTTTAGTGTGCATCGCTCTCAATCCCTTCTCAACCCCAACACCGAGTCTGTTTCGAAGTTTCTGCAGTTTGGGTATGCTTCACTTGAAGGAGCAACATGTAACTGACACCAAGCATTTAAAATTAAAATAATCCAACTCAAAACCATTGGAGAGAGCTGTCTTTGTTGTTTTGCATTGTAGTCAGGGAATCCAGCACTTCAAGATAGCATGTTTCCTTAATGTCTGATGATATAGTAAGATCATCTATAAAATAACTCTAAAGATATCTGACATATTGCTCCTTTAAGGACATAGAAGAACTCTGTTTTCTTCATCCCAAGTCCTTATAATAATTGTCAGCAGTTGTGGCATATGCTGCCTCTGCACTGTAGATAGATAATTTGGAAATATTATAAAGATGATTAACTGCAATCAATATACATTCATTCATTAATGACACATTTGAGACTCCTCTACCTGTGCAATTTTACCTTGCTTTACAACACTTGAGATTCAGTTTCTACAAATCATTTCTGTTTTTTATAAGACAGTAATTAGAAAATCGGATGTTGTATCATTGTAGAAATACAACCTTCCCTCAGGGACAATAAAGCGCATTGAACTGAGCAGCAGTAAGAAAACCCTGTGAACTGCAAAATGCTAGACTGCTGCTTTACCATCTAACACATTGGAGTTGAATTTTAATGAGCTCGCTATAAAATTAATTTTATGAGATTTCCGTTTTCCCCATTATTATTCAGGGGACATAGATGGAAATATAGAAAAAAAAGTCAGGAGATGAGTTGCAACACAAGCTGTAAGCTTTATGTGAGTTGTTAAAAGTTGATATGCAGCATATTCTACCTTACAAGAAAGTATGTGTGTTGTGCTGAAGTTTGTGCCACCCTGATTCATAAAAACTTTCGAGATTACTCTCCATAAGTCACCTTTGAGCCAAGTGCCACCTCAGAGGCTTTTCCAAAGAGAAAAAATGGCTCCCTAAGAAGATCAGCTATACAAAAATGATTATTCCATGAAAGCTTTCATTGATGGCAAAATGGAGACTTAATAAAGAGAAGCAGTTGAAAAAGTGTCATCCATCCATCCATCCATCCATCCATCCATCCATCCATTAAATGTCCCATCCATATCAATCAAAAAATCAGAGATGACCAATTACAGCAAAAATGAGTAACCCCATTTTAAACGTAGGTCTCCATTCAAGGCTATACTCCGTCATACAGGATTGCGCTTCCATCTTGTAAAAGTACTGACAAACTGTCAGAGAGCAACTGCTAAACAAACTAGATAGATAGACCTGCTTTAAGTGTAATTTAATTCAGAGCCATCACCTTCAGCTGGACCTCATGCACAAGAATTTGACATTGAGAGGTTGTGGCTCGAAGTAAGTGGATTCAGGCTTTTTGTGCTGCAGATGCCGATCTAAGTTGAAAAAAAAAGATGTGATTTGATTAAGTTTTCCTAAATTTAAGTATTCAGTCATGTAATGCATACGATACAGCGGTACTTTATCATGTCTCTATACCTTCTCATTTCTCTGAATCCATTTCCTACTTCCTATAGTTGTTGCTCACATTCTCCCTTGCTCGCCCGTTATCTCGCTACAGAGTGTGTAGGTGGTACGGAGTACATGATGGCTGATTAAATAGTACAAGCAGCCCATACTAGAGGCTTCATTAGTCATAAAAGGCCAATTCACCAACAATTAAAACCAGCTTCACTGACTTTAATGACCACACAGACAGCATGAGCTCTACCACTTTACGAGATAAAAGGAACCTTAAAGACCATTAAAGGAAGTATGGAAAGTGAGATGGAGATACAGAGGGGTAACAGCTGCAGCTTTGAGGATGGGTGAACATTTGGAGGTATGCTTCTACTCTAGAAATCATTCACCGTGCATTCTGCATAACATGAGGCAAAGAGGGGCTGTATATATATTCTCATTAAATGTTAAGCCTTTTCTCAGGAAAGACAGTATTTACTGCAATGTACTTTATGTGAATTAGAGACTGCTAAAAACATTACACAAGTTTTGCTGCTTTAAATACTAGACAGATAACTTACAGTTTAGTATCCCAGTATAAAGTATAAAGTATATTGTTTATTTCCTTTAAACTTGGCTTCCTGCTTATTTCACCCATCTGACATAATCCCTCCAAAGCCAAAGGGATTCCGGCATTGACATTCACCATCCATCCCCTTTCATAAACATGGTGATGCAAGGTGACAAAATGGTGGTGTACTCTAGGAGAGCCAGAGCGTATCTGCCTCTCCACGCTGTGAGTGCAGCGTAGGGCTGTTCCAGCCTTTTTAAACAAATTATTTTGCATGGAGTAAGCCCTCTCCTCTACCAACAAGTCTTTGTCAAGGGAAACCCCTAAGATCAGTACATTTTGAAAGGAGCAATCTCTTTAACCCACAACTGTTTGCCAAACAACAAATCCCCTCCGATGTTGTGAGTTACCTCCAATGCTGGCGAGCTGACAGTCTTCTTGCCCCTAGGATTAAATGGTCTGGGCAAAGATTTCTGTGTGGTATGAATCCATAGTTTGAGCTGAACAATATAAATATAAGCAGTAGAGCTGGCAGATGTCCACAAGTAGAAAATAGAAATGGCAAACATTCCTTAATTGATGTAATAATATCAACCTAGCTCACTTTTAAAGTCATTGTTTCAGATTTGTTATCCACTCTTTAATATCATTGAGGATCATGAACATTCTGTTTCAACAACAATTATTTTCTTTTTCAGAATAACTTTTTATTCTATGAGAATGATGGATGTGTGTTGCTTTAAGGGAGCTAACATTCTGGTCAAATATAGTCCAATAGTTTTTGTGCATAATGAACTTTTAGCCTTAACATCAATATTTGAGAGTCGGGGACTTGGACCAGTTATGTCTTCAGACTGATTTTTGAAGTTGTGTAGTTTGTTAACTTCTTCCTGCAATTCTGACAATTTTTGTTGTTGTCAGAAAGACATTTCAGAAACATTGTGGAGCCATGTGAATGACAGAGGATTAGGGCCACGTTGAAACATTTATTTTTTTAAATTTCGAGATTAAAGTCGTAAATTTACGAGATTAAAGTTGTAAATTTATGAGAATAAAGTCGTACATTTACGAGATTAAAGTCGTAAATTTATGAGAATAAAGTCGTAAATTTACGAGATTAAAGTTTTAAATTTACGAGAATAAAGTCGTAAATTTACGAGATTAAAGTCGTAAATTTACGAGTTTGAAACCATAAAATAATGAAAGTAGAACTGTTAAAGTCTTTAAAGAATAAAATAATAAAGTCGTTATTTTAGTCTACATCAGAAGAGCAGCAGCATCCTGTTCTCAAATGACAAACATTAAGCATCTTGTCCTAAAGGTTTCACTAATAAGGAAATAGGCTACTTCCTTGTGTAGTCAGTAAAAACAATTAGTTCAAGAGAAGTTTTCACTTCAACTTGTAAGACTTTGTTTATCTGTAAAATGATGAACAGGACAGAAACTGTCTCTGCACATGAGACACTTTAACAAGGCAGACCGATAACAGACACAAATAGTTGTGTTGGGGCTTTACTTATGCAGATATGAAACTACACATGCTTTTGGCACGTCACCATCTTCACATTGTCATAAAATATCAGCACCCTGAAAAGATACTGCAAGAAACTGTGGCTTTTCCAAAGAAAGAACCACACTGACTTGGAGGAAGTTGTCTGCAGAGAAAAATACTTTAAGAGTTCTACTTTCACCATTTTGCGCAGGCTGGTCTCAAACTCGGTAATTTACGAGATTATTCTCGAAATTTAAAAAAAAAGATGTAACATGGCCCTAATCCTCCGTCGTACATGTGGAATGGAGGTGGGAAAAAGATTTGTAACAACTTGCTTGATGATAAAAAAAGACAGCTGATGAAACTATGTTCTTTTTAAGAAGTCACAAACTAAGTATCCCAAATTACTTTCTGTCTTATGTCTCTTTTTTTATGTCCTCCCCCTTAATCAACAGATTTCATTCATCTCTTACCATTGTACTTCAATGATTCTTGAAGTTATAGTTTTGGATGTGAGAATTTTAGACACTCTGGCTACCCTCATTTAGTATGCAGGGCCCGAGGAACAATGCCTTTCGATTAGACCCGGTTTTGTAGGAGAGGGAATGACATTGATTGGCCGAGGGAATGGGGATTGACATTGATTGGTCCCGGCTTGTTTGTGCGGGCAGGAAGTGATTTGCATAATGCAGACATTTGCAGTCTGCTGAGGCTCTGTACGTGGTAAACCAGGCCTGAATTTAAAAATCTGGGCTTAACAGTAGAAAAGGGCATCACCAAAATGTAATGTGTATGCAATTTTGTCTTCTCTTATGTGCAGTTATGATCATTTTGTGTATGTAACGTTCATAATTTGGTTCCATTTCACATCATATGAAATTAATACAGAAATAATCAATTGGGCCCAATGACTGAAAATAGAAAAAAAAGAAGAAAGCCTGAGAAATTCAAATATAAGCAACTGAAAGAGTAAGACAATGCATGCCTCATCCATCATCCAGAAAATCAAGTGCAGACAAAAAAAAGAAGAAAGTCAGAGAAGAAGGCATGGGAACAGAGAGAGCAGGGGAAGGAGACAACAGAGAGTGCTGTGTCTCCTGGTTGTCTTTGTTTACTGTGACAGGGACAGGTGGAGGCTGACAGCAGGACCTTTACAGAGAGCCAGTTAAATAAAGAGGGGATAGTGGGATGGAAATGAGAAGAAAGAAGAGAACAAAAGAAGGAGGGAGACTCCGAGACTAAATGCCAGTTCCCAACGGGCTGCCAACCCTTCTGTTCTTTTCCTTATTGGAGTTGTGGCATGTTGTGGTTGATCAGCAGCTAAAACCTAATGGTATAACTAATATGACTTCCTCTTTTTTTTTTTTTTTTTACTATTGTGTCTTCAGAATCAAGACAACAATAATGAGTTGACTTTTTTAGGTGACCCTCAGTTTATATGGAGTTGTTAAAAAAACTGCATGAACTGCAATGTACAGATTTAAGATGAAATGCCATATTATTTAGTGGAGCCATTCAAAGTCATCAGAGGATGAGGTCTTAAAGTTCTAGTGCTCCCCAAACAATTTTGTCTGCTGCCTCTTTATTCGAATTATATTCCTTTGCCATTATTAGATAGAACAACGATGATGTGCAGGAGGAAGGTGGGGAAAAGAGGGAGTGGGGGTGACAAGCACCATATGCTTTGCTGATTGGGAGTTGAACCAGCCACCAGTGCGATGAGGACTGTCGCCTCTTTACCTACTGTAGGGCGACTGATCTTCCAACTGACCAAACCAGTGGCTATTCTGCATCCTCTTTGAGGTTTAAAACGGTGTTTCTAAGGAATTGCCTCAACAACTGCATTGCATGTATAGTGTCACAACCTGGCTCAACAGTATGCAACAAAAGAGGGAGACCACACATAGTCGGCAACATTATGCAATGTATTTTAATTAAACTGTTAAGTTACATGGTTCTAAACTTGTGAGGAAGTCAGTGTCTATGCAGTGTTGGTTGTGTGTGTGGATGAACGAGTATATGCGTACAACACAGTTCAATACAAACAAATGCTGACGGCAGTCTGCAAGTCAGGTAAGAGAATGAGAAGACAGAGCAGGTCTGTTTTAAAGCCTCCTGAAACCAGCCTGCTCAGGTGTGCTGCATTACAGTCCTCTCAGACTCCACCCACATCTACTGGACCTACAACAAGGAAAACAAAGCTAGCAACATGGAGAACAAACAGGTAGAGAGGCCAACCATGAGGCCGTTACAATAGCTAGGAAATGAGGTTGAAACACTAATGACTTTAATCAATTAACCTCCTTTCAGTTACTACTAACTTCACACTAGGGCTGGGAATCTTTGGGTGTCTCACGATTTGATTTCGATTCTTGGGGGTCACGATTCGATTCACAATCGATTTTAGATTCAAAACGATTCTGGATTCATAGATCCATGGATTCAAAGTCTATTTATGAATTAGTACACACTTCAGGATCTACTCCAGTCATCTGTGAGACTAGCTGAATTACTTTGCGTTGCTCTATTTGGCAAGAGCTAACCTTAGCAGAGAGTGAGTGATTAGCCCCCCCCCCCCCCAAAAAAAAATTGATTTTTAGAAGTTAAGAATCGATTTTAAATCTTAGAAGAGAAGAATCTCGATTTTTACATGAATCAAAAAAAAAATTCTCACCTCTACCTCACACCATTAGGCAGAGAGTTATACTTTCTCTTCAGTGTCAGCGGATTCATGCTAAAGAAGCAGTTCTACATATCTGTATGCTAATAGTGTCATTGTGAGAACTACTTTGCCTCTCAGAGCCAAATGCATGGCCGTAATCTCTCTGTTTTATGTAATATATGTTTGAGGATGGGTTTTGCATACAGTTAAACAAAACAAGACCATAGAACAAATATCTATATGTAATCTAGATGATTAAAAAACAGACAAAATATCCAACAATCTTCAAACATATACCACACATTTGAATGGAAAATGGGTTTTATTAGAATTATGTAGTTGAATATGAGGGGTAAACATCCCTCTCTCACAGACACACAGACCATCCTTTGAACCTTTGGAGTATTACAGGATTGTCTCAAAGTGATTACAGAGGATCAGTGGTACAAAAAACGAAAACAACAAAAAAAAACAAAGACGAACACATGCCCACACGTGCACATGCATAGAAAAATCACACACACAGATAGACTCACACTCGTCAAGCCAGGAAGTCCGGCCTCTTTGACAGGGATAATCCGTTGGCACTGAGAGAGGGTAAAGTTAGGAAGAGACGATCCCAAACCCGGAAAAGCCGATTAGAGGCTGAGGGAACAAAACCCAGGGAGTTGAGGAAGGAAGAGGAGAACAAGTAGCAGAACGGCAAAGCCAAGCCAACCCTGACACAAGAGGCCGGTTATGCCTTACAGACCAGATAAACAGACGGGGAGGGGGAGTGGATGCAGAGCACCAGGACAGATTTGAGGGAGGGAGAAGGAGTACTACAGGGAGACATGAAGGTGAAGAAGATAAGAGGGAGATATAGGAGAAACGCATATGAGAGGTTGATGAATAGATATAAAATACCTTAGAGGAGGAGAAAGGGAGAGAAGGATGTACACATGGGGTAGAAAGGTTTCATAAGATGTGGAAGAAAGTTAAAAACATAAACACACCAACCAGCTCAGTGTGTGTTCTTTTCACTGTACTGATTTCCCAGAATTGTCCTTCTTTTCTTTCTCTTTAAGCTCTGACTCACTCACCCGCTTACACTCACACAAGCATCGTAACCCTTGATAACTTCTCTTTGTTTCCTCATTATGGATGGAGAATGGAATGTGTGAGGGGATGTGAAATACAGTAAGAGAAACAAGCTAAGAACCAGTGTAAGCTTACAGACATGAGATCATATCCTTTTTTTTTCATCAGGTTTCTCATGTTCTTAACTTTTGTTAACCTTTCTTTTATTAGCTTTGCTGCTCCTTTTCTCACTTCCTCTCTCTTACCTTTCTATTCCATCCACTGTATCACACTTACCAACCTCCTGTTCTTCTGTCTCCAACCTTCTGTATTAATCCCAGGACATCTTGGGGTTTTACAGTTGGTATTTCCACTCAGTTACAGGGCCTTTATAGAAGAAGTGTATCACTGGAGGGCTAATTTTTAGGAAGTAATAAAACAAATGGTACACCAGTGAACGCTCAAGCATGTGCGCACATACATCCATGCATATATATGTTAGTACACACACACACACATACACACACACACACACACACACACACACACACACACACACACACACACACACATACACACACACACACACACACACACACACACACACACACACATACACACACACACCACACACACATCACACACACACACACACACACACACACACACACACACACACACACACACACACACACACACATACACACACACACCACACACACACACACACACACACACACACACACACACACACACACACACACACACACACACACACACACACACACACACACTACTATTGACCCTATCCTGGTTTAGCAGGATTCTGCACAGTTATCAGTCTTGATACTCGGATAGGAGATGTCAATAGGTCCTGATGATTCCTGGAAACATACACTGATGCAGTTGATTGAAAAAAGATAGACTCCAGTTACTAAGCTTGATTATGTGTTCTCCATTCCCATTCCATTGTAGTAAGCTGATCTATATCAATTTCATTGCAGGGATCTGCTGTTGACAGTTGTCATTTCACTATAATTTGTTAGATCTGATAATGGAGATTGGATGTAAAAGCATTAGTCCTGCATACAGTCCCTTTGCCTAAAAAAAATCCCTTGTTAAGGTTAGGAGTAGTAATTTTTCAAGCTCTGTTTTTGCCATTTATCCCTTGCTTATATTCCATCTATTACTATGTAAACTTACGTTGAACAGGGTTACCACAAGCACTTCCAAAAATTTGTTTAAAACACCCCATATCAGAGAAGAACAGTGCTTTTATATTGTTCAGTGTACCCTAACCCTAACCCTAACCCAGAGGACAAACTAATGGGCAATAATATGTAGTGTATCAATATAAGCAATAAGGTAACCTGTCATTGTATGTTGTTTAGTGTCAGGTACAATACTATTTGAATTGTAGATATAGGTCAGGATCTCTAATTTGTAGTATAGACATCATTTGAAACAGCTTCTAGAGTCATGAGTATGTATTTTGAACCTACAGTAATGTGTTTGAGAAACTTCTGCAGTCAGACAAGTAAAATTATGACACTAATTTGGTCTAATTCCTTCTGTTTTGATTAAAAGTCATGCTCTTTTTAAAGATTTGTTTTTGGCTTTTTTTTACCTTTATTTGAGAGATAGGACAGTGGATAGAGTCGGAAATCAGGGAGAGAGAGAATGACATGCGGGAAAGGAGGATGGATTTGAACCTGGGCCGCCCGCATGGAGGACAACAACCTCCATACATGGGGCTCGCACACTAACAACTGTGCCCCAAAAGTCATGCTCTTTCACCTAAATTTGTAGCTAGATTGATGGATAAATCAATACATGTGCACAAAATTCACTTTTTTCTCCATGAGAGCAATGCGGTCGATGCACAACATGACATATTGAAACAATTTCCCAGCGGACCCACTTTTCCCAAGAAAAATGGCTTTCATATGTGTTATAGACAGCTGTAGAAATCCATGATCCTGTAACATAACCACTCCGAACCTGTTCAGTTGTGTTATGTAATATAGCTAGGTTTATATTAAGGTGGCATATCATGTGATTCTAAAGAAATACTTTATATATGAACTCAACAGTCAATTAAATATGCCTTCTATACATTACTCATTAAGAGGGGTTTCCTGATCTGGGAAACATTAGGAAATCCAGACTGACATTATCTTTACTTTGAAAAATACTTGTGGCGTATCCTTTTTTGTAGCTTTGGTGTGACAATTTAACTGAAAATATTCATTATACATCATTTCATTCATTATACAATACATCATCTTAAATGAGCCACTGTCAAGTCACAGCCTATATTTAACAGAGCACAGGTGTGTAGCATTTATGCTGCAATCTGGCAGCTGAAGTTGATCCTGGGCACTTTAGGTATTGCTTGTGTTTCCACCAGGTCTGCAGCAATGCTTTTATATATGTTGTGGAACCAACTTAAAGACCCAGGGAGGTAGAGTTTATACAGTACACCATGTTCCAGAGTCCTGCTTGTTTAAAACAACACTGGAGTACACAACATATTCCATAGTACTATGTTTCATTTCTATTATGGTTCAGCTCAATTCCTACTGGGCAAGGATGTTTCACATGGGGGAGCAGCCAACAGACCAGTGGCTAGCAAGCAGCCTGTTTGGAGATATTCATTTAATTTGAGACATCATGTGTACGAGATTACAATCACATACCCTAAACCTCATACAATTTCTGACTCTGATTAGCGCCACTTTTTATCAGACAATTGTATTCTATAACGTACATTTTAGAGGTGAGAACAGGTACTTGTTTGTTCTCCATGTTGCATTTACAGTACATTTAGTTATTTCCTTGGATATGTGTTTGAACAAACCCCCTGTTTATGTAATTATTTTTTCACATGTGCAGGTGTTTCTCTTGATATTATCTTCAAGATCCTAGGTAGGCATATAGGCAGGAACAGATTGAGGAAGCCAGTGTGTTACCAGTGTGAAAAGAGGGGTGGGGGAGCAGGGAAGGAAACACAGCAAATTGAAGTGTCACAAGGATATTAATAGAGACAGGATGTGGCCACCAACAGCCATAGAAAATTGGCTAGCAAGGAAAATACAGAGCCAGCAAGTCCAAAACAGGCTCATCCAATGGAAACGGCAGGCTGGATAGATTGTAAACAGCTGTTGGGATGCACTCTTTATTTATTTTTTTCACAACACCAGAGACAGAATATGAGGTTTTATGACCAAGTGAAACAAAATAGGTAAATTGAAATAGCTGTTGCTATTGTGCCTTGATCAATTAATTAAGTGTTGGGGCAGAAAGCAGTTTGTAAGTATCAAATAAAGTTTGTGACGAAGCAAAGAAAGAAAATCTCCAGCCCCATGTGAAGAAAAGCAATTTCAGCTCTTTCGGGTTTTTGCAATTTACATGGAGTGAGAGGGTAGAAACAAACAACAGTAATATTAAGAAGAAATAGGGAAATGTGAGTCGAACTATTGTGGGGAAATAAACTTCTGAGTGTCAAAGTGGGAATACTAAATCATGATGGTGAGGGGTATAACCAGGAAACAAAGGGAGCTTAAAACACAGACAGTAAGACTGTGGAAAGAATAATGAGATAGACAAAGACTGAGGAGCAGAAGTATTGATATTTTCAGTATAAACACTCGTCCTAATGGACCGGGAGAGTCGGAGAGGGGTGATCGATGCGAAGACAGAAGTCTCTGCAGATGTATGGAATGAAAATATAGCTCTCACCTGCTGTGAAGGAAGTCGGGGTATAGGGATAGAGGAATGGAGGGAGGAGATTAGGAGATGACCAGACGCAGTGGGGATACGGAAAAGAGGGCCGAGTCTGAATCTTAATGCGCAAAATGTATTTTTCATGAGAGGGAAATCAATAGTGATTTGGAGTTTTCTCTTTGTAGCTGAAATGAGCCGAGTCCAAGTGAACGGAGACGTAGGCAATCTAGAAATAGGACACAAGGAAAGGAGAGAGAGAGAGAGAGAGAGAGAGAGAGAGAGAGAGAGGAATGGATGACTTGTAGATGGATGGAAAATTGGAAGGATAAATGACAGAAGCCAATTAAGGAGGGAAGTTCTTCCATTTGATGTGGGAGGAAGATAGAGAAAGAGAGAGAAAGGTAAAGGAAAAAAATACTGAGGTGCTGATGGACTCTCTTGATCCTCCATTCCGGGTCATTGTGGGTCAGTACTCACGTTTAGAGACAATATTTCCTGGTCCTCCTTGCATAATAACATATTATTATTTGATATCCTACCACTGTGATTGGTGTTTGACTTGGGGAAGGGAATAAATGTTATTTTTACTTTTTAAAGGTTATATAGTAATTATGGAGATCTGGGCAGCTGTGGCTCAGCGGTAGAGTCAGTCTTCTTTACACTAGAAGGTCAGGGTTTGAGCCCCAGCTCCTGCAGTCACATGTCAAAGTTTCCTTGTATGTAAGACACTGAACCCCATAAATTGATCCACTGCTAAGGCAGTAGTGTGTGAATGTGTACGAATGGGATTAGATTATGGGTACTTCATGTAGAAGCCTCTGTCATCAGTCTGTGAGTGTGGTGTGAATGGGTGGATGAGACATGTGGTGTGCAAAGAACTTTGAGAAGTCAAAGAAAATCACATTTACCACCTTGTTGTTATGGTAGTTGGTGAGGAATAGTTAGAGGTCA
The DNA here is from genome assembly GCF_963584025.1 of Labrus mixtus. Lineage (NCBI taxonomy): Eukaryota > Metazoa > Chordata > Actinopteri > Labriformes > Labridae > Labrus > Labrus mixtus. The sequence goes on from NC_083620.1 coordinate 11,503,100, forward strand.
TACCCCCTCCCTTCATGTTCATATTTCTGTGTGTGTGCCTGCTCACTTCCAAAACTTTGGAACGGTTCCTTTAAGGAGGGCTTTGAAAGTATTAAAATGAACAATTTGGCACATGTTTTTATGCTGTTAAAAGCATTTAATTAAAAAAGGTTCCAGAGGTGAAAAAAAAACCAAAGAAAACCCATCCAATTTTTTTTTCCCAAACCTCTGTCTTAACCTTGCCAATTGAACTGTCATAAAAACAACCAGGTAAATTCACACCTGTGTTTCCATTTTTATTTCTAACTCAGCACCTTCACCTAAACTGGAGGTGCAATCTGTGTCCAGGAATATGTTGATGTGAGAAGGTAGAAGATATTGAACCTCCCTCTCTCTCTCTCTCCTACACACACGCACACACACACACACACACACACACACACACACACACACACACACACACACACACACACACACACACACACAGACTATCAAAGAAACACAAACAGACAGATGTCTGACAGCATGTAAATACTCATACCTTCACTCACTCAAAAGCCTCATTATGGACAAAAATGTGTGCTGTCCAAATGTACCACCACCAAAAGCTAATTTATATCTATTTACACACACACTGACAAACATGTAAACACACTTTTGCAAAATGCTGCTGTTCTTCACATCCAAATCCACAAAGCAGCACATTCACTATAACACAGATTTTGTTCAAAGCGCATGAAAAAAATCACAAAACACATGCAACAGTGCTTACACATAGATATGGGCACATACAGAGCTATGTGCACCCAACGGCTCACACTCATACAACAAGCGCTAGACAGTCTCTTACTCTTTTTATGGCTGCACCTGAGCTTGGCTTTAAGTACATATTTCATGCCACATTACCCCCTGTGGCAGCAAACTAGGAGAAGAAAGGGGGAGACTGAGGATGAAGGGAGGCAGTAAAATGCGGACTCTTTTCTCTAATGCTGCATGTCTGCCTCTACATCCTCCCTCACCTCCTCTGTCCTCTCTCTCTGTCCTTATCTTTATCCCCCGGTTTCTTCCAGCTTAAAATTTTTTAATGGCCGGGAAACCAGAATGGGTCAGAGACGTGTTCCTGCTGGGTCCCCACATGACAAGAGTAGTGATATGTTTTAATGAGCCTGGGACCTAGGGCAAGAGATGAAATTTCTCATTTGGGCCTTCAAGTTAAAAAGACTATATCTACCTTTAGCTGTTGCAGTCCATCCTCCGTCGCACTTTAAGTGTTTCACTTCATTTCCTCCATTTTATCAATTCCATCTTGCTCTTTTTGTATTTTAGTTTTTTTTACTACTCTGCTTCAAAATAAACCAAAAACAATCATGACTTCAGTCTTTTCTTCACTTCTATGCTAACCCATTTAACAAATATAGCTTTTTAAAGTAAAAGAGGATCCATATGAGAAGACTTGCTGTTGCCAGTATGTCATTTGTGTTTTTTCAATGTACATTTCACCCCACTTTTGCTTGGTTCAGTTGACGTTAGTCATTCTAGTAAAAATAAAAAAATAAAAACTCAGCACGTCATAACACCACTTGCCCTCTTCATGAAAAAAAGAGCACTAAAATCTCTAACCTCTTTGCTAGAACCAAACGTGTTCCTCTGCCTGCTGAGAGAGGGCAAAGTCTTCTGACCGTGTGCCTTTATTTCACTATTCAGTAAACTAATGCAAGTGTGCTTCATACTAAAAACTTGTTTTTAAAGGTTTTAAGGACAAAAACCTGACCATATAAGCATTCACGTACTTAATCAGTCATAGGCCTGACCTCACAGCCAGGGATCTGAGGTCAAATGTGCACGCGGTATATGGTGTCATTTTAACAGTTGGAAGTCTAAAACAGGGTTGGAGGTGAAAGAAAGCATCATCAGTCATGTGTTGTGGAGATGAATAAAGTGTATTTCATTAAGCTAAAATATTACTCTGTGTATGATACTCCCCGGACAAAATCTTGCCGCTTCCCAATTCACGGGCTAAGAATGGATAAAAACATTGTATAATCGATGAATGCAATTGAGACTGAAAAAAATTGAAAAAAAGAAATAGGAAAAGGAAAAGTCAAATAACACAATATCTGTTAGGTGCTGCTGGGTAATGAAGAAATATCCAACAGGCTCTAACTGTCTCTGGTTAGATCGATTGCCTTGGTCTGTCTAATGGAAGGGACCGGGAAAGTAATATGCATGACTGCTCTGCCTTTCTCATAAAACATTTAACGAGACTATAAGCTTGAACCTCAGTGACCTTTAAGGTGACCTCCGATGATGCTCATAAAATAAAATGTTAAAATAGCACACGTGTTCACACACCCACACAGACACATACATGTGTTATGACTGGCAGTCACACTATTAAACAGAGACATGGTTCCTTCATTTTATACATACAGGGTCTGTACAGTATATTAAGGATAATATCTTGAAGGTCATTGGGGATCATTGTGTACTATCTATTGGTCATAATCAATGACCTTTATTAATGAGGAGTAATTGCTTCAATGTGAATGGGGTCAAGTGTAAAACTATTTGTATTGATCAAAGTATGTCATTAGCATACTAATAAGTTTGCAACCTCAAGGTCCTGTTTCAATCGATATGGTGTCCCGCCAAAAAGACTAATAAATATTACCAGTTAATAAGTCACCCAGTACTGTGCATAATGCAGTTGTATCAATGTGTGAAGATAAACTAAACACATGAAACACTTCTATAAGGTCTAAATAAGCAGCCGGGCTTTCTAGCCTACTGCAGTCTGTTGCAACAATCAGTGTTTCTGACCCATGTCTTTTCTGTTTATGTAGAATATGATAACTCAATAATGCTCATCTTTATAAAGCAAGCTTGCAATGATCTGTACATTTTTTGATACTAAAACGTTGTCTAAAACACCTCTAAAGAGTTTCCTTAGCTGCTCAATGTAGTTGTTAAGTATGTGTTCCTCAAAGTTACACACTAACTTTAAATCTTGAAAGCGATGTATATAAAATAGGAACTATAAACTCACCATGCAGCCATTAGGGAGGGTAACTATGGATTACCTTCTGAGCTAAAATGTAAGGGTGTGACTAGAATCAGCCTCCCAGCACAAGATTCAAGCTTAGAACAGAATGTACAAAACACATACAATCACATGGTTTAAAAAAAATAATTTTAATGTGGTTTCATTTATGAGTTGTAGTACTTTTTTATTTCTTTGCAGTTTAACTGAACTCATAGTTCCCCCCCATGGAGTCTAGACACTGGTGGTGGTGGTGGTGGTGGTGGTGGTGGTAGAACAATGCAGGATGTGATGAGGAGTGGGTTTCTGAGGCTGTTTCTGAACTCTGCTGAGCTGAACTAGAGTTGACTGGGGAGGAGGAGGGTCCCAGCTCTCACACTGAAATGACAAACTGACTGTGGCAGAGAGAGAACAGACTTTACAAATTTGACAGCAGCAGGATGATTGGTTGAGAGAGGTTGTAGCAGAATAAGGTTGGATTATTACTAAAAGAGTAAACACCCATAATCAGCTGATCACCAGAGCAGGGAGATGGTGGGAGTGGTAGAGAGGGAGTGGCTAAATTGAATGAAGAAAATTGAATGAATATGTGAGAGATTATAACCAGTCTTTCTGCTTGAACTCACGCTGAGTTCGATTTTTTTGGAGCAGTTGGTAGGGGTTCAACAACCCAACAATGTTCTATATTGCTGCCTGCCGGTGTAGACGTGACACAACATAAATTACATGACACATGTAAGACATACATATAGGAACTCTAAAGCTAGCACACAAATGGATGTGTATAAAAGCTTTATTTATCAGTTAAAAAATAAGCACTTCCCTTCATATTGTTGAATTGATATAACGTCTTAGTTTTATAACATCCAAAAACATACCGGTTGACCTACGTGTTTTTGGCTGTATAACTTGCATTACCCTTCCTGTAAACATTACTTCTGTGTGTCCCTGTAGCATTTAATGTTATAGTTGATGGTGAATTGTCTCCAAGCTGTTTGTGTCTTATGACCTCTTAATCTAACAGGTCAGCGTTACTGGGGGAAGAAGAAACATAGCCTGAAAATACAGGCAGATTTCCCCAGTGATCTGCAGATAGAGATGCCCGGATACATTGAGGGCTAAAGCAGAGCTTCATCTGTTCAAGTTCCAAAGCTTTTTCACAACACAACTCGGATACACCAATGAATATAATAGTAGAGTATACTGATATTATGTTAAGCTCATTCATCTTATCTGTATCAAATATGATATAGTCTTTTACGAGTGATGCAACCAAAACATATCGGACAACTATCAGATCCTATTTTGTTCAGTTGCAGTTGGTAGCGGCGGGAAAGGATTATTTTCCCCCACGGGACGCCCCGCCCCAAACTTTGACGCAACATCGTCTGTATCTATAAGGAGCAATCTCATTTACACATCTATAATATGTGCTCATTTTGAGATTATACGTTTTTATTCTGTCTGCCAGCAACATGACCCTTGAAAATGAAGGGAGTATAATATCCACTCCTACTACACTAAAGTAAGGATATAATATTTGTTTTTCTCTGCAAGTTACTTTAAGCGTAATGAAGGCCTGTATTGATTTATCTTGTGTGAAATTAGGCTACTGTTGTTTGCTGCAAATGCATATTCAGCATTCAGCAAGAGGTGAAATAACTGCATACGTTCAGTTTTTACCATGAAGAAATAAGGAATGCTCATTAACAATTATATGTAACGGTGTTATAAGTATGACAACATACTGCATCCACATGTAAACATCTCTATAAAGTTGTGTCCCACTTTCCAATCAGATTATAACAAGTCTACAGGGAAGACAGAACAATGGATTCTAAAGGCATCGGATATTTCTGGTTTGGTTTGAAAGTTGAGCACTTCAAACAATAAAAAGAAAATGCCGACAAAGCAAATATGTGCATGTAAAATTATTGCAGCACTCATTTGAATTGACTCCTTGATATTTTTTAAGACAATGGTGTCATGATTCAGTCTTTAGTTTGTATTTTGTCTATTTCAAAGTTTAGGCTTCCTTGTTGTTCTTTATCCAAGTGTTGCTTGTTTCCCTTGTGTGTTTTTGTCCTAATGTTTCATAGTTTAGTCTTTAGTGTTTCCTGTGATATTTTGTAACTTCGTACCCTAGTGTTTCTTTATGTTATAGTGTGTTTTTGTTACTTTCTTGAGTTCTGTGTGTCTTTAGTGTTTCATGATTTAGTTTGTAGTTGTCCTCAGTGTTTATTGTATTCCTGCCTCTGTGTGTTTGCCCTGATTGTCCTCACCTGTGTCTTGTTAGTCTCACCTGTGTCTGATTACCCCATGTCTATTTAGTCTCTGTGTTTCTTCCCCTCTGTGTCAGTTCATTGTCGTATGTGTATGTGAGTGTTTGTTATGTTAATGTTCCTCGTGCTCCCTATTGCTTCCTCGTGGCTTCCTTTTTGACCCTTTCTGGGATTTTTCTGTTTGGAAATTTTCATTGTAGGTTTTGGTTGCCTTTTTGTTTTAATTTTGTTATTCTTCACTTGGGTCCACCTCTCCTTGTTTTCCGACAACCTTGACAAATGGAGGGAAATAGAAAAGAAAGTCCCCCCCCCAAGACATGCAAGAAAATAATTTAAAAAATAATTATTTTGGTCTTCTGTAACACGTTAGGATTGCTGGTAAACTATGGTAGTTTGTTCGACAAAACAAAAACATAATTTCACTTCGTGAAAAATGTTTTTAGGCTAAATGCGATCAGCTAAGAGGACAGACACAGTGCTGTTCGACTGTTTGACTGTATGGTTTCTATGCTGCTCTGTGCTGTTAACAAGGCCTCTATCTAATTGCTTGATACAGGCCTCGCTGTGGATACTGATTTGTGTTTGTAAGAGGGAGACTCAGCTCTAATGATTAGCGGAGACCTTGACCTGCACACTCAGCTTTTTGATCTCCTCTGTTGCTTTTCATCTGCTCTCTCTCCAGCAATTGGTTGTTCCTGTCATCGAGCAGACATAACACTCTTCCACTTATTCTCCTCCTCTGCACAACCTTTGTGGACTCCCAATCACTAGCACTACAAATAATCACTCTCTCCTCTTGTCTCCTCCTGTCACTTCCCAACAATTCATCTGTTCTTCACTCTTCATCTCCTCTCCGTTTCTCCCGTTTCAATCTCCATTTCGCCATTTCTGTTTGTATTTCTCAGTCCGTCTTTCCTGATCATTCCTATCCCTTACTCGCTGTCTTTTCTCAAGTCTAAACGAATCCCCACTATTTTTCCTGCAGCAGGTCATTAACTTCCATCCCAGGCTTGTGGAAGATTTTTTGCAGTAATGGACTCTGTTCTGTCAGCCTGAATCTGCTGCAGAGATGTGAAAAGTAATTACTGCTGAAATACCCATCCTGCTATTGACTCCATTGGGAAAACATATTAGTTCCCCCTTTTGTTTCTGATTCATTCTGTAAGCCGACAATTATTTCACACTTCTAACATCATTGAAAACCTCATGTTACTTCTCTTATGTGCAAGTTACTCTCATCAATTACAACTACGATACAACTATGTTTTAAAATGGTCCCTTTCTGGAAGACTGTTGATGAATTATAATGGATTTTGCACACAGCAGAAAGTAGCAATAATCCTCCTCTGGCATTGATTATTTTAAATAAATGTGTACTCTCTAACATCAGCACAAGTAAAATATCATTATGTTGCAGACAAATAAAGGAAGCACTGCTAAAGCAACAAAAGAGCAATGCGGTATGTATTCAAAAATGTGCTTGTATAGGCATTAAAAAGGAGGAAATGGAAATTGTATACACATGATCACTGGAACTGATGTATCATTGCTGACTGATCACTGTAGCACAGGTAATTGCATTCCTGATTCCAAGTGTGGGCGAAGCAGGTGTAAAATTTGCAGCAGTGTTGTAGGCATGGCGATTGTTTCTATTAATAGCAGACATTGTTGGCGTGGTAGCACTCTGGTTGCCAGCGCCATCTGACTGCAATCTAACAGACTTTGCTTGGGCGGGGTGGAGCTGCCAATATGTACATTGCTGTTCGAATGTCTAAAGCAGAGAGAGAGAGGCAGGAAGGGAGAGATTACCAATCAACATAGCTATGGCACTGAATACCTCTTCGATGACAAGGAGAAGGAGTACTCCTGCCAACAGAACAGAGCACAACAGAGCCAGAACAAAGCATGCACAAGACATGTCTTACATAGTCAAGCATCAGGAACTTAATGGGCAGTTTGCATTTAAATTGACGGAACTGCAGACAACTTCATTAAGAAAATAGGTGCTCGTAAATAAAATGTGATGAAGCAACATGTTACGTTTAATATGGGCTGAGTATAGAAACCAAACCACAAACTTCCAGCCTTTTAAATCAAATGGTCTCCAACTCCTTGGTGCTGCAGAATATTCTACATTCTTTAATCTTAATAATGAACCTATATGTATTTGAAGTTGGTGTTATGTTTGAGAAACAGTACTTTAAGGTGGTGCAGTTGGCTCAGCACCAAAATTCGATACACAAATTTGACTTTTGACTACTTGAGAACAGCATTGATATGAATAATTATAATAATAACTGGATTTCGTTCAGTCTCCAAATATACCTGTGTAGAAACTACTTGTCCTAAAGGCCTTAAAAGTCCTTCCAGTCCTTCCAGGATATTAAATACTGCCGAGTCAACATAACAGTCTCACTTAACCTTTTCAGTTTTATTAAGTCTTAAAAATCACATCATGCCTTGAGGCCTGTGCATGGGTGGTGAGGGACTTAAATCTCTCCATCTCAGAGCAGCATGACATACTGTAACGCTTTTGGCATCGGGTATTTTGTTAACTCAGTTTGGAAGATGCTGTATCAAGGTCAAGCAGATCATATTCTCATACATAATTCAAATGTGTGATATTTCAACTATATTGCATTTGACCATTAAATTCCTCTAAATAATTCATTCATGGATGGGCTTTATTTTATTTAAAACATATGTTTGTCAACAGAGCCTGACATCAAGCAGCGACATTTCTGCCCAGATCAGGTTCATTTCAGTCAGCATTTTTTCCCATCCATGTAAATTCAATCTACACATTGTGGTTCGGGCATGCATTGTTAGCTGTGTTGTCAGATAGTCTATTTAATCACTCAATATTTATATAAAGATATGAATGGCACGTGCTTGTAGGTCAGCCTTTGAATTTGTTCTTTGGATTTTAACCCTTGATAGCAGTGTGATTCTCAGCATTTTCACCATTTCCCAAATGGAACTGCAGGAAAGTTTGAAACATATATGGTTTATAAAATATCTGACTACTGTCATAAAGAAACCATTTCATTTTCAGATTGGTATTCTATGAAAGGGCAGATTGTTGAGTTTGGTATTAAACAAAGAAATATAGGACTGGGAGCAAAACCAATGAACAAAAAGAACAATCTAAGTTTCCACTGCCTATACACTGACGACACACAGCTGTACATCTCTCTCTCATCTGAAGATCTCAGTCCTATAAACAAACTAACTGACTGCATAAAAGATATCAATGTAAAGCAACTTTCTCAAAGTAAACAGAGATAAGACAGAAATACTCACCATTGGTCCTAAAAATCAGAGACAGCTCATCCATCTTCACCTCAAATCCATATCCATGAAATGCAGTGAGCAGGCCAGAAATCTTGGCATTATTTTGGATTCTGACCTTAGCTTTGACAATCATATCTCCAACCTTACCAGAACAGCATTTTACCATTTAAAGAACATATCAAAACTCCGATCCGTCATATCCCAAACTGACGCCGAGAAATTAGTCCATGCTTTCATCTCAACTAGGTTAGATTACTGCAACGCTCTATATGCCGGATTATCCAAACAATCTGTAGCAAAACGTCAATTTATTCAAAATTCAGCAGCCAGAGTCCTGATCCGTACAAGAAAATTTGATCATATCACTCCAGTCCTCAAAACTCTCCATTGTCTCCCCGAACAACACAGAATCACCTTCGAAATCCTACTTTTAGTCCATAAAGCACTCAATGGTTTAACTCCTCAGTACATTTCTGGCCTGCTCACAGACTACAACCCAACCCGGACCCTCAGGTCATCAGGTGAAGGTCTTTTAACCATACCCAGAATCAGATCAAAGTCCGGAGAGTGGTCCTTTTCTATGGAACAAACTCCCTGCTGACCTAAGGTCCATTACTACTGTTTCAACTTTCAAAACAAAACTCAAAACCTATCTGTTCTCGAAAACACATGAATAGTTATTTTTTGTACGTGTGTGTATGTATGATAACTTTTGTGGTAACTGATGTTTGCTTTTCATGTGTATGAATTATTAATGAATGTGGAAACACTTTCTTTCTTTTGTATGCTGTGTTTTGATTTTGTTTTTAACCTCAATGTAAAGCACATTGAGCTTATCTGTATGCCTTATGAATGCCAATCTCACCATTGCTCAATGTATACAACTCTGAACTGGTTACACCTAAAAGTATGAAGACATAACCATTGGCTCCAATGGATCTCTAAATATATCCATTCTAATAATTCACCCCACTTTTGTCCCAAAAACCAACAAAGAAATTGGCAGACATGCCTTTAATTTCATATCTCCTTTTGACTGAAACACTTCTTACATCTGAGAACAACCAATTTATTATGTGAAATCATCACGTCCCTTTCTTAAAACACCTTGCCACTGCCTTTAATGGTGAAATCTTTCTGTATCCTTTATTGTTAGGCTTCTGCTTGTCCCTTTGTCAATATCATTTGCTTTATGATTACCTCTATCGACTTCATTATTACTGTTGTATTATATGTTTTGTCATGTCTAGTTTACATTTCCATTGTGCAGGTGTAGCAGGTTTATGGGAACGACGTGTGGGTGGGTTTGTGCATGAGGGCCTTTATGTTGAATGTATTTGCTTCATTTGTATGGCATGTTTTCTGTTGGACCCCCTCAAAACGAGATGATTCATCTCATAGGGCTATCCATAAATAAATGTACATGTTAAAGTAACAAACATGAGAGGTACTGTAAGGGTGAATGACAAAATTAACGATATCACGCATAAAGGTAGAATTAAGACTATATTCAACTTCTTTGAACTTGCTCTTATGTCACTCAAAAATACTGACTCACTGCAACTCAGCAGATCCCACTGAATGCCTTTTTCTCTTTCACCAATTTACATTCCTATTTTTTCTTCCATGCATGAGCCATGTACTCTTGTCTGTTCGACTGGGTATTAATTATATCTGCAGCTGTAAATTCAGTCTATTCACTGCAGGATCAGGGTTGAGAGGCAGAGTCACACACTCAAGGCCATCCTGTTGAGACTTTAGCAAGCTGAAGAATCAGCCCTACTCTTCCTCCTCTGGCTTTTCAATGGGAGTAACAGAGAAGACGGTGCTTCATATTCCATCTGTATGTCTTCCTATCTGTCTGTCTCTTCATTTATGCCCTTTCTATTTGTCTTTCTCTGTGACAATCTCAGCCGCACACTCTGATTCCCTTATATTTCCACCATTAAAACCTTTTATTATCCTTGTTAATCCCTCTCACACGTGTCCAGTGTAGGCTGAAAGATGGAATTGAACAGATCTGTTCACCGACTCTCTTTTCTTCTCGTTTTGCCGTTCCTCGCATGCCCTTTGAAAGAAGCGAATTAGCTTTCCCCTGTAGCAGCAATGAGTCTGGCTCTCTTCCCTTTCAGTCTCTCTTTCTACCGTCAAATAACCCACTTTGCTGCTCAGTACTGATATGATTACATTCCTTTTCAGATGGATTTAACACTGAAGTCAGGGTACGGTGCTCTGGTTGGACTGTGAAAGGAATTCTGGGAACATGGACCGTAACGTTTCCTGTTTAACTCAGACAATAAAAGAACATGAAAAGACAAAAGGACAATCAAATACAGAATTAAAAATGACAACTGAGAAGAACATGCAGTTAAGAGAGATAGGAATAAAACTGAAAATGTACCTGGTTACACGAGAAATTAGTTGGGGTAGAGTTTCCCAGTTACTATTTGCTTAAAAGTTTAAGAGATGCAGCTTTGGCAAACTGAACAAATAAAAACAATTGTATGGAATCTTTCTGAGGAGCAAAGCTGGAGCAAGAGAGCGATTACCAAAGACCAGAGCAAGATATTTAGATTAAGAAACAGTGGCCTCTCATATTTTACTAATAGCAAAAAATAATGATCAAATCTGTGAATTTTATTTTACATAAGACAAACCATAGGGCAAGCTAAAAAAAGTGTATTTTTTGTAACATATATGTAATAGTACATATATTGAGAAAGCTTTGAATACATCTCCAAAACAATGAATATTGCAAATATGGAAATTTGAGTCCATCATTCAACAATGATCAACAACTGGAAGGGATTTGTTTTAACTTTACAGCTCATATCAAAACCATGATCTCTCCCTATGTGACACATGAAACAGATTATGGTTCCCTGTGTCAAAATGATGTACGTTTGTACGTTTTTTGTACAATCCAACCATCCACTCAGGCATTACTTTTTCTGCATATTAAACCAGCATATGAAATGCATCCATGTGAGTCCTGCGAAGATTTTTCACAAAAATACGTAAAATGCAGAATTTGCTCATCAAAAAACTGCAGTCTAGGTTGCTACTACGACAAGAACAGTGTGTATGTGTGAGTTTGTGAGTTTTGGGGTGCAAATGGTTTCATGCATCTGTAACTTCACCATCAAACAGCTATAGCACTTGATGCAAGCTGGCTTTATGTCACATCAGGAAGAAAAGCCCCCTGTTGAGTTTCTGACAGCCCTTCTCTTGTCCTCTTTCAGCAGGAGACATCAACGAGATACACAAAATGGTGGCATCTTTGTACTTTCACATAACCCTAGAAATTGGGTTATTTTCCATTTGGAAATGATACTATACTGAACAATGAACTATGAAACTGGCCATTCCCCTCGTCTGTCCTGTTTTTTCTCTTGGTTTAATCTCTGTTTCAAGTCATGAATGCTAATCCTTCCAGTTTCCCATATACTTGTTTTTTTCCATCTGTACTTTCTACAGACAGTATAAGGTAAAAGAGAAGGTCAGAAGGTTCCACATGATAAAGGCCTTCCGTGTGGGAATTGGTTTGGATGTTTCTAAATGCTGAAACATCAAAACAGATGAGTGTGTGACCAAGGTCAACAAGAACCCCTGAGATATTTTTCACCAGGCAAATCAAGAAATCGCCATCTTAAAGCACCTGTGGTGTCTTGATCTAGAAACAATTAAAATTGTGAGGTGGAATGGCATACATCTGCTTGAACTTTGAGCTCCTTGGTCAAAGCTGTTACATGGAGGAAAGACAGGACCTGATTCTAACCATTACAGAGCTGCCATCTGATTCCTTTCCTGAGCTTCATAGGAATTGTGCATGCGTAATAAGGGACATAATGAAACATGGCTTGCCTCAAACCCCCTGTTGCAGAGAGGGGGGTCCACCCTCGTAGTCCCTCAATTTCAGTTTTTACACTCTGTAAGTCATGAACACACACATGCAGAAACAGGATCCTATGGACATGCACTAATGGAGAGAAGCCAGAGTGACGGAGCGGCCCGCAGCGGGCGCTTCTGAGCTGATGGTGGGGAGGGGGTTTGGTGCCTTGCTCGAGGGCACCTCGACAGTGCTCAGGAGGTGATCTGGCACCTCTCCAGCTACCAGACCAACTTCCATATTTGGTCCGCACCGGGACTTGAACCGGCGACCCTCCGGTTCCCAACCCAAGTCCCTACAGACGGTAAGTAGCTTTTTCAAAAGCCCTATACAGGGTGAAAGACTAAATCGGGCTGCATTGCATTTAAGAGTGTTAAATGCCCCACATCTTCAGCTCCATTGTTTTTCAAAAAATCTCCAGAACGGTTTTGACATGGTTTAAATATTAATATTACATTTTAAGGCCCCCATATGTCCATGGGGGCCTTAAAATGTCACCTGTTTGCCAGCGGGTCCCCTGTCCCCTGTTGGGGAAGTTCCATGTTAGATAGGAGTACAAGTGTACACACATGTGCACAGACACACATGTGCACAGACACACATACACACAAACTGTAGGGCATTAGAGGCCACTTTGATACTGGGGCTAATCTTCACATGAGATTCCCATAGTATCTGTCTGACGCAGAAAGGAGAAGGAATCATTGGGAACCCGTAATTAGTCTCTTTTTCATTTCTCTTTCTCTTCCTTTGTCTTACACCTTCAACATCTCTGGATATATATTTATTTTCATGGTTTTTTGTCTATACTTTAACCTCTACTTTTATCTTGTTTGTTCTGTCATACCTAAAAGCGATCCAAATATTGGATTACAATAATTATCAGTCTTATGACTCAGTAATGGAAATTTGTTGTCATTACTGCAAAATGTATAATGATACACAACATCTGGAATTTCAAGAGTGCATGAAATAATCTAGAAAGAGATTACATTGCTTTCATGAATACTCAATTCTTATTGGTTAATTACAGCAACCTATGGTCTTCTATTTCTGTTTGCCAGATAGCTGTTTTTATAGAACATTGTTGCCCTTGGCAATGGTTGGATTCAACCTGACCACAATAAATCATATCAATCCACAGAAAGAAGGCATGTACAATTAGCATCCAATGAGTCATGGGAATACATCTATTAGCCCGATTGCGCTCGGGCCATAGAGAAAATTAAAGAAAAGAGATTAGAGGAGAAAGGAAAATAATCTGAGTTTGACAACAATAATCAGGAGTGTAAGCGTTTTAAACTAAATTGCAGCAGCTGAGTACCCTGATGATAAGAAGTAAACAGTGTTTGAGGTATTAATAGATGTAGCTGAAACTGTAAATAACATATTCTTCACTTCTTTGTGCTTGCTTTTGTGGTCCTGCATCACGATGTAAAGTGTTCTCTCCACTAACAAAACAATTACAAGCTGTACATTATTTACTCACTTAAAAGGCACTGAATAACTTGAGCTCCTTCAGGCAAAGACTCATAGGGTGTAATACACCTTTTTCCAGCAGAGAATCATGGCCTCATTCTTAGGGGTGTTGACTCTCATGCCAACTGATTCACACTTGGCTGCAAAGGCCTGAATGCTTGCTAGAAGTCTAAGCCTGAAGAAGCCAACAGAAGAACGTCATCCGCTAAAAGCAGAGAATAAATTTGTAGGCCCCAAAACCAAAATGCCTTCCCCCCTGGCTGTGCCTTGACATCCTGATCATCAAAACGTCTATCCCCAATGTCGAGCCTGTCCTTGAAAATCACAAACTAAACCACAGGTCTGAAGAAGCCAATGAAACCACATTATCTGCCAACTTTGGGCTTCAAACCTCAAATTCTCCTCTTGAGTCTGACTCTGTGCCAAGACTGCAAAGACAGCTCATTTTGTTAATTGATGTACCAAATGGCTTGTAGCCATAAACCTGCAGTCCCCCCAAATTCCAACCAGAGGGACACAATCATAAACCTTCCCCAGATCCACAAAACAGATATAGACAGGTAGAGTAAGCTCCCATGCTCCCCCCAGAAGCCCTGCAAGGGTACAGGGTTAGACTACTGTCCCACAGCCAGGTTGTTATGGCCAATCCATGGCTAGCATAGTAGTCCAGTAACAAAGCACCAGTCAGATTCAGATAGGGTATAGGCTGTTAATCACAATAGAACATGCATTATACGCAGGTGGATTCCATTGATGGTGTATATAGTTCTGGTACAAATGATTCAGATAAAGAATGTAAAATTATAATTCGATGTTTTCACAATGATTTGTAAAGTAAATGTTGGATGAGAAAAGGGAGAAAAACAAATGCAGGCACTATCCCTTGCCCATACTGTACACCTGCACCCACTGTTCGCTGCAGGACAACACACGGTATCAGTTTGGCAGCTTACGTAAGCGGAGGTGTTCTGTGACCCTGAGTTCTGGCAGATGGTTTTTGAGGGCTCCACCTGCAACAGCTGAAGCCATATTATAACTCTGAGTTTGCAAAAATGCAGCATGATACATAAGGCTTGCAAAATATTGCAACATTATGGATAATGACAACATAAAATACCAGGTAGCACATTTGCGTTTACTGAAAATGCAGTATAAGTACATCTGGTAAGTTAAATTTGCAACATAGTCATGTTGATAACTATGACCCAAATGCCATTAAATGTCAATCAATTGCATCTAAAACATCCTGTTATTTTGTATAGGTCACATAAAAAAGCAGATGTAGATGATTACTGCAAGTTTACTACATATATACTGCAAGATGTTTACCAATGGACGAATGGAGCAGAAGGACATAGAGGCAGATGAGAAGAAAACTAATGAGCATGAAACTGCAGTGGGCTTTAATCTTTGGTAAATGAAGCATGATCTATTGTCTCACATCACTTTTCAGCTATAATCTGTTTGGGATAATACTTATGCTGGATTTCAGGTTTAGAATTAATATTTGGTTGACTGTCTTCTTGCAAGACCAAATCTGAAACTTGTGAGAAAATGTATACGTTACAATAAATGTTTTTTTTTTGTGAATGTGTTTGTGTGTTCCCGTGTGTGTGTGTGTAAGACTGAAAGTGAATGTGGAAGGTAATGACACGATGGGGATACCACAGTATGCTTATCACTTACCCAATTACGTGGGATTGCAAAACTAATCTACAACTCTATTAAAACAAGAGACCCTACAGCTCAGGGTTAAACAAAAGCAAATTACATTATCCCGTCTCTCTCACTCACTCAAATACACACGCACACACACGCACACACGCACACGTGTGCACACACACACACACACACATACACACACACACACACACACACACACACACACACACACACACACACTGTGTCAACCAAACTTTTTCCTGTTCAATCGTTCCTCCTCAGAGATTTTAGCAGAGCAGCCATGCATACAGTCTAAGTCCACTCTGGTTCGGTTTAGATACTGTATGTAGTAGCTGTTTAAAAACTGTTGTTTCTTCTGAACTTCCTGGTTTCATTAAAAGTTTATTTTTGGTAGGATGGCACAGCTGTGTATACCCTGTTTCTCTTTCCAATCTGAAAGATAAGAGTTTAACATGTGATCCATTACAGCTCTCACCGAAAACAATGTGTGTGAGATGATTTGTTTCAATTGTCTGCACAGGGAGGCTGTGGCTCAGTGGTAGGGTTGGTCATCTCTCAACAGGAAAATTGGGTGTTCGAGCCCATGCTTCTGCAGCTAAATGTCCGATCTGTCCTCCGGCTGCTTCGTCTGCATTGTATGAGTGTGTATGAATGGATACTGATGGTCACTTTACATAGCAGCCTCTGCCATCAGTGTGTGACTGGGTAGATGTGACCTGCTGTGTGCTATACAAGCTCAAGTCCATTAACCATTGCAAAATATTGATTTACTTCTCAATCTAAAATAGGCTTCACCTCAAGGTAACTCCTCTAGTCAACATTAAAACAACATGTTACAACTGTGTGTACGCACTTTCAAAATGAAGTTAGCTAAAGACGTGGAGGCATTTCCTTGTGCCTTGTTTTTAGTCTCATGGCCTTCACCTCAGTGACAATACTTTTCCACCACTACACTGACCTCCTCTTTCTCAAGGGTCAACATAGAGATTTTGCTTCTTCTTTAATTCACTCCCTTCTCAGTCCCCATCCCTTCATCTACTTTGACCTCAAATCCAAGATGGCTTTTTCTGTCTTTCTCTCCGCCTCACCCATCTATCCTTTTCTTCGTGTCCAGCCCTTCTCTGTGACCTGACCCAGTCTTTTCAAAAGTTGTTTGAAGTTTCAGACTCGCCACTTCCCCTGTCTTGTAAGAGAGAAGGGCCCGGTGTAATTTTCTCTTAATCTCTTCATCCCCTCCTCTGCAGTGAGAGAGCTATAGAGGGAGAGGGTGGGGAGCAGAGGAAGGTAGGATGAAGGGAAGAAGGCACATAGAGGGACGTGAATCTGGCCTGTGACTGCCCCAATCAAGCTTCCCTCCTTACCCTGTCTTTATGTTCTTTTTTCTGTTCCCTTGTTCTTTTGCTTTATCAGTCTTACTACATCTTGTTCCCTCAGTTTAGAGAGCTTTATTCTGCAATCTTAAAACGTGAAAAAATGCATCGGAGTAACAGGAAACAAAAGCCAAAAGGAAATTGTTGAGGAACTAATGAAAATGAAAATCACAGAAAAGAAAAAAGCATCCCCTTATTAAACCACATGTCAACTAGACAATTTTCTTCTTTGTCGTTTAAGCTCAGCACCACCAGTGAGTCTGATTTGGAACAAGGGAGTGGTAGGAAAGGAGCGAGGAAAGGAGAGAGAGAGTGGATGTGATGGACATTCGCTGAAGAGTCTGGCCTTTCAGTAATTGTGCCTGCCATGGAGCAGAGGTCAGAGGTAAATGCCACACGTGGATATGTCCCGCTATAATGAGTGGAGGAGGCTATGACACATCCACAAACACACCCGTTCTCGGACACACAACCCCGCATGGACTCGCACACACTCTTGCAGCCATTATTAACGTGCATATGCAGTCAGCTATAAACACAAATTCATGTGTTCACACACACACACACACACACACACACACACACACACACACACACACACACACACACACACACACAGCAGTGAGTGAGTGACTTTAGAGATTTGCTCCATCACAAATGCTTGTAACCTTATCAGGAGTGTAATCATTAATTTCCTCTAACATTGGTAAAATAGTCCAACCACTGTCAGATCATTCTGTGTATGTGAGGTGAAACACTGAAAGTTCAAATCAGTTTAAGGTGAGTTCCTTGAGTTCCTTCGTTAATAAGAGATCCAAGACTTTGAGTATGTTACTTCACCACATCAGATTATCACACGTTCTAAAACACATATTTCATGCATGCAACTGTGACTCCAACAACAGTTTTTTTATGTATCTGAATATCTAATTTCACCCTCTAATCTTTGCAACAAGGTGCAGATTGTGAGTATTGCAACTAAGGGAAATGTAATAATAAGAGAAAAAGCAGATATTTTCTCAAAACCTAATTTTTCACAGGAGAGCGAATGAATGCGCCTGAAATGAAAAACCAAACAGCACAAACTAATAAGAGACGTCTCTCTACAGAGAACACCTCCCCTCTCAGCATCTCTCCTAACTCATGCAGCGATCACTGCAGCTGCAACCAGTTTTGTTCATCTAAATTCATAAGTACAAAGAGAAAAAAATACACATTTTATTGATTGCGCACACAGTGAACTATATACCCATATTAGTGCTGTAATCTTCACTCACCAGCAATAAAGCTGTCCCTGATTACTTTTTCTTTCTCTTTTTTGTTTTTCTTTAAAGTGTTTGGGGCTATGTTCTTTAGCTTTGATA
Source organism: Labrus mixtus (assembly GCF_963584025.1). NCBI lineage: Eukaryota > Metazoa > Chordata > Actinopteri > Labriformes > Labridae > Labrus > Labrus mixtus. Next base: position 11,521,480 of record NC_083620.1, read on the forward strand.
ACAGGACATTTATCAGACAGAACACAAGAAAGAACATAAGAGAGAGGTGCAAAAAAAAGGTCCCCATCATTAGGATTGATGGCGCCTGTTTTTGTAATAATATGCCTGTGAATAATTAAGTCACATACGCTAACTGAGTCTCCCTTTTTGCATACCAGAAAGAGTCACATCAATTGTAAGAATGAAAATGAAGGGGCACCAGTATCCTAGTGGTTAATGCACGGCCCCATGTACAGAGGCTTTGACCTCGAGAGTGGATGGCCCGGGTTCAAATCCGACCTGAGGTGCCTGTTCTGCATGTTGTTCCCCAATCTCTCTCTTCCCAGTTTCTAACTCTATCCATTGTCCTGTCTCTAGAATGAATGCAAAAAAAGCCCAAAAATTAATCTTAAAAAATGTGATTTATAAACTCAAAATAGGTTATGGTTTAAAGTGAGCAAACTTAGTCCAATGAAGTATCATACATAGTCAGTCCGTTTAATACAGCTCCAAATATTTAATTTCTTATCAGCCCAAACCACCATAGACAGTTTTTGCAACCAGATTTTCATTCTGTTTTTGAATGCCAAGGCCAGTGGAAGAGAACATGTAGTGTTGCTTGATTGTGCTTTAATAATTGGGAACACTGTAGTAATGTAAACTGTCAGTCCACATTTATTATGTTTTCCTTCCACCAACCTGCACCCTGGGCTTGTTCCTGACAGTTATAAGCTGTCGCTTTCTATGAGGATGCTTTCTGCTTTAACTGTGAAAATGTCGAGGATGAAGGTTAATGTGACTCCAGTGGAAGAGCCAGTTTCTTATGTTTGAAAATATAGGCATCTATGGACGTGTGTGTATGTGTGTGTGTGTGTGTGTGTGTGTCACAGCAGTTTCTTTGTGCTTTCATACCTAACGCTTTGTCTTTTTTCTTTCATTCAACCATCATGTTCCAGGATGATTGTTCACCTGTGTGCTTAAGAGGGTTTCACTGTCCCTTACCTACCTGTGAGTTTGTGTCTGTGTGTGTGTGTGTGTGTGTGTGTGTGTGCGTGTGTGGTCCAGACCCCCTACTATTTAAGCAGATGCCACCTGCTTCTGATCCAGCATGTCACGCCTCTCTCTCTCTCTCTCTCTCTCATTCTGGTCATCACAAAGGATATGTGTCCTTGGGGCTCAAATCATTTCATTCCCACCTATTTATCATCACCTATTATTGATTCTCTGAATAATAATTATTGAGTAAAAGAAAGACCCTCTAATGGAATTCACCGTATGCCCACTAAGCCGCTGAACATTGTGTAACAGTGAGACACTTTTGTAACAATGCAGGAGTGTAGAGTTGCACAGATAATAAATCTACATTCCCTAATTCAGAGTATTTACCTTAAAACCATATTCACCTATTCCTCTTTATTAAAGAGCCCTCCCATCCCAACCATACACACACACACACACACACACACAAGGATTTAGCTGTTGTAAGAAGAGAGATGTGTTATTACCCAAGGAGCCTGTGACTCATGAGTTGTATCCCCTGTGTGTGGTTCGTGGGTGCTCAGAGCGAGGATATCCTGTTGTTTGAAAGTATAATTAGACATACCTGCATGGGAATAACCAAAATAGTCACTGAAATTGTTTGTGAGTCATCTTTGAGTGCCTGTTCAGCTGTCCTGTACCAGTTTCATTACACATACATGTTTGTGTATGTATGCATGGTTACGTCTACATGGTTTTCTGCCTCTGTCTATGGATGAATGTACTTTGTAAGGTGTGCGGTCTGTCAGTGTGATAATATTTAAATAGTCGGTCCTTTATGATAACTACAGATGAGCAGAATAGAGTAAAGTGAAGCAGCCTCAGCCCATAAAAGCCAGAGCCATTTACACACAGACACTAAGTTATAACAGTCCCGGTTAGAACAGCAATTATGGTCACCATAATATTTCACTGTTGTAATAATGGTGCAGCCACCAATTGTTCACTGACCCACAGTGACTGAAACAGTGTTGCTTTCCAGACACAAAATGTCTGCTGTTAAATGGAGGTCAAATGCTATGGGGTCAAAGATTCACTTGAAAAAAAATAGCCATTGTTAAACTGTGGATGAGTGGGCTGCTGGACTTTAAATCGATCGTGTCCTGCATGCTGCACGGAGGAAATGTTTTTATTTAGTTCACATTGAGTTTATTCAGAAATTCTGGATGACAAAAATGTTAATATAAATAAAAGTAAGATAGCTGTCACAGACCCTGTTGGAGCCATTATTGGTGTTTTGTTTATTGGGCTGACCACTGGGTGGCACTCTGAACCCAGGTAGCCAAACTTTATTTAAATGACGCTGATTAGCAGCAGGTGTTGCGCACAAGAAAGGTCAATGATTTTTGACCGTGGCACACCATGGTAAATGTTATATACTGAGGCAAGAATCAGGCATTTCTTTTCTTTACAATTCTTTATTATGTTGACTGATTAAAAGGATCCGCATATCCAACTAGAAGATTTTGTGTTTGTTAGTTTGTTTTTGGACACACGCCAAGGAGCCACGCGTACTAAACCGACCCAACAAGGAAATATGCGTCAACAGACCCTTTAAATGTTCTGGAAAGTTCCTTATACAGCTTTATCCCTGAGTGTATCTATTGAAGTCCATAAGTGACACACAATGAACATCCTGGAGGGGTCATGTGACATTTGAAGTAGTTTCCTATGGCAACATTTCAAAGATGGCTGTGTGCCAGGTCGACACATGGGACAGAACTAGCAAATTTGAAAAGGCTTGTTTTTGTTACAAAAGGTAAGATCCAAGCCATTTAACACTTCCAATCCTTAAATACCATATCCTATAATACACTGAACCTGTTCTGATCACATCACCCGACATACACTGACTTGTGATGAAAGCAGAAACATATTGGTGGAAGCTTGTTTGTTTCAACCACCAGAAATAAAATCCATAGATTTGTATTTGAACATACTGACATACAACAGTACACTGCACATTGATTAAAAATATCTGGCCAAAAGTCTAACAGCTCTGGTAAGCTATCACCATCACAATCATTATATACTCCATTGTAATCATTGCAAACATGAGGGTACCTCCCAGCATAATTTACCAGGATCTGGCACTTGTACTTAAAGGATCTGCCAAGTAGTTACTTGCTGGAGGACTTTTCATTGCAAAGCAGCAGAAGATTTTTCTTCCTTTTTTCTCTCCACTAAACAATCTGTGTTTTTGCTGGAGCTCTCTACGTCTACTGCGTCATTAAAATAGCCTTGTTAAAAATGCTGTGATTTTATTTTTCATGTAGTTGGTTAACAATAGGTGGCTCTTGTGCCCAAAATGAAGAGTTTTGTTTATAAAAAAATAGTTTTATTTCTTTTGGTGTAGGGATTTTGATGCTCTGAATCCTTTCTCCAAAGGCTTTTTTCACCTTCCAAAAGAAGTTAAGGATCATACCTGAACAAGCACATACAAAATCTACGCACTCTACTGAATGCCTAATTGACTGAGTGACATCCACAGGCACACACAACTAGGCGCAAGCTACAAAGGGGCTCTATGTAAATTGATTCTGAATCTGTGAATTCGAAGTTTGAAGAGTCAAAAAGACACACACATAGGTCTCCCAAACGCACACATGGAAATAGCTTTAAGCAAACGAGCTTTGCCGACACTGAACCTGAGGATGGTTGAAAGAAGTCCTTTCATGCATAACTCATCAAACCAGCACTACTGTTCTCTTATCATTATCCCGCAACCTAATGTTATGTGATGTCATTCATAATGCAAAAAGAGCAAAGAAAAGACACATGGGCTCACATTCATTAATATTAATGCATTCTCAGAACCTTGGAAAATGCTGATACACTGTTGGCTAAATTTGAATCCAAATACGAAATATGCATACCGATTTTTTTGAAGAGTGCAGTGTATCATTTGCAGATGAAATTTTTGGAAATGAAAGTATTACCTTTCTGTCAAAATTTGTTCATAGCTTATGACTTGATGAAGCATCACTGTAAAAAGCTTTCTTTGAGGAGTTTGATTTGCAGGTTTAAACACAATTTACAAATGTTATAGTATTACATAAAAATTATTTTAGTTACTTGTGCATGTTAGCAAATGTTGTCTTTTATATTTACTTTTCAGAGAATATTAGGCATAATAATTTTGGCATTCGTGTGTGTGTGTGTGTGTGTGCATGTGTTATGTTGTGCGTATATAAGCCGCATGTGTTTGGACAGCACTACCCTGCTGTTTTGTAATTAAAGCTGAAGTCAAGTCTAATTTCCCTTACTCTGCAGTTCTTGGGGTTAATTGCATGAGCCATGCAGCCCCTGGCAAGCGCTCTGCAATTTTAGTGCTATCTTCCGCGAGCTACTGAGAAGATTGTTAGTGGTAAATGAGAGGATATGAAGATGCAGCAATAACAGGACGATTACCCTCTTGCTACATGAAGAGAACTGGGGCAGGCAGGGACAAAAGTTGACCTCCATTCAAATATCGATGGCTACGTTCTTTTCAACTTTGAGCGTTCTGTAACTAGCTGCAAGAATGTGTGCGGTTGTCCTGTAGTTGAGAAGTTCTTTGGGCCCACCTAGCACCCATGTTAAAAGGACATATGGTAAAAGAACAAGCTAAATTAGTATCTAATGTTTGCTAGCTTAGCTTGAGAGGTATCAATGTGGGCTGTCTTTTATTTTACAAATATAAAGACAACTTCAACAAGAAATGAAGCAATAGATTGACAAAGAGGTACGAAAGACAACTTCATGTTGTTTGTTCAATGCATGTATTAGTAATTGCCTTTTGTGTATGTATTGATTTATCCAGGGTGTGGTTGGGGATTCCACCAGTTTAATGGTTTCTGACAGGAGACCTTTACATACCAGGATCCCAAAGGAGTACATTTGGGTGTGTGCATGCAATACCATATGTATGTATGTGTGTGTGTGTGTGTGTGTGAGAGTACATGCCGGGTGCCTGTGGGCAGTCAGAGCGGTGGAACTGACAGACAAGCTGCTAACCTTCTCGCCACACAACCCTGTGATTGACGTCTCCATGGTGAGAAAGTGGGCGGCAGGAGGACCAGATATTACAGCGGGGGTCAGGGTCGAGCAGAGTAAGCAATCACTTCAATCCATGTGTGTGTCTGTGTGTGTGTGTGTGTGTGTGTGTGTGTGTGTGTGTGTGTGTGTGCGTGTGTGTGTGTGTGTAGGTAGATTTGGGTGCCCGTATCATCCCATTGCAATTTCCCCCCTCGTGATGATATCAATTTAGCCGAAGGATAGCACTTACTGTTGAGCTGTAGAATTGTCATTTGATGCCATTTGATACCAATACATCGCCCTCACCCTGTGATAGGAAATAAACAGAATAACAGACGGACAGAAGGCCAGATAGATAAATAGATATAGACGGTTAAATAGATACATATATAGAGAGATAGACAGATGAAGTTCCAAGATTATTTTAGAAAATGATTCACGTGAAACAATCAGAGTAGAAGTTGACAACATGACATTGGTCTTGGTATAGGTCTTCTTCTGTGATTTACTGTAATTAAATGTGTAAATCATAGAACCAGAAATGATCATCTCAAACGGTCCCCCTATCAGGATACCCTCGTCTTTCTCCTTTGTCCTTTACCCCAATCCTTTCCCCTCAAATCATTGCACCCTATTATTACCTGTAGCAGCTGTGACTAAATTCATACTGACCCTTAAGTATTCCTTCCTGAGTTATAGTGTTGGATATAGAAGATGATGAACTGGTCAGTAGCTGCTCAAAATATGAAATGGAATGAGACATTTTTGGTAAAAACCAACACTAAGTCCGCAATAGTAGCATTTAGAATTCAGATCAGAAGATCAATGCTGGCCCAACGGTAAACCAACTTCTTTGACATAGTGTACATTTTTGCATAATGTAGTCAGGTGTTCCCTTTTCATGCCAAGTTTGCTCAATCAAGCTCTTCTAAATGTGAGCATCAATGACAAAATACGTCGATTTACTGTAGCTTCAGCAGAAACTCTTTCAATCAAAGAATAATGAATTCCATGCTTTAATTGGTGAGCTCTAACGATAGCGTTGTAGATATAATTGTTTTTTTTTTCATTTTTACATCAACACACTTAGGATGCCATCTCAGAAGCATTGTTTCAGTTTTGATTGGAGCTGAAAAAGAGAGCGAATGGTGTGCTGAGGGACAGAGAAAAGGAGAAAGGCCTCGACGGAAAACAGGCTGAACATTCAGCATTGCTGTAATTATCCTTTAACACTTTTAACTGTCTCTTCTAATTGGACTTTAATATGAGCCTACCTCGGTCTTTTCCCATGGACTCTGGTTAGCACGAGTCAAACGTGCCATTAATGCTTGTGTGTGTGTGTGTGTGTGCATGTGTGTGAGTGTGTGTCCGTGTGTGTGCGGCAGAGAATGGAGACGTGTATATTGTCTGGTGGTTTGAGGAAAGCTCTTTGCTGTCAGCTCATTTGTCTTTATCACACACAATCAGAATAGCCCCACAAGGAAAGAGCCATTACGGTCTAGTTATTGTCAACACTTTCACCGACTTACAAACACACACACACACACACACACACACACACACACACACACACACACACACACACACACACACACACACACATACACACACGAGCACATGCACATGACCATTAAGGTTTGAGCTGCAACCTGAAGTTTAGCTTTCTGACATAGGTAGCCATACCACTAATAAAGACAGCTTTTAAAACACACACACACACACACACACACACACACACACACACACACACACACACACACACACACACACACACACACACACACACACACACACACACACACACACACACACAGACTATCAAAGAAACACAAACAGACAGATGTCTGACAGCATGCAAATACTCATACCTTCACTCACTCAAAAGCCTCATTATGGACAAAAATGTGTGCTGTCCAAATGTACCACCACCAAAAGCTAATTTATATCCAGCAGTAGATAGACAGTCAGCGTGATAAAGCTGATTCATAATTTATCAGGACTAATAGCCACCTGCCTGTGCCACTTGCTGTTATCTGCCACAAATCATGGGCTCAGAAAACCTGTGTTTTGTCTGAGTGGATAGGAGAGTGACAGGATGAAAAAGGAAGAATTGAAAATGAGCATCAGATTTTTTTCCCCCACAGTGCTGTTGGTAGAGGGGTGCAAATGAAGTATGGGGTGTATATGGCTGTTGCCGAGGAGGGTCTACAGGATTCAGATGGTGCTTTTAAGTGTGTGAGAGCAGATCTTAAAGTGAGATTGTAACAACACCTCACATCTAAGAGTGTTTCAATTTTTAGGCTATGTGTTAAGCAGCTTTCATAGTGAAAGGCATTCCTCTTTTTTCTTCTACATTTATTTTAACCATAACTATATCAGTTAAGTGCTTAGATGTCAGAGGTTGAACAGTCTCCTTTTTAAACCATGTTGTAGCTTAAAAAAAATAGTATACATCCATTCCTCATTTTTGAATTATTTCATTTGTGAAGATGTAATGTATCTAGAATGGAGAGAGGAGAGTTATGATTTTTTCCAAAACATTACACACACAGACACACACACACACAAAATACTTACTGGTTTCCTGAGGTCTCCCATTTCCGAATTGATTAATTTTCAGTGGCTTGAATTTAGCAGCATTGTTGAGAACTTCAGTGTATAATCCTTCTTTTCTTCTTCTCTCTGCCCTTCCGTCTTCCTTATCCTGCATCCCCCTCTCGTGAATTTAAATGTCTAATTTAAGTGGATCAATGCGAGCCAGAAGGACAAGCAGGTTATTTACAAGTGTAGGTATTTCAACTGTCTACACTTGAAGTGGAGAATGGTAGCAGTCTATAAATAGATTAAAATGTATTCAGAATCAGAAATAATTTATGTATCCATGGGGGAAATTTTCAGTCATTACAGTTGCTATTATACACAATAAAGCAGCAGGAAATATAAATAGACTGCAATAAAAATAAGTACTGTATACATAAGAAATACGCAATAGATGGAGAAAGCACAGTGTATTGGCAAGATAAGCTACATAAAAAGCAGAGAGTCAAACAAATTTAGCAATATGTACAAAAGTAGTGTCACTGTGGAGATATTTTACATGCAGAGTGTTGCACTGTAGACTCATTGAAAACAAATTGTTAAAACTATAATAATGTTCACCCATACTTTACATAGTTACTGGGGAATGAATGAGGAACTAACTAGGCCACTGGTTGACCATTAGTTAATGGGTAGATAGTGAGTAACTTCTTATCAAATTCTATAGAGTCGCTGATGAAAACTTAATATAGAACGAAGTGGGGCATCATATTGGGTAGCTACTCAGTACTAAATCATTACCACATGATTCATTACTGAGTGCCTCATTCCTTTTCTTTGAGTTAATCACCTTATTGTGACAAACTTTACATGAAGTTTCTATTAGCTTAGCTCAGTACATTTAGTAGCTCACCATCTCCCTTAGCAATCTGAAGTCGCTAGCCTCAATAAAAGATTAACAGAGTACAATAGAGCCCTGGTACTTCCAATTCAAGATCAACCATCGAAGCTAAACAATGAAGGTAACATGCATGTGCCAAAACTGTTGGATTTCAAATATGGCTTACATGAGGCTGGCTCCAAAAGTCCTGAAAGACCTTAATGTTGAAAATGTTTACCTCGCAGTAAAGTAACATTATTTTAGCATGGAAGCACACATTTAATTCTTTAAGCCATTTTTGCCACATAGGTGTTTTGAATGGACTGAATTTTTTGTAAATGCCTCCCACTTAAACCATTCATATGTAAGTCATGCAGATGTAAACTGGTACAATGCATCAAATGGCAAAATGTATGTTTCATATTGTAAATGGTTAGAGTGGTGGCTGCTTTTAAGGAAAGATAGATATGGCAGCCTATGACTTTCTGGCCAATACGTTTACTAAAGAACTATGCTAGAAGTCTGAGCTCTTCATTTTTAGGTAAGTGGATTGGTAGTTTTTAATATTTATGAGCTGAGCTCAATAATAATTTAATTAGGCAGCAACTGAATTAGCCTTTGGCATAGACATTGACATTTGTCATAATATAATGCTAAAACTTTGATAATTCAGCGTTTGTTATTTTGCTTTTAAAAGCACCAGCATCTTTGTTTTCATCCAAATAAGGTCAATTCTGACAAAAAAAACAAGATGGGGACGACAAAAATGGAAACTGAAGTTGCAAATGACTGTCTACAAAGTCAAGGCGCCATCATTGTGGTTGTGTAACTACAGTTATTGCCCTTCCATTAAGAGGTCCATGAGTTCACAGGCATTGGAAAGTGATTCATAATAATGTGTCTCAGCAGAAAGTTCCAGTTTCTGATGGTGCCCAAATGGAATGTACAGCACACGAGAAACTTCACAAGATGATTTTACCACTTTGATCCTTTTGAGGACTTTAAGACCAGAGACGGATTGTTTCATCATTGACTAAGCACTTTACCTACTAAATCTTTGAACTGTTCTAAATGGTACATCCGCCTCTTTAACACCCAACTGTCTTTAATCTTCTCTTGGACTCATATGTACTAGGAAAATCCGGATTAATGATATTCTCCATAATGAGTGATGAGGAAATACTATGACCTGAACTTTCAAGCCTTCATTTAAAAGTTCACACTACATCTGTTCCTAACTACTCCCTTTGTGCAGGTAGTTTGACCTTGCCTATCACCTCATTATGTGACCAAAGCCCTGATTCCACCAAGCAGTCTGGTTCAGTTCGGTACGGTAAACATTTATTGAGGTTTCCAATATCAAAAGTTGGGAAATGGTACCAAAATAACTGATCTATACCGTCCTACTTTGTTGGTACCCTTCTGTTGGGGTGCCAAATGTATCAGTCCGACCTTGAAGGTTGGAGCTAGACACACTGCAATCCGTTGATTGGTCGAAAAAATCTTCCCTTCCCGTGTGACAGTGGTAATAGAGGACAAACACAAAACCTACAATGTTTAAATATCCTGCAGATTTGGAGAGGTTTGAAAACAAGGCAGTTTAGTTTTTTTGCCTAGGAAAAGCAGACATTCCTAGTAATCATCGATCTTTTTTTTACTGTCACGTTCTTCTTATTTGTTGAATTTATTGGCTGTTTGCACCATGTCACCCTGATGTGATTTAGTGATGTGTAAGGGTAAGGTTGGCTGTGGAAACGCAAGCAAGATCAGGGTTTACTGTACAAAATTGTACTGAACCAAACCTGACCACTTGGTGGAAACAGGGCTAAAGGGTCTTATAGGAATATAATCCCTATGATGCTATAGTTACAAATCGTTGATTGAGATTGTTTACAAAACTTAAAGACTGGATTTAACTGCTTAATATACATGTTTGTTCCTCTTGTGCTTTTGAATAAAAGTGTCTTAGATCTTAACGGTCTTGAAATTGAAGTAGACAGCAGCTTTCTTGGGTTTTAACATGGACAGGATCTCCAAACAAACATTCAATGTTGGAATTCTGGGAAGAAATACATCAGAAAACTCCAAAAGTTAAGCAAGACCAAGGAACCTGCTTGGGTTGGCAATTAATGTATTCTCTATTAAACATGCATTTCCACTACTAGACCCCAATCCCTAGATCCAAAATGGCAAAGTCAAGTAGAAAAAGTAATTTGATTACTCTTATGGGTTATCAATATTATCAAAATGGAAAGTAATTAAATTAAGACCTGGGACTATACAGAAAAATCATTTTCTGAGTCTGCTTCAATTTACTTTCACTGTCAAGTTAGTTCAACATTCTACTTTGAAGGCCCGGGAGCCTCAGTGTGAGTGTGTGTGTGTTTGTGTGTGTGTGTTTCTGAAATGTTTTTAAAAATTACCCTCACCCCAATTTGTCCTTTTGCTAAGTACTTCAAAACAGCCCCCCTGTTGCATGTCCTCTAAATGTGTGTGTGTGTGTGTGTGTGTGTGTGTGTGTGTGTGTGTGTGTGTGTGTGTGTGTGTGTGTGTGTGTGTGTGTGTGTGTGTGTGTGTGTGTGTAGAATCTTTGATTGTAGCTGATATAAATAATAAAAGAGGTAATTACAAAATGTAATGTGGCGCCTCACAAACCTGCGCCTCTGTCCTCAGTCTCTGGACATCCCTGATTTATAATTTACAGCCAGCCACGAGTCCTTTTTTCTGCCAACAGATCCATCTCTGGTGAGCGCAGGATGTGTGTTAAAAATTCATAATGATAGAGATACAGACTGAGCAAATTACAAAGACACAGATGACCTTGCATGCCTTTTATAAAAAACACATACACTTCTGTGTACATAATCAGACGGGGTACACACATTAGAAAACGTTTCATTCAGGCTTATGTGTGCACAAGCTAAGTCTCAGCCAAAAATAAATACATTAAAATGATACAAGCTTTATTTGCATAGTAGTCTATGCTGTTTCTCTATTTTTGGTCTCTAGGTATCAGTGCCAGAAATAATTTGTGGAGTGTCAGTCAGTGCCGTCTAAATTTTAGCATGCTGCACGGAAATGTGTTAGTCTGTAAATAGTTCAATGACATTGGGGCTTAACTGATCAACAGAGTAGAGAAAGTCTTAAGAAGTAGAAGAGGTGGGGACATAATGATTTGCAAGTGATTCAGACTCTGTACAACTTATTTGTTTTTTTGTGCCATAATGTATATTTTTTGTCTGTCTGTGCTTAGGAGAGCCTACGTCCATGTGCCCGCTTGTATGACTCATGCATGCTGATGAATACGTGATTGCATAACAATGCAATCAAAGGCTGTCAATCTTTCCCTCTGCGAGGTGACGACACTGTCACCCTGGTTGTTAATTCAGACTCGCTGACAGCCTTTATAGTCTCTTCACCTTTGTTTTGGCTGCATACTAATGATGTTTGGAATATGAATGGGACATTCAGGTCACCCCCTCTAATTGTCAACAACAGGCCTGCACTCCAACAGACTTTAGAGGGGAGTGTGTAAGCAAATAACCAGATACACAAAGGCAGAAATGTGGAGACAGACAATCTCAGCAAATGCACACTCACAGCAGACACATACACGCAAACACATGCACACACACACATGCAAACACACGCACACACACACACTAATTGAGGCCTGTGCTTTGGACACCTGTTCATTATTTCTCTCAGCGGGGTACTCGGTTCCCTATCACTCACCATCTTGTTACACCCTCGTGCTGACTGTGAATCCTGTGTGTTCAGGTGTATTTTTATATGTATGTTTCTATTGATAATTGTGTGAAGCGCTATTTGTTTTCCCTCGTTCCACGGTGCAAGCATCATATGCCATATTTACTATATATTCACACATGCTTGGTACTGCACATTCTTCCACTGTGTAGACCTCATTTTCTCAAAGACATGGTGTAGGCTGAATATGCCTCACATCATGTCACAGTCTAATTCATGGACAAAGAAAAGATGCAGTTCAATAAACTCTGCTGAATATATGAAGCATTTTTCATTGTGCAATTTGCTGTGCCTATTTTACAAATCCCTGTGATGATCTGCAACCCAGAGTGACTAACATAAAATACTCTGTCAGTACTTAACCTACAGAATATTCCCATACCAGCGTGTCCTATATGCCAAATTCCTTCAAGGAATGAGAAATGATGTGAAAAATTAGATTGTTTGTAATATTTTATTTTTAGAAAGCTCTCCAAGTGACATTTCTTGCCTAAGCAGTTTACCCCTCATCCATGTGAATCCATGGACAAGAGAAAGGAAAATAATACAAACTCATCCAGCCAGCCAGCCTCAGTTGATCCAGCCTAATAATGCTCCATTGAATATAGCAGGCACCAGACAATGCAGCTGCTGGAGTTCAAGTCTAGTATAGTAACAAGGAAGCAGAGATATAGTGGAAAGCAGGGCGAAGCAATCGGGCAAATCAGTTGGTCAACTTCCTTGTCATCATGCCAACCTTTGATAACCAGAGATGTGTAGACAGTTGTGTTAGGGGGAGCATGTGCACCCTTGGTTAACGTATTCACCTTTAATGTGTGTTTGAAGAACAGAAAGTTTGATTTGTCACCAGTTTCCTAAAGTGTCAATTTGAAAGAAAAAAACAGGACGACCATGGAAATGAAAGCAGTTCACTCGCCTGTATTTGTCTTTACTGTATTTATAATGTTAAACCTATTACAGCCCTGCAAATTTGAATTATCGCTACATAAGTGGAAATTGTAAAACATTGCTACAATTTGCCTCATGACCCTGCTCTGACCTGTGTTTCCTTTAGGGGCACAACGTTGTAATGTGAAGCAGTGGGTATGTTTCCATTTGGTTTACAGGATCAGAATTGTGGTATGAATTTCTCTCATGTTTAGCCCTTTTCAACATGAAATACGACTCTTTTCAATATCATAGATACATGAATGTGTGGGATAGTGCATTTCCTAAACAAAAGGGTATCCAACTCTAGAACGAGAACACTGCATTAGTTTCTCGAGACAACTATAGCTGTATTGAACGAAAGCACTTCACAAGCATTGACGTCGCCACAACAATATGCACTTTAGATATTTAATGATCATATGAATGATGAGACGGATGAATGTATGTTGAGTTAATGGTTATGATGGAAAAGGATGTTGTCAGTGGGCTGGTCTGGAAGGATGGACTGACTGCAGAGCAGAGGGAGACTCAGGATGGGGGTTCCATCTCATGCATAATTATCCCCGAGCCGATCACCCAGACTGTTCCTGGAATTGAACGAACAAGATGAGGGGGTGAGGAAGGAGCGTGAATGGATGAGAGGAAGGTAAGGGAGGGTGGGCTGGAGAAGTGAGAAAAACAGGGTGGACTGGGTATGCTCAGTATAAGGAGGCTTGTAAGGTGATTGAAGCAACAACCCAAGGTTCCTGGTATGACTCTCTCCAACCTAGTTGAAGCTCAGGCTCATTATCCTCTGCCAGATATTGTGTTGATGGAGCAGAAAAAAAAACAACGTAGGCAAGGAAGAAACATTATGTTAGAAACGAGAGAAAAACAAAACAAAACAAGCAAAGACAGAAACAAAACATGAAGAGAGTCCAAAGCAGGGATAATGAGAACGACTTCTACAGGGACAGATAAAGAGACGGTAGTTAAATCCATGAGTTTTTTATGAGAACTAACCCTGATCTTCTCTGCCTCATAAAATCCTCTTCTTTCCATCCCCTCCTTCTTCTCTGTACAGGCATTAAGATACCTGTATTAAACCAAGCAAAGAGGATTTTGCTCGGGGATATTGGCTTATGTTTAATTGAAGATGGTGCAATTAAAGCTTTCTTGGACGAGTGAGGGAAATGATCATGGATTTTGTGAACAGATGAAATATGTATTGGGATGGAAGTTGAAAATATGGGATACTAGGCAAAAACTGAAATGGATTAATCTATATCATCAAAATGTGTGTGTGCGCATGTGTGTGCATGTGTGTGCATTTGCTTCACCTTGAAGCAGCAGCAGACTGAACAATCAGATATTTGATCTGGGCTTAGAAGGAAGATTTAATCCCCGGAACGGTGAAAAGGTTTTCTCCCAAGTTGCATTTATGCAATTTTTGCCTTCTAGTGCAATTCTATAGAAATGTATCACAGCAATTTCAACACCCAGGCTGGGATTAGTGTGTGTTTGTATCTATTTGGGAGCATTTGTGATTTGACTGTGCATGTGTGTGTGCCTGTGTGTACTTGTTGTCATGTGTGGGTTCTGGAAATCGGTCTGGTCTGGTTTGCGAGCGTGAGTGAAGCGGCAAATACCTCAAAGCAACCGTCTACCCAAATTGTTAAGGGGTTGCTTTAGAAATGGATGGAAACATGAAATTCCTTTTTCAGGTTGAACTCCTCGGGGCAGATGGTACACACAAACACACAACACACAAACAAGCACACACACACACATACACACACACACACACACACACACACACACACACACACACACACACACACACACACACACACACACACAAACACACACAAACACAATCGGAAAGAGAGAGAGAGAGAAGGCAAGGATTTGAAGGCCAGATTAAAAACCTTAATGTGTGAACACGTGTCTGTTTGCATCACATTATTGAAGTCAGCAAGACAGAAATGGGAAAGGACAGCGTTACAGAAGAACATCTAACACAGATGACAACACATTTCACAGAGAAGGAAATATAGGTCAAGGAAATAAAAAACATATATATATAAATGATAAGATGATGAAGCAGGATTACATGTACCCTTAAGGTGATGTTGACTCATGTGGAACATGGCTGTTGCGGTAACCAAGGTAATCAATTAAATAAAGTCACACACTTTGCTGTAATTTCCCAAAATAAACCTTTATTGCCATTTTTTCTTATAACACCCTCTTAAAAGCTGCTTTCATGGCCAGATATGTCAATGCATATTTTGATATGATAAGCATTTGCTCCCTTTAATTAGCTAGTTGTGACTGTCAGCATGTCTACCCTGAACCAATGGTGCACCACTGTCCTTTTTTTTTCACGTCTTTTCCTTTCTTTTCCTTTCCTTTCCTTTCCTGTTCTTTTCTCCCCTCGTTTGCTGCCTTCTCCCCCTTTCGAGGACTTGGTGCCTCGTCAAAGGGATGGACACAGTTCACAGACCTTGAGCCATCTGTTCCCCCTGATTAAAGGGGAGTGTAAATATCTCTCTGGCCAAATATTGATATCAATTCGATGAGAGGTGCCATCTTGTTGCTCGTTTGAGCCAAAACTGTGTGTTGGTGCGTCTACGTTTGTGTGTGCTGTTCAATATCTGTGTGTGTCTAGACGTAAGACACACTCCCATGGGCAATGACAGAGCCGACTCATCTCATCTCCTCCACCTTGGCTCTCCTGAGTCTGCATTTTCATCATTCAATTTATTGTTTGTGTGTGTCTGTCTGTGTGTGGTGTTTGTGTGCATAAGCGAGTATCAGTGTAGTTCCGTCTGCCTTGGTGACTCTGTTTATGTGTTTATGCATAAAACATGTTGATGTGTCTGATTTTGCTGCTCCAGAATGACTCGGTGGCCAGACTGCTATCAGATGAAGTCAGTCCCTGCCTGAGTTGGGTAAATAAGAGGCACTGGAGGAGCCAGGACTAAACTCTCTGGTGGCCACACAGCACTGGCCTCAGCTTAAGCATCTCAGCAGCCAACATATCCACAGCATAATGAGGTAGAATCTCCCCGGAGTATTGGGATAAATCTAAACACTCAGTGTTGCAACCTATCAGCGTGTGCATGCTTGTGAGTGTCTGCGTGTGTTGTGAACAGGGTTTCTCTCCCAAGACCAGTTGGGTAAATCTAAATGCAGCTCATTGGCATAAGAGGATTTAACTTTTAGGGTTGTCGTGGTAATGAGCTGTGATAAACACCAGCGGATAAGTTGCATGTTACACACACACATTCACAACAAATGATGGGAAAACAAGGGATTTACATTGTCAGTGTTACCATGGCGATGTCCCATGAGCTTTGATAACTGTAGCAGGAAGTACACAGCCCTGTTTGCTGTTCCTTTGGATTGTAGAGGGGATTAAAAAAAAACTTTATAGCTTATCCAACTGCTCAACATTTCTTAAATGTCACTACATTGCCTCATATAGGGAATTTCACACAAAAAGAGAGAAATACATTTCATTCCAAAATGCAACTTTTGAAATGTAGTTGAAGTTAAGCATATATATTAACAATATATACTAAAAAGCGTCAACATCATACTCACTTTCACCATTAATTATGTCGGTCTGGGAAACCTTTTTAAGCCTCTGCCTGAAACGGTTAATTTTGGCTGCTGTCTCTTTAAGGCTCCCCCTCCCCGCGTGCACACTTTTCTCCGATTGGCCAACTCTTTTTTTCTTTTTCTTTTTTTTTTAATGGAGAGATAGGACAGTGGATAGCTTTGGAAATCAGGGAGAGGGAGTGGGGAATGACATGTGGGAAAGGAGCCACAGGCAGGATTTGAACCTGGGGACGCCCGCTTGGAGGACCATAGCCTCAATACATGGTGCGCGCGCACTAACCACTGCGTCACCAGCGCCCCATGATTGGCCAGTCACAGGGAAATTTGAGTCAGCTTCCATGTGGGCGTGTCCTTGAAAGGGCTGCCGGGTTGCGCATCAGTGTTGCCAGATGTTCGATAACTATTGTATTTGAACCATCATTTTGCCCTCAGTACGATGTACGATCAGTAATGCAGAAAGTGTAAGATCATTTTACATTTTTAATTGTTTGCGACTTGAGAGCAACAAATCACATAAGCATGACTGAGATAGGCATCACATCAGCAACATTCAGCACCTGACCAACACACCCTCCTCTCTGCTGCCAGTCTCTGCCTGCCAATCAGATCATCACCTGAAAGTCTGTAGGAAAACACGCGTCACAACAACATAAGATGCTACTAGCTTAGATACACATTGTCTGGAGGCGGAGCAGTGCTCAAAACAATTTACACTTTACTAGTTTGTTCGTTTATTAACATTAATGTGGTGTGCAGGGTTTAGATTTGCTATTCAGCATGGTATTTGGGTCCTGTCTCGTCTCTTTTTGTTTTTAATATGTACGTTTAGGGTAAAATATGATAATTTTAAAGCTGCAGTACGATATTGCTGTATTTTCCGTCTGGCGACACTGGTGGGCGTGTCCTACAGCTGTGCTTCATGTGCTGCTCTAATATGACGACAGAACCAGACGTCAGGTTTTGGAAAAGTCTCTCAAAGTTCTTGTAACGTCTCGATCAGAGCAGCAGGAAACCACGTCCGGGGATTGCGCCAACAAATGTTTGTCTCGTGTTTAAAAAAAACTTTTCCGAGGTTAAATATAGACATCCATCGTCGTAACATTATCAGCATCATAGATCTCCTTTAGTCGTCAAATCTGACATGTATGTAAACGCCCAAAAATGTTGTGTCCACCTTAAAATGTATCTTTTTAAACAGCAGCAACATGCAGTACATCCCAAGCAGATATTATTTTCTGATTTGAAACTGCCCAAAAAGTCTGGGACCACCACTTCTGCACACGAAACAAGAGGCTTAAAATCTCCAGAAGTGTTGCTAAGATCAAAAATGCATCCAAATGTGTGGAAACCATGATTCTCTTTGCAGTCATGAAAGTCTGAAAAAACGGAAAAGTTTGTAGCTCATTTCTTCTTCCACTTTTAGCTCGCTGTAGCACTTTTTCAATGGGCAACACAGCTCCAAGACCTTTTGATGTCAGCCACATGAATCACTTCATCATGCTCCAAAGACAAGAAAACTCCTCTGTAAGAACGGTTTCTCCTCTGTGTGAGTTCTATGCACCACAGACCAGCATTAAGATGTCACTAATAATTACCTGATTCATAATTATCCGTTGACAACTTTTAGGATTTCCATGAGAAAAGCCAAATATGGGTGACTATTTTTGTCATAACTTCTGCTTAATGAAACAGATTTGTTAAAAAAGAAAGAAAAAAATCAATGGATTACACAGGTCCCTCCTTTGAACGGTCTCAGAGCTGTTCCTTCAATTTACTGACAAGACAGTCTTTGCCTGTTCTCTGTCATGATCTGAAGGTACAAGGAGACAACCGTCATCATCGTCTCCTGAATCATTTACAACCGCTCAAGTGCAATCAAAGACCTTCCAGTCACCCTCAGTCTCTTTGTGCATATCAGCAATCATATTCATGTTTGTGAATATATATGCATACATCAATATGCAATATGTGTGTGCATGCTCCTTTATGAGAGCCACTAAGTATAGATGTGACCATTGCAGCCTTTCAACTTATGATGTAGAATAAACCACGGGTGTCCCCTAGCACCAACGTGTTAATAATGGAATAAGTAGCTTTATTTCTTTTATGTATTATTGAAAGAGATTATACACACAGCACATCTACGGGGACAAATCAAAAAGCGCAGAAATAAAATGATTGAATATGCGTGGATCGTGTAGACACTACATGTTTGTGAGATGCAAGAACAGATACCTTTGATTTATGTGTTACTGAACATATAGTAAGTGTTTGCATGTGCACTTGGGAAACTTGAATCATCTCTATGCATTATGCAGAATGTGTGGGTTGCAGATCAAAGATATTATGTAAGAGGAGTTGATGAAAACGACGCTGGATGTCTCATTGTAATATGGAACATGAAACTACAAAACAAAGGAGCATTTTAGAACATTTGAATGAGAGGCTGGAGAAGAATTAATGCTTTCTACTAGTAGGATAAGGGACATGCATGCAGGTATTTATTTATTCTAATCGAACTGTCTGACCGCGTTAAACAGCTTTGGCTTTCCTCACCATGTCCTTATCTTAATTCAATCATTCATTATAGCTAATGAACAGAATCTGAACATTTTTTTCTTTTGGTGTTAATCATTGTGATGTGATCAGAACATCTCAGATACATAAATACATATACATTTATTGGAAAGTAGTATGCCTCCACATGCTTGGTCCCATCTTTCTTTGTGTACAAGATTATGTTGGTGTTGTTTAGATTTCATGTTGATTCAAAAATTCAACATTCAGTCTGTATTATGTTGTTCAATACACTGTTCTCTATCAGGTCACCTACTGTGAAGTTTTCTATTTTGCCTTCTCTGTCAGGAGAAGAGACTGTTTTGTCGGTTTCCCATCAGCAAAGGCCCACATTCTGTCAGTGTGCTGTTGCATATAAGGTATGGTATGGTATGGGTTGGTGGTAAAAAAAATAACAAAAAATATATAGATACTCTGTATGTGTATATATATACTGTATATATATATATATATATATATATAGAGGCTATATATATTTGTGGCTCTAAGGTACATACAGCCACATTGATAATCCATTCTCCATTAATGTCAATGCAGTATTCCAAATATAAATACAAAATAAGGCTGTTGGAAATATATTTTTGGAGTGTGCTGCTGCCATCTTGACCAGGTCAACCTTGTGAAAGATAACTTGATCTCAATTGGTAAATTACCTGCTTAAATAAAAGGTTGAACAAAAATATTTTACATACATATTTTCACCACCATCACCAATCAAAATGAGTATTTTTACCTTAATGTATGTGGTTTTGGGAATTTGAAGAGGTCACTTGCACACTGACTTAATGTGCAAAAATATTTCCCTTAGCTTAGTGCTTGAAATCAATCAATCAGTCATTTAGTGTGTAATCGTATACCGCCAATTCATTTCAATTGTTTTCTCAAGATAACATTTCAATCTCAAGATAACATTTGTTATGACAAGATTACAGAACAAGCCTAGAGCGGACTCTTTATTATACTACTTTAAAAATGAAAACAGTCATTGAGGGTACCTGGCCAAGAACTAACTGTTACTTTCTACAATTCAGCTTGCTTCATTTTTTTGTGTCCTGACAGAGCCGAGACTTTTGCATACTTTGTGTTGTCTTCATTGAGTCATATAAACCATTATTTCATGTTCACAGTTAGTAACTTTGTGCCTCTTGGTTCCGCTTAACCTGCTTCTTTTGGACTTCCTCTAATTCTTCTCAAAACCTTTAAATGATGGTACAGATTTCTACACATAAATATACACTGAGTTCATTGACAGTACATTTGACCTCTGGAAGGACACAAGAAAGAACTGAGAAGAGGGCGAAAATAAGAGAGTGCAGATTTATAGTTACGTCTTAGCCTGCATTGGAATATTTCCTGGATAACAACACAAGGAATGTGATTGACAATATTATATTTAATGTTTTCCCTTCTTGATTGCTAATAGGAAATACAGTGTAACCTACAGTGTGATGGGAATACATTGTCATATTATTTGATATCATTTCAGATTCCTGGAAATCTTTTATTAGTCCCATCTTTTAACCATGGTTTACTTTTTTGCCACACTAACAGAAGCATGTTATAGTAATCTGAAGGGATAATATAATATATTTTCTAAAATGTGCTAATGATTCTTTTAGAGGAACTCAACCACACCACACAAGATTCCAGCAGTGTTATTGATGTTTCTTATCTTTTTATGAATGTGCACATGCTTGTGTGTGTGTGTGCGTGTGTGTTTAGGCATGCATGCATTTGTGTGTGTGTGTGTGTGTGTGTGTGTGTGTGTGTGTGTGTGTGTGGTAATTATGTGCCTTTATCTCCTCTTTCCACAGCCCATTAATCCTGAGTGTGGGACAAGCAGTCATTACATATTTAACCCAGGTCACTTACTGTGGGTGGCAGATAGGTGCTGTCACTAACAGTGTATGTGTAATTGAGTGTGTGCGGTCTGTATGTCGGGGGGGGGGGGGGGGGGGGGGGTATTATCCATGCATGTGCACACTTATGCATGTATATGTGTGAATGCGAGCATGAAAAGGATTGCAGAAATTTGCAGAACTTTTAAACACATGGTATTTGCCTGTTTAACTCTCAACAACTCTGAGCAACTGTGTTTGCGTTAGTCTTGTGTGTGTGTGTGTGTGTGTGTGTGTGTGTGTGTGTGGATGTGATATGTAAAACCTGACCTTAAGATAAAACCCTCAGCTCAAGCATTCCTAATATTATCCCCCCCACAGACGCTGTGAGATAAATTTCAGCCGCAGAGAACAGGTGAGGCTCAAGGAGGCGAATTATGCATTTGGGACTTCACCAACCCTCTCAAAGCCCTCCATCTTTCACTTTAAGTTGGTCGAGTACGGAAAAAAAGAATAACTCCTCACACTATATATTTTTCTAATCCAAGTGCCACTCATGCTGTCACGACACCTGCTGTATTTTAGGTGTGTAATGCTAATCGTCAGTTCCCATCAAGGCTTATTCCACGCATATAGAATTCCTATGGATTTCCTGACATTTTCGCCGTCTTCTTGTCAGCCATGCTATTTGTTCCAGACGACTGGACTTAGCCGATCTGGGATTAAAAAGCCGGATTTCCGTGGTAAAGTGACGGGCATTAGAATTCAAGGGCTTACAACTTTTCTTTTTTTTTTTTTACTTGCAGATGAGTTGCCCCGCAAGCTGATAACCTTAAGAATCCAATTTAAAATGAATCTGACTTTTATTTATCTCCCCAAATAATTTCTTCTACTTCTCAAACCTGCTACATATATGTTTCAGCATATCAAGTGAGTGTGTGTTGTGCGTGTGTGTATGTATGTGTGTGTGTGTGTTTTAGTATGAGTGTTTGTGTGTATGCATGTGTGCGTGTGTTTAGAGCTCAAGGGCTGGAGGATGTTCTAATATGTCTAGCTACCAAGGGAAATAAAGAGCTAATACTAGGGGTCAGACTAATCGCCTGAAAACAGCCTCTCACTTTATTTTCATTTAAGCTGCCCATGAGCTCACACGGACACACATGAGGTTGTTGGCACCGTAAACAATCACACAACACGTACGGGCAGAGCAATTTCTCTGTTTTCAGTATGCTGGATCCGAATGCGTCCTTCTGATTCTCCACCGGTAATCTCTTTGTCCCTCTGGCATTGAATCCTACATAGCCACACACAAAGACACACAAACAAACAGCCTGCTTCCTGTCCCTATGCAGGCTCAAAGTCAGTGAATCATCACTGACTTTAAGGCCACCTTAGGCCAGCCTTGAGTTGGCGTGCAGCTAGCTCAGCCATCTCCTGGGCGGCTCTCAACCGGAAGGTTCGAGGGTTTGATTCCCAGCTCCTGCAGCAACATGTCCGATGTGTCCTTGGGCTAGACACTTAACCCTGAATTGCTCCAGCTGCTTTGTCGGCGGCGTATGAATGCGTATGAATGGGATTAGTTACTTCTGATGGTCTCACTACATAGCAGCCTCTGCCATCAGTGTGTGAATGTGTAGGTGTGACATGCGGTTTAAAAGCGCTTTGAGTAGTTAGAAGACTAGAAAAGCACAATACAAGATCAAGTCCATTTAACATCTTGTGACAGTAATTGCAGTATTATTGTTGTCTTCCTTTGTGGTGTCTGTTGTAAATGACGACCCTGAATTTGTTAAATAACTTTAAGCAGCTAGGTAGGAGCAAAACTCAGTGAACATAAGGCCTCAGCTGAGAATTAGAGATGGTAAATTGAATTTGCTCCATGACATTTATTCTAGTGTAAGCGACGTGGGTGTATAAATCAGTCCAAACACGTTCTGGGTCTTTCTCATAACTTTTAGTCAGCTTCTCCGACGCACGGTACATTCAACAACCTCTCTTCTTCTCTTCTTCTCCCTCTGCCCCGCTAACTTCTGCCTGAACAGCGCCCACTAGGTGGCCTACCTAATAACAGATTATTAACATTACTGTAAACACTTGTAACCAACATTATAGCAATCATTTAAGAACATACTAAAGTTATGTCTGCATAAAGAAAGAACATAATAAACATATGTTTCTAACTTATTTGCATATCCTATTTTCACTCTTACACTAGTGCCATTAGGTAGACATTTTTGTTTTAGGTTAAATCTGTCAACAACTTTTGTTTAGATTTTTTTTTTTTTACATGAAGTATGGTCTCATTCTGCCTTTGTGATCCCTTCACTTGTCTCCTCGGACAGAAATCAAGTCAACGTTTCATTGAATCCTATATTTTGGCTTATCCAAAACAAATGGCATATTTTTAACCTACGGCTTTGTGAATGTAGTTTGGGGTTGCATGATTAAAGTATTTAAAAAGTAGCTTCTTAACCTTACCATTAGCATTTAGCTTAAAGTCTCAATTGTTCAGCTCCTAAGGGCATTTCTGACCTGCTCACATACTACAACCCGATCCGGCCCCTCAGGTCATCAGGTGAAAGGTATTTTAACTATACCCAGGATTAGATCACAGTCCAAAGAGGGGTCCTTTAGTTACTGAGGTCCTTCTCTCTGAAACAAACTATACCTGCTCACCTGAGGTCCATCACTACTGTCTCTACTTTTAAAGCAAAACTCAAAATCTATCTATTCTCCGAGCATACGAATAGGCCTAGTTACTGTGTGTGTGTGTGTGTGTGTGTGTGTGTGTGTGTGTGTGTGTGTGTGTGTGTGATCACTTGGTTGATAACTGATGTTTGCTTTGCAGTATGTATGACTTCATTGATTTGATTTCTGTACCTTATTCATGGCTGTGGACATGTTTTGTTGTCGTATGCTGTGTTTTTAACCTCAATGTAAAGCACATTGAGCTTATCTGTTATCTGTGAAATGTGCTTTATAAATAAAATTGCTATTGCTAAAGCACCCCAGTGTCTGCGGCCATGCAGACTGTAGCTGTTCCCTTTATCTTCTTTACATTAATGTTCTTGTCATTGAAGGAAATTACAGTCACATGGATGCATTCTTACTCCATATTTCAGCGTTTTTGGTAACTCAGTTTGGTAATGTAGTTAGCATTTTGATCTAGGTAGGACTATATTTACTTAGATTCTATGTTCTATGCGTGCTAGGGTTTGGTGAATAAATACAGGCAGTGACAGTCTTCACAAAGTAGTAACCCAAAGTGCGGCTATGTGTGTGTGTGTGTGTGTGTGTGTGTGTGTGTGCATGCATGTGTGCATGCCTTTGTTTTTCCAGTCAGTTTCTTATCCCCCAGGGAGAGCTGGAGCCAGTATCAGGCTGAGCGCTTCGCTGGGAGTGTCACTGACTATCTGCTTCTCCACCGAACCTCACAGCCAGGAGACAGGAAAGTGGAGATTTACTGTACTTGAGAGAGAGGTAAGGGGAAGAGAGTATGAGTGTGTGGGGTGGGGGGTGGGGAAGAAGAGAGAGGAAAGGGTAAGAAAAGAGACATGAGAGCTTGAGGAATGAGCTCAAAAGCAGAGGAGAGCATGAAGCAGGGACTCTGACCCTTTATTTATCTATGAACACACATTGTCAGGTTTGAGGTGGATTCACATTACATGCACTCATAAAAATGGGAATGTGTTCCCTCATCCTTCCTGCTTTATATGTCAACATGTTTATTGATCTCGTCACAGTCTTCAGAGAGCTGCTAAGCATGAGAGTTTGTGTTTGGTCTTGCATGTTTATCTCTGTGAATAGAGTGCATGAGTCAGTGCGTTTTACTGTCTGGAGCCATTGTGGAGATATTTAGTCTTGTCTAGATATCTAATTTTTAAGACTACAAAGTCTAAATACTTCAATTTGCACAGGAAACAAACTTGTATTTATTACATTTCCTTTTTCCGAATAATGTGGTCCATTAGAATAAAATCTCTCTCTCTATATATATATATATAAATACTGTATATATTTTTTAATGTTGACAAAACCCTTCTTGTTTTGTATAAAGTACCTTGGAAAGCAATTATTTGTCATGAAGGATCCATAAAGCAGTTTTCCACCTGAATCTGTTATTCTAAGCTTAAATTCTGAAAGGTAAAATTCTAAAACTTTATCACTTTTCCTCTCAGCAGAGGTGGATGTCTGCCCTGCTTTCATGGGGACTCTATGGCATATCAGTAACTGGGTGTACTGCTGTTCACTTCTCTCTCTCCGTTTGAAGTCAATAAACTATGAAGGATGACTCATTTGAAGCTAATGCTGTATTGAATCTAGCCCATTTGAATCTAATGTGTTTCAAAGCATGTGTCCTTTGAAGTCGATACTTGTCCCCCTACGAGGCCACACTTCTCAAAGACAGTCCTCTCTGAAGCCAATGCGTGTCCCATTTGGAAGTCAATGCTTGTTAAAGGATGGATGGTAAAGGAGCGTTGAATGCATGGCTGAATAATAGTCTTTTGGTTGGTTGCTTCCTAAACACTGGTTACCGACTGTGCTTTTTGCTCTGTTGGGATGGGAATCATTTCCTTGTCTCAATATCCTGGCCTTGCTATTGAGCGGCATGGTTAAGCTAACCAGATGTTTGTGATTGTACATTTGTATGTTTAACAGCTTGATCTTTAAGATACCTCTGTCGGAGATCCCTGCAGGAAGCATGTATGCATCCAATTGTGGCTTTTTATTGCTATTACAACTTTTAGCATACATTATAGATTGCGCAAGAGAGAGAGGGGAAGAGAAAGTCTATTTTCATGAGAATGATACATAACAGAGTGGCTTTGAATAGTGAAGACCCAACTAGTTCAATAAAATACAGACACTGCAAAGATACAACAACTGACCTGACTGTGCTCAGGAAGTGAACTGGCACTGCCGCATATTTGGAGTGAACAGTTTATAGTTTCATTTTTTTGCATACAAAAACATTAGGCATGTTAAGAAAAGCACTTGAGATTAGTAAGTTAATGTGAATCAAACATCCTGTATGTCATTTGATACCAATCTTCCTGCTCTGACAGATCTGAAAGGCTAATTAATGTAAAAACACTTCAGCCTTGATTTTTTCCCCTTTTGCAGTACTACTTTAAGTCTCATTAATTCAATTCTCCAATGATAACTTTGAGTGTATAAATACCTTATTTTCACATTTTAAACTCTAGCTGCTGCAGTGTGTTTTTCAGCGCCTCTACAAAAAAACATGAACCTTTAATCTTTTTTTCTTTCTTTCAAAGCGTTCCATTTTAGCATACACCATATATTTTTTTTGGGACACGGGGATGCTGATGAGTCTTGACACTTTAGGCCCAATGATGAAATATGTAAGTAACCATTGTTGCATTGTGTTTTTAAGGCCTGTTGGTTGCAGAGTTAATGTGTTGGACAACTCTCTGCAGCCTGTTAAGAGGTCTAAGCTTTTAAAACAGTCAGGTCTGCACATGTTAGCAGAATTGTGGTATGCAAGTGAAAACCATTTCTGACATGTTTCCGCAGTGTTTTTGTGTGCGATCTTTGTCTTTTGTGTGTTCATGTCTGGGTATTGTAGCGGTAGAGTGCACAGAAGGACACACTTGTACATGCTTTCAATAACCTCTGTGTTATTTTTCCTGATGCCCTCTCATCTCCCCCATCAGCCCTTTACATGCATTCATTTGAAGAGGGTGATGTGTTCTTTAGAATCACTATCTCCATCCCCGACAGGTGCACTCTGCCCTTTGTGTAGAGTGTGACTCATGAACTCATAGACATACACAAATCAAACAATCTCGGAGGGCACTTCAGTGCAGGTCTGCTATTAAAGTGGTAAGTGGTTTTGCCATTGAGGATTTCGAAGAACAAATTTGGTTAATTGCTGTGATTATTTTATTTTTTTAGGAAATTGCCAATTTATTTGCACACAGCTGTAAGACTGATCAGAGCAGGAAGCAGCGCAGACACTCAAGAGGTAAAAAAGAGAGGCAAGTGAGAAAAAATAGACACGATAAGGGAGTCTTTAGCAGATAAATGAAACACTGTTCCTGAAAGATTAATCCTGTGTAGATTTTCATGTTTCATTTTCTCTCTTTCTCATCCTCACTCACAACACCTTCCATCAAACCCTTACAAAGAGACACAGATTCTTAACTCCCCATGATTACACATACCGTTACATGCAAATACACTCTTACATTAGGATATTTGTGGTAAGGGGGAATGAAACAGCCAGACGTACAAGTAAAAGAGAGGAAGAGCGACGTATCAATTGTATGGCAGAAAGTCATGCCTCATCTCTCCACATCACGAAAGCTTTGTCTTGTCTTCACAGGAAATGCAGGAAGAAAAAAAACTTGTTTTCCCAAGATCATTTTCCAGGAATGCGTCTTAGCAAGTTTTATTTTCTAAGAACAAGTGAATTAAAGAAAAAAACAACAACAAAGACAACAGAACCATCCTCACTGTAAACAATCATCTGATTCTGTGTCCCAGCAGACCAGAGCCTTGCACTTCCCTTGTGCTTGCATTGACGGTGGCCATTTGAAAACAAACAAACCAATTTTGCTTTTTGTGCATTCTTGTTCTCCTCTGAGACGAGCAGGCCTCCACAGTATTATTGTGTTTTTTACTCGCTGCCCCCAAAATGCCCTCCTTTCTTGTCTTGGCTCACTTCTTTTTGTCTTTCTCCTAACACCCTCTACAAACACTGCAAATGTATTTATATAATACACAACAAAACACAAATGCACGTGCTGTAGAGGCTTCCTTTAAAGTTCATATCAAGCAAAACTTTAAGAGTCGTGAGAGAACTGCCGTGTCGTGCCGTGTTTACAACTCAAATAGGATAGAACCTATCACAAAATAAAAGGCGGGGAATAATATGGGTAGAAATTTGATTGGATCGAGTCGTTTTGACAAAGGTTTTTAAGAGACTCAGATAATGCTTTATTGAAAAATGTTTAAATAGATAACGGCAGATAAATGGACATTTAACCTCAGGAGGGGGGGGGGGCTTAACGTCAACTTTTGTTATTGTGTGAATTGAGAGGCCCCTGGTGGAGGAATTTACATACTGTGCATTTAAACATTTGACCTATGACTATCATGGACGGAAAGGGCAAACGATCAACAACAGTCAAAATGATTTACTATGGGAAAAACGTGCAGCAAATTACAAATAACATGCCGAAGTCCAAAAACAAGTTCAACCATGGAACGTAAGCTGAAAAAACTGCATAAAGAGCAGATGCTCTGCAGGGTGATACACAACTGGTCCCAGTATGAATTCAGTCCCTGAGAACAAGTCCACAAGGCCTTTTTAAAGAGACAGTAGCACAGTTCCTCCGTCATCCCCGGTGTCAGAGCCCATGTAGAACTTGATAAACATCCCTTGGCTATAGTTTAACATAACACTTCCTGCCCTGTCATCAAACTATACCAACGGTATGGTTCAGTAGATGGTTATTTTATGCCAATCTGCAATGCTGCATTCTTGTTGACAAGACAAGTGCCAAGTTGATAAGACAGGTCAAACCTCAGCACACTATGCTCTGTAATTTCTTGTTGATTTTGGTGAAAGGAACACCCAATATAATATTCATTTTACAAGCAAGTTGACATTATGTTAACCCATTATGATAAGACTTTAAATGTAGCCAGTCATAAAAAGGATTCATGACTCCTACCATCCCTGATATCCATGACAGTAGGGATACTTTACTAATAGCCATAATTGTATTTGTGTGACTGTCTTTGCAGCCATCTGAAGGCAGCAGGTATCTGTTATATCAGCAGTGTCTAACTGGAGTCATGATGTGCACTGTGCTGTCTGAAAAACACAATTAGAGTGAATAAAAATACATCAATCAGTTAACTTTTGTGCAACAGGTACCAGGTGTTGCAGAAATACTCACAGAAGTGAGCATGAGCAGAGGACATTACCATAACCATATAACAGCAATGACACTAATAAACAATCACACAGTGTCTGCCTGGCTTTTGATCTGCTTCCCCTCAGTCTTTTGTATTGTAGTTTTCTCCTCTCAGTTTCTAAGTTACACAAATCTGATTCCAGAATTCCAGCATTGTCTGGCGAGCAGCTGTTACCTAGCAGAGAGACCAGTAATTATGAGTAAGTGCTTGCTGCTTCTTATCAATAGCTGTAATTATAGAGGAGAGTCTTCAGTCAGGGTGTGTGGAAATCACTTCTCTTCTGGGCTGCAGTGACACTCTTGTGCATCTCCATCTTCAGTTACTGAGCCATGCACATTCAAAAAATGAAAGTAAGGCCCCTCCGACTGTCGCAGGTTTTTACAAATTGAGGCATCTTATTATAAGTGCTCCTGTGACAGATCAATTAGAAACAGCAGTTTAAAGACTTTTAGGCTCAGCAGTAGGTTAGGAGGTTTATGACTCTAACACCTGATTATTTTCATATAAAGTCAACATAATGGCATGCAAATCATTGCAAACTATAATCATTAGTATGCTGTAATTACCAACCGTGTTCCACCGAAGCAGCAATATAAGGGTGGTAATCTAGTATGCAGTTTGTCAGAACAATCATTACCACAAATAGGAGCAATATATGAAAAACTAATAAACATGTCTCATCTTAATTGTTGTTTGAGCTCAGTCGCGACCTCAACTCGTTTAGGTTATAACACGGCTGGCAGTGTAGGTACGTGTCTGTTCAGATGAGCAGTGTGATAGAGATCAAATCTTCTAAATGAGGCTCTTAACTGTCTACAAAAACATTGTCTTAAGCATATTATGTTCAAGTTTGCAAATCTTGGCCTTCACTAGTTAGTAATGCACCTAATAAAATATTACAGTTGTTGTAAGAAGTAAGAGTCACTGCAGCAGAGGAGTTTGTAGGCTATGCATTCCTAAACTCCTCCAGATGGGGATAGAGATAGTCTGACAGTGATGAATAGTGTGACTAGTCTCGCAAACTACCTGACAAATTTCCATTATTTGAGGTGACGCTTTAGAAATTCTCCGACACAGTTCCTCATTAGTACATTAGTGTGGGACACATTGTTATCGTAGCTGATCCGACAGGGTCATATGGGGGCAGCACACATTTCTGGGGATACATCTGAGCTTTTTCCTCTCCCTCAAGAGTTTGTTTCTTGGCATGTCAGGTGGAAAGGTTGGTCTGAGGAAAATATATTTCTACCACTCCGGGGCTGTTATTCAGGATCTGACTGTGCAGTTGAAATAAAATGCACATTGTTACTTTTCATTGCTGTGATTGAGTTCAGGGTTGTTGTTTTAACTACTGGATTCTTGCAAAGTTCACATAAGCATTTTTGCTAGTGTGTGTAGAGCTTGGTTTTTTTCAACTGACATAAAACTGACATATCACTTTATACATTTATACTAATTAATGTCAAATAACTCCTTCAGACGAATTACCAGCAGCTGATTTTAAAGATGAACTTCCTTCAGTCCTTCATCCTTTACTGGAGCTGTGGTTCAGTTGGTAGAGTCATCGTCTCTCAACCGGCAGGTAGAGGGTTCGATCCCCAGGGTTTGCAGGTTGAGGGTTTGATCCTCCATGTCCACTGTGTCCTTGGGCAAGACACTCGGAGGCAGCGTATGAATGCGTATGAATGGGATTAGTTAGTGAATGTGTAGGTGTGACCTGCGCTGTGAGTAGTCTGAAGACTAGAAAAACCCGATACAAGCTCAAGTCCATTTACCATTTATCAACAAGCAGAATCTTTAGAAGGATACAGTTCTCACGGGTCATTGAATTAAGAGCAGTTAAGTCCCACTGTTTAAGAGACTTCAGGAACACTCCAATACACATATGTGTGTTTGTATGCGTTGGTCTTTTATATGTGGTAAACTGTGCTAAACCTCCCAAAGTGCAGTGATCGATATTTACAAAAATGCAAAAACAGAAAAAAATGGTGTTTACACTATTTAAACTATTTACAAAACAAAAGTCGTCCAAAAACAAAATCCACATAACTCAGCAAACAAACTGTACTTCAAAAAAATAAAGTCTCTGCAGTAACATGTTACCTTCGCTGTAACATGTTACCTTCGCTGTAACATGTTACCTTCGCTGTAACATGTTACCTTCGCTGTAACATGTTACCTTCGCTGTAACATGTTACCTTCGCTGTAACCATCCTAGACTGCTTGAAAGCAGCAAGCGGCTCTCTTTTAAACACAAGAAGCCCCTCCCACTGGGCGTTATAAATTGCCTAACATTTTAAAGAAACACATTATCTCATGAATGAGCAATTTATGCTCTGTTAAATTAACATGGTTTACTCACCCCTAAATTACCCATTCTCATCCATATTTTAGTACCACCACTGTAATGTATCGGTGGCGATACTTTCAAAACAAACATTTAATTAATCAATCAATCATGTGATCACCCATGCGCGCCCCATCCGCCTATTTAGTATGCGGATATGGACCGCCTCTGTTTGGAACAAACGGAACACCGCGGAGCGCATATGCAACGCACCAACGGTAATACCACTCTGAATCTGTATATATATATGTGTGATACCAAAAATAGAGCTTTCAAGTGTGCAC
Source organism: Labrus mixtus (assembly GCF_963584025.1). Classification (NCBI taxonomy): domain Eukaryota; kingdom Metazoa; phylum Chordata; class Actinopteri; order Labriformes; family Labridae; genus Labrus; species Labrus mixtus. The sequence goes on from NC_083620.1 coordinate 11,553,232, forward strand.
CCTTAATTGCGGAATGAAACGGGATGGAAAGGAGGATGATGGTGTGATTTACTGAATGATTATAGGCGCACTGGCAGAGGGAAAAGTTTGGCGGATGTGTGTGTGTCAGCGTGTGTGTTGGTGTGTGTGCTGACTGCAGTCAGTGACGGAGCCGCTCCGTCACAACGAGCTATGGTCCTCCAAGCAGACGCAGGTTCAAATCTAACCTGTGGCTCCTTTCCTGCATGTCATTCCCCAATTTCTGACTCAATCCACTGTCCTATCAAAAAATAAAGGCATAAAAGCCCAAAAATAAACCTTCAAATTTAAAAGAATAAATATCCAGTTGCTTATCAATGACTAGTATTTACCTCTGAATTACCTTATGTGCAATATACATAATATGTGTGTTTATACACAAGGAACTACACATCCATGCACACTTTAAACAAGCCAACAGTCCGTGAAATTAGGAGCCCAATAAATAAATGGATCAATGGACAAATGAAAAATCATTCAATGAATCAATCTCATCCTGATATTCCTGATGGATTTTCTTCATCTATACATTACAGAGCCTTATTTGTTTCCAGGTTGATATACGATATGCATACGCCTTTACTTACATATATTTATGCGGTGAAGATTCAAAATGTATCCTCCAATTCATTGCATTGAAACCCGATGAAACTTTCCCAGGGTATACCCGTGTGAGGCTGCACCTCATGAATATCGCCTGACAAAACAAAACAAAACAAGAGAAATCAAGGGAAGTTTTTTTTCTCTCTCTTTCGCTCTCATTTTCTGTCTGCCTTTCTCTCCCTTCAGGAACTTGCAACATATTGTGTATCTTGAGTATGTGTGCATCTATGTCAGTGTCCGTGTGTGTTCTGGCTGGTAGACCATTCGACAGAGGTTGTGTGTAATCCCTATTGTTGCTGAAATGCCACCGCTGTTATTAGGGAAGATTTATGTGCTGTGCCCAGGGATGGAGTCAGAATGCCAGCTTGCATGTGTTTGTGTGTGTGAGGGTGTTTGTGTCTTTGTGTGTGTGTGTATGTGTTATTAAAAACATTGCACAGGGGGATAGCTTCACAATGCCAGACTGAATTCATGTTTATGAGTCACTGTCAAATACAGCCATTATTTTGCACAAATAATTGATTCATGCACCATTTTATCTTGTTGTTGTTCTCGTGTATATTTTTCAGCAGTATCAACTACAGGGAGACATGCATGAAAAATGAAATGATAAGTACTTGGAACTTATTTCATAAGAAGAACTCAATCCCCCTTAGAGTTAACATATTATCCTTTCAGTAATTCAAGTCAAGATTCAAGAGACACTAGGAACATACATAAAGGTAAAAAGGTTTAGAAGGTACAAGTCCAACAAGGTAAAAGTACAACAAGCAGGAAATACAATCTTAATCTTCGGGAGGGCTCAAAGAGCTGAAAAATGTAAATCATTTAGAATCAAGGTACAGACTCCATATAGTATATGTTACGATGTATGACAACACAACAACAATTGTCTTTAACTGCAATTATTGGCTTCTATAGTTGTCTGCTTTTTTGAAAGCATGAAAAGAATTTAAGGGCAAAGCCAGGTGCAGTACAGTGGATCATAAAGGCTCAAGCGACATCAAGCAAATTTGCTTGTTGGCAGATTTATGCTTCTGCCAATCAAACCGATTCTTGACTCCTTCCCCTGCTTGTTGTTTTAAAAGTAAAAGAAAATGTGTTTTAAGATTTTCCTGAATGGTTCTCATCAACCTTTTTTAGGTGATAAGGTGAACAAAAACAAAACAAATATGTGCACATAGAAACAACAGCAAAAACAAATATCCAGAAAATAAATAACAACACAAAACATCAAAACATTTGAAAAGACACAATACAACCATGATACAGATGATAGATTTAAAGCTCACATATTATGTACACTTATACATTCTTTTCCAACACTAATATGTGTCTCTTGTCTGTCTACAAACCCTGCAATGATGAGAACAGTCCATCCTCTCCATCTTTGCCTGCTTCACTTTTCAGTGACGTTTGTCAATTTTCCCTTCATGACATCCCTGGAGGACACTCCCACAGCCAGGTGTTTTTCCTGCCCTCTGAGTCTGCCTTCTCACTGTAAACAATTTGGCATGGTGCAAGAAAGTCCAACCAACCCAAGCCCTTCCAGATAGGGGCGTGGTCATACAGAGCTAATTTGCATTTAAAGCTACAGACACAGAAACAGCCTGTTCTGAGCAGGGCTGAAATAGAGGGGTTTAAAGGCATAGTACAATTTAGGATCAGAGTGGATTTATAACAAGAAACTTCACAGACATTTTTAGGGGAGCTCTGACATTTTATTTAAACTTGTTCAAAAGGAGAATAATATGTGACCGTTAAATGAGATATGGTGACAGTTCAGTAGTAACTTTTTTTTATGATGAGGTAGAAAGGGTAGAAAGAGTTTTTTGGATATGGTGTGTGTGGCAGTGTAATGCATCAAAGTTATGAGCCAAATGGGTAGTAAAGAGAAAACAAGAGAAAGAAAGAAAGAAAGAAAAAAATACTGTATAATGAAAGAAAGAAAAAAGAAATACAAATAATGATCCTTTACATGCACATTGTACATTTTTTTTTTTAACTTACCAATTTCTGGTGCTGCGTCCTTGGCCTGTTTTGGCTCCAAAAAGGGATGCTTCAGCCCAGTTGAAATATGACACCCACTGCAGCCCCTGGTTTTATTGGCTAGAGATGTATCTTGGGATATCATATTTATATATACAAAACACTTAAATAGTTAAAGGGATGGTGTAATGATAAAAAAAGTGTTTTTTTTGCCTGAGGGAAACATTATACCGCTGGTGGCACAGTGGTTAGTGCGTCCGTCCCATGACCCAAGCTATGGTCCTCCAAGCGAGCGACCCAGGTTCCAATGCAACCTGTGGCTCCTTTCCCGCATGTCAATCCCCCCTCTCTCTCTCTGATTTCCATCTCTATCTTCTGTCCTATCTCTCCAATAAAAGGCATAAAAGCCCAAAAATAAATCTTAAATAAAAAGAAAGATATGGTGTTAATGTGACCATCATAACAAGACATAAATACATGCACAAACATATATATATATATATATATATATATGTACATTCATATGTGCACATGCACATATAAATACATTCATAAATACACATGTAATATGGGAGGGGTCACACAGGGACCTCGGGGAGTCAGAGAAGAGGTAAGTTACTCACCCACCCAATATTAGGATTGAGTATATATAACAAAGAGTAAAATGATAATAAGCTTCAATTTTTTCATATTACAAAAAATCCTTCCAAGGCAAAAAGTATGGATTTTGCTCCTTCTTGAATGGTTCTTCTATCTGTCAGACTATAATTGCATGACGCACACATGTGAAAACACAATTAAAGGTTCTCATAATAACATGAATGTGCAAGGACACACTCGCGCACAGATGTTTCCAGATAAGAGTGCTCCCTTTTCTTTTTTTTTCATGAGTCATACGTAAAATGAACTGAACTGAATATCAAAGGTAGGATGTCTCCAGAATTAATGATGGAAAGGATGCAAGCCATGGTCGCACTGTCCTCTGCCCAAGGTCTTTTGAGATTCACAAGAGCCCTCCCCTAACTACTTATGTCATTTGTCATTCATATTTCTTGTCCCCTCTGGCTGTGTGTGTACCTATGTATGTGTGTGTGTGTGTGTGTGTGTATATGTGTGTGTGTGTGTGTGTGTGTGTGTGTGCATGCGTATGTTAACGTGCATCGGAATCGTGTGCGTGTGTGTTTGTGAGAGTATTTAACTGGCTGTCAGGTCACATATGCAGTTCACTCAAGTACAGCACTGATGAATAAGCAGCACCAATGTCATCTCGAAACCCTCAAAAGGAGAAAAGATGCAAGGAGGGCTGTATGAGGGACAACGGGGGAAGGAGAGAGGCTGACAAAGAGGATAAGAAGGGAGGATGATAAGAGGAGAGGAGAGGAGACTGGAAGCAGATGAAATGAGGCAAAAGGACAGCCAGAGGTTAGGAGGTTATAATGATTTCCACAAACTAATGGCTGGAAGGAGCAGTCATTTAGATACGCTCGGTTCTGCTTGTCAGGCAACTTTTCATTTGTCATCTCTCTTTTTGCCTTTGTGTCTTGAATCTCATGTTTTGACCTCTTGTGTCCATCTCCTCCTTCCCTCTCCTCCTATCTCTCTGTCTCTCTCCATTACACAGACGAGCTTTCCTTCTCCCACGCAGTCATGTCACATTTGTTAACCCCACATATCTTGAGTCTTTTGCTCTTCCGTCTCTCTGTACCCAGTTTATTTTTCTCCTCTTCTGGACTTTCTACTCCTCAATCCTTCTTCTTATCATCAGCTCTGAACTGTCATTCCATGTCGATACAGCTGTCGGCTGCATCCAGGTTCCAGCTGGTTGAGCAGCTTCATTTTTGTAAACAGAACAAATAGATCTTCATTTGGCCAAATAATACTTCAGCTGACCATTATGATTTTTACTGCTGCTGTGTTTGATACTCCCAGCTGTCTAATTGTTCTCCAACCCACCTGATAGGTTGGATTTTCCTACCTTCAGATAACACATTAAGGAGCTTTTTCCTAGGTGAGTCCCATTCCAATTGGCCGGAAAAAAAACTGTTGAACAAACATATCAAGTTAGAAAATATGAAAAGCAGCATTTTAGAAAGAGTGAGGGAAGCTACACATATGAACACATATAGCTTTATTCACATGTCTGTTTTATGGGTCAGCCTATAGGTCAGAGAAGAATATATTGCATTTGCCCCATAAGCAGACTTTCCATATCTGAAAGAGAGGAATCAGGGACACTCAAACAGACAGGACATTTTCTTGTTGTCACGTCTTCAATGTTTCTCTTCCTTCCTGACTCTAATCAGATTCTTAGTTTTTATGTAACCCATGTCACGGTGGTTTGTTGTTGTTGTTGTTGTATGTCTTTGTGTAGAATTTGCATATAGGCACATTTTAAGTCAAACCTTCAAAGTGGCTTAAACACCCACATCCATATGAAAGAAAAATAAACTGCATAGAATCTAACACTAACCCTAACCCTTTTCCGGGGAGAACGGCGCTGGCTGTGCCACCGGGACCACTTGCATGAAGCGTTTGAGCGCTGAGAAGTAAAGTACTGCAGGTTTGTCCTGTCTCTATGACAACAGTCTGTTGGCAATGGCCAATGTATGACGCTACTCTGTTTCTTTTTACTGTATGTTTTTTTTATTTGAGACACTATTTCTGCTAATTCTCCTAATTCGTAATTTGAACCCAAATGTCCACATCCGCCCAAACTATAAAAAAAGGACATCCTAGATTGTTCAAAACATGCAATGGTGTGAAATTACACACTTATTCAATATTTAAAAAAAAACCACATTCTGACACTGGAAGTTCAATCAAACTCACACACTTTCAGATCAGAGCCATGCTTACCAGTTTGTAGTTTTTCATCCTATTCTGTGATATCTTTCTCCACTTTCATGTTTGAACATCAGCTCCATCACACAGATAAAATACAGCTTAGCTTTCTGTTAAAGGCAAGAGACCCACTGTTGCTCACAACAACAGAAGACAGTAAAAAGTGTAAAGGTATAGCCTGGAGTTGAACCACCTTCAAGTTCAAGTGATGTTCACAGCTGTTGAACACTTACTGTAACGCTTGTAAGAGGAAGCCTGGAACTACTGAAACACAGCGGACATGTGCAATGCATAGGCTCATAATTCTCTATGTAAACTGAGCAACACCTGCTTTAACTAGAAGACCTGTTTTAAGGCTAGTGCCAATTATCAAGTCATGGATTAATCAAAAAGTGAAGTCTTAGTCATTAACCCGTTTCACACATACGGAAATCTCCTGAAAAACTCCGGAGGGGCTTTAGGCTATATGTGAACGCAAACAGCCAAATTTTTCGCTTGGACTTCACCTGGAGTTTCTCCGGCCAGACCCCTAGTATTTTTTCCACAGCAAGTCCGAGTGAGCTGATGTGAGAACACAGCAGCATATTCTCCCAGAGAATTCAGCTCGAGTCAATAGGAGGGAGAGTGACATTTATATTCTGTAACTGCTGCACGGTGCATAAAGTGTCTGCACGCGATCACAACGATCTCCGGGCACATAATTAAACGGCTGCATTATGTTTTCTGTTCGTCAGTATGTTGTTCTCCTCTCTTTTGTGGATGTTGTCATTCCATTGGGCTACACATAGCATTGATATGAAGGCAAATATTGTCAGTATTGCGTCGTGTAGCGGACTCTGTTGCTTAGTCTGCTACTTCCGCGTTGTTTATTTACGTCATGTCTTACCTCTGGAGACCCTTGACATTAATATCATGATGTCTCGCAGTGACATCTCAAGTCAGGAAACATTCAGTGTAAAACAAGCAGCTAGTAGTTACCTCCTCATTGAATTAAACTGAAGCTGCCCTTCTGCCTGAAATAACACATTTTGGCAGCAGATTTTCACATCTGTAAATCATAAATATAAATTCAGTGAGTTGTCAGAATAAACAAAATGGTTCTCTCAGATGTTGGTTAACTTAATTTCCTCTAAATTTGAAAAGCAAGTCAACTGTGCCATTCTAAATATTTAAGAAACAACAAAGTAAACAACAGAGACGCTAATCTTTCTTAGTGAAGCGATCTAGCTGGTCATGTATGTGTCATAGTGGTAGAAAAAAAAATAGGATGAGGACCAACTTGCAGATAGAAGAAAAAGTAATTTAATCAAACGGGTCAAATAGCAAACAAAAGGTTTGGGTTTCTGAGTCCTAAACAACAAAAATGTCCAAGGAAAAACCTAAAATTATATTAAACACCAAGACCCATGAGGAAAAACTGGTAAGAAGACAAAAACCCACGAGTAACAGACTTCATCAACTACCAAGCTGCATGAAGAGTGAAAGGCTAGAAGAGGTTAACAACCTTTAGCTTGTAGTATGAAGATCGACTTTATTAACAAATTAGACCGACGCGCTTCGGCACAGCCTTTGATCTTACAATGAGCACAAAGGAAACACATAAAGCAAGAACTGTGCTCGTAACCTAAGACACTCACTGGTTTTTCTCTTATTCAGACATTTTTCATCTTGTGCGTTCCATAGCTGAACAAATGAGTCTTCTACACCGCCATTATAAGGTGTCTCTGGATGCAGGGTTAAAAGCAACATATTGATTATCAGTAAAAAAAAAAAATCTGTAAAAAAGGCCAATAATGTTTCCCTGCTGGGGTGAGTCTGCAATTAGATTTTCATTCCACACTCTTCAGGGTGTCAATATATAACTTTTGTGGCACAGCAGTACACTAATACATCAAACTGAATATCCAATACCCTCCAGTGTGTATATCAGTGGGGATGTGTCTTGCTGAGACATCTCTTTCTACCTATCAATTGTGCTTTCTTTCCCAACTTCATCTCTTCCTAATCCTCCCTTCTCCTTTCTCCTTTCTGATCTGCCTTAACTCCAGTCACTGCTTTTTCCTCCAACCTCATTTATCTATGTGTACCCTTGTTTTTTTTCTCCATATTTTACTTCCATCACGTCTTGATTTCTTGCTCTTTGCCCAGCCCGCCAGTCTATCCCCTTTCTCCTCGTCCCCTGGCTCACCTCTCCAAATGACAGCCCACTCTCCAATGACAGCTCTGGGTCCCTTGTGTGTGTGTGTGTGTGTGTGTGTGTGTGTGTGGCGGGTGGTTGTGGGTATGTTTGTGTGCGTCTGTGTTGTGTATATGTATTTCTGTCTCTGCGCTCTAATGCGGCCTCTCAGCGTCAGAGTAATAGATTGGGACATATATGATTGGATTTATTTGGAATTTTTCTGATTTGAATTTGGAAATAAAATTACATCTCATCCTTGCGGCGATGTTGGTGCATTTGCGCGTGCATGCGAGTGTTTTTGTTTTTGCTTTCTGACTGACTTCTCACGGAGCACGGGGTTGCCTGGCTGGGCTTGAATTACATCATCCTTAACAAGGCAAAAAACATTTCCTCTTGTCTCGTCCTTTCTTCCTGCTCTCCTCCCTCTGCTTTCATCTGAGGCAACACAAAGGTTGGCAAATGTGTGTATCCATTGTTGGCAATGACAGCTCTTTAACGCTGTGTATTGTAGATCAAAAGAAACAGTTTGTTTTTTGTAGCATAATTTAATTTCTCACAAATTAAAATAGAAAGCATTTAAATCCAGTAATTTACAAACTGTGCACATGCATTCAATGTTTTCATGCTTGAACACATTCCATCTCAACGGCAACTTAAGCGCAGCCTTTGATTTTGGAAAAGTTTCAAGATAATTTGGAGGAAGAATGCTACTGACACTTTGACTAAGATCACAGTTAATAGATCTTAAATCCTCATTTTTGGAGTTGCTGGTAAGCTAATCTTTCAAAATAAATTGTAATAAAGTAAAAAGATCAGACAAGAAACTGATAACTTGATTGTCAGGAAAAAAACAACTTTGCCTATTAAGTATTATGACACTTTGTCATAAAGGCGCTGCTTTCGATTCATTCAGCGCCTCAAAAATGAGCAGTTGTCTCTTTTCTCAGTTGTATTATAAATTCATGTTTTATGGTGTGAACTAGTAAAATAGTTTGCTATGTGGTCATTTGATAAGCAAGTTTTCACTGTTTAATAACAGGCACATATCAATGGATTTATTCTCAGGTGAAATCCTGATTAGTTTCAGCCCCACATTGAGCTCAACACTGCCTGGAAGGAGAACTCAATGTCAGTGTCTGAGAACAAACCGGGGTGACCTTTAACCTTACGTGACAGGAGGGAAGAAAAGTCATTGTCTCTCATAACTGTGGAGAACTTCACTGCCTTCACTTAAGATGACTTATTGGCCTGTTAGTCCATGTTGTGATCTGAACCCTGCGTGTATGTGCCCCTGTGTTTTTGAAAATTGAAAATTTGAAATGTATTGTTTACAAGGGTCTGTATGTGACCAATCAAAACATGACATACATACTGAACATAGTGACATTTGAGTTAATGTATGGGTTGGGGGGGGCCACAGGGGGCACAGCATGCAAACTACATCGGTGTCTCACAAGTAAAACTGAGTTTTATGAGGACACGAGCAACAACAGAACTTTATAGAGCATATTTTACTGGTAATAGTAAAACTCATGACTGCTTCACACACTGTCTGCTGCTTCACTGACTGACTGTGCTGTCTGTGCTGTCTGTGTGTGTGTGTGTGTGTGTGTGTGTGTGTGTGTGTGTGTGTGTGTGTGTGTGTGTGTGTGTGTGTGTGTGTGTGCGTGCAAGGGTCAGAAGTTGTTTTACCTCGTATTGTAAGTCATTTTTGGTTTATGGATGCAAGTTTTATTGTGATAACTTATCAAATGACTATACGGCTCTATCAATAATGGATTTATTAGAACAATATGATTCATAAATGGTACATTTTGTACTTTTTCTTCGGACCACTAAAGGCACTTTACACTTTACATGTCAGCAGTACAACGCAGGATATTCTTCTGGGGGCCATTTGGGTTTCAGTATAGTACGGATACTTCTTCATGCTGACCTTGTGAGTGGAGGGTGACCCGCTCTGCCTCTGAGCCATCATCACCATTAGGTTTGCTCTATTTTTTGTTCCCTATGGAAGGCTCCACTCCATGAATACATCTACTGATTCACTGGGATTAACCCCTTTTCATTGAGAAAAATAATGACTTCCAAAGAGATACTGTAAATCAAGTATTTATGTTTGAAAAGAAAGAAAATGTAAAGATCTAAATGCCAGGTTACAATGTAAACAATCCTGTCATAATATCGTTTGGAAAAAAAAATGCTTCAAAATGATTTACATCACGCTTCACTTTTCCCTTACGTTTTCTACTTTTCAGCCCTGTACATTAGAAAATGAAAATAAATCAAAATAAACAGTTGATTTGAAATAATACACATGGTTTTGACTCTATCAAGATGTTGAGTTTTATGACAGTGATTCTCTAATACTAAGATGTCCCCTGTTCTATCTTTCTATCTTCTCTCAATTTTCTCTTTTTGTCATGCAAAGCAAATCCAAACTAATGACTCCACAACAGCTGACTCACCTGACCACACGCATCTTCAAAAAGGCACTCTGGGACAGGAAATGAGAAACAAGTAGGTCAGACAGTGTTGTTTTCCTGAAATTTGATGAGCCAGAAAATCTTATATTAGATAGATAGATAGAAAGATATACAGGCATACAGGAGGAGCAAGGGAACATTATAAAGACTGGGATGAAGGACTCCTTAAAAATCCTCTCTCAGACACTTAACAGTAAACTCACTAATCTGTACCTTTGTCGAGATGCCCATAAATGTATCACACACACACGTACTGCAAACACACAGCATCAGTCCCTCACGCACACACGCACGCACACACACACGCACACACACACACACACACACACACACACACACACACACACACACACACACACACACACACACACACACACACACACACTCTCTTCTAATAGTTTAATTGCTGAATGGAGAGCAACATTTCACTCAACTATCTTTTCATTGATCCATTTGAGAGATTAATTATAAAATCTAAAAGGTGAACAAACTGCCAGCCATACCAGACTCCCCTCCTTCTTTCTGGCTCCCACACACACACACACACACACACACACACACACACACACACACACACTCACACACACCCTGTTATTCATATAGACTATCCTCTAATCACACTTCAAGGACACTTAAGGATAAAGTTGCTTTATTTTTTCAAATTCATTGACTCGCTCTTTGCACTCTCTGTCAGCAGATACCTGGAGGACAGTTCATGTCAGAGGAAATGTTGGGAGACAGAGAACTGTAATGGCAAACTTTCTCAATAGCACGCTTATGGCTATCCAATTACTTCTAAAATGATGCTGTATTTCAGCAGGGATTACTATGATCTAGATGATTTTCTTATCACTGTTTTAAGGAGTAATTTAATCTTGGTGGAAATTTCAGGGTTGATCATTCATAATTGGGGGTGGTGGGGCTCAGTTGGTACAGTCGGTCGTCTCTCAACCGGACGGTTCAGGGTTCGATCCCCAGCTCCTGCAGATAAATGTCAGATGTGTCCCTGTGCAAGACACCTAACCTATGAATTGGATGAGTAACTTCTGATGGTCACTTTAGATAGTAACCATTGCCATCAGTGTGTGAATAGGTAGGCGTGACAGCGCTTTGAGTAGTCAGAAGACTAGAAAAGCATTATACAAGTTCAAGTCCATTTAGCATTTATATAAGCTCAAGTCCATGTAAAATACACATTGTGTTTGCAACTATTAGATACAAGCAATTACACAAAGTTCAGTCAATTGATGGAGTCAGAAAAAAATCTGGAATGAATATAATTTATGACTCTTTAAGTGTTATTTGATTGGTTTTCTAAAGGTTCCCATCAAAACATCTGTGTCAGTACTAATTCTTATGTTGTGAATTTGTATGCAAAAGTACACAAAAGTTTGCAAAGGCAGGATTGAAGTATTAAATTGAACAAGCTCTGATCTGAAAACTAGGAAGGTCTTGTCAGCTAGGTGGGTGAATCGAAACTTGCTTTGAGTAGATATTGATAGTGGGTCGTTGTCAGGCTTTGTTTGGACTGAGCACAGTTTCATTCTCTGAGCATCAACAGGAGAGGCAGTTGACGCCTGTCACACCCTCTGTTGATTGCAAGCTAAAAATCTGGGGCGGGATTTTCACGAAAATCCAAGCTTAAAAGAGTCTAAATCCGAAACTGCAGCAGAACAAGCTCTGATCTGAAAACTAGGAAGTGTCTGACGCTTCAACGTGGCCACAGAGCCCGGGCATCCACGACTACTGCTTTGCCTATTTTCTCTGGTCATCTGCTAAACGCAACATGTGCTACAAAGAAATCTCTGTCATTCATGGGAACAGGAAAAGACACATCTGTCATACACAACGAAATCTTAACAACTTGGCTCAGCTTAAGAAAGCCTCTTCTGCCCACCCTTCATTTACTTTTGGCCTCTGGAACTGTCATTCTGCTGTGAATAAAACTGAATTCATCCAAGCACTTGCAAAAATGTCAGACATTCAGGCACTTGCCCTTACTGAAACCTGGATCCGCCCAGAAAATACAGTCACACCAGCTGCTCTTTCTGTTGACACAGTGTTCTCACACACACCCTGCTCTGTTGGACGTGGAGGTGGTACAGGTATCCTCATTTCTAATACCTGGAAATTCAATAAACTCTTCCCACTGAGCAACAATTCCTCATTTGAATATCACACAATCTTGGTTACTGCTCCTATTAAAATGTACATTGCTATAATTTACCGCCCACCAGGGTGGAATCTGAATGAATTTGTTGTGGAACTGGACATGCTACTCTCAGAAATCCCTGATGATGGAACACCACTGATTGTAATGGGAGACATGAATATACACATTGATAAAGCCCAGGCAACAGACTTCCTTGCTCTCCTATCCTCATTTGACTTCACGCAGGTCCTAACTCCTCCTACCCACAAAGCTGGCAACACTCTTGATTTAATCCTGACTCAGAACTGCTCGACAGCAAACCTGACTGTCACCCCTCTACATCTATCAGACCACTTCTTTATTCAATTCACAATCTCCTTGCCGGAACTCCCTCAGGCACACCCACAAATGGTGTCATACCACCAAAACATGCGATCGCTCAAGCCAGCTCAGCTGTCTAACGAGGTAATGGCTGCCATGCCTACCCAAAAGGTCTTTACCGCACTCTCTACAGACGAGGCTACAGACACACTCTGCTCCACACTAGCCTCATCTCTGAACAAGCTCTGCCCTCTGGTGTCCAAACCTGCTCGCAAAACCCACCCTAGCCCATGGCTCACGGAAGTCATAAGAGAGCAAAGAGCAGGGCTGAGGTCAGCAGAGAGAAAATGGCAAAAATCCAAACAGTCCGCTGACCTCAATGACTATAAGTAAAGACTTGTCTCATTCTCCTCCAGCCTGAAAACGGCCAAGACAACATATTGTCAGAACAAGATATGCAATGCCACAGATACAAGAAAAATGTTTTCTGCTTTTAACTCACTGCTTCAACCACTTCCTCCTCCACCCTCCGATCTGTTCACACCAGACATGTTTGCCTCGTATTTTACTGAAAAGGTTGCAACCATCAGTAACCAGTTTTCTGAGCCTGACCAACTCATCCCAAAGGCACCAACCAAAAGTGCCTTACTCGACTCATTCTTCTCTCTGACTGAGGATGAAGTCTCTAAGCTTGTGCTAGACTCTCGGCCCACCACCTGTCCTCTGGACCCAATACCATCAAGCCTCCTGCAGACCATTTCCTCTCCGCTTAATGCTGCACTTAAGCATATCATCAACTCCTCTCTGTCAACGGGTGTGTTCCCCACCGCATTCAAGCAAGCTTGGGTCACCCCTCTGCTCAAAAAACCCACACTAAACCCAGCCCAGGTTGAAAACTACAGACCGGTTTCTCTTCTGCCCTTTCTGTCAAAAATACTTGAGCGCACAGTCTTTAAGCAAGTCTCTGAGTTCCTGTCCAGAAATGATCTGTTTGACCCAAATCAGTCAGGCTTTAAGCGGGGCCACTCTACTGAAACTGCACTACTGTCAGTAACAGAATCGCTACGAGCTGCGGGTCAGTCCTCAGTTCTATTACTGCTAGACCTGTCTGCTGCCTTTGACACAGTCAACCATCAAATCCTCCTATCCACACTCTCTGAACTTGGCATCTCAGGATCTGCCCTCTGCTGGTTCGTGTCCTACCTCTCTGGGCGATCCTTTAGAGTGTCGTGGAAGGGAGAAGTGTCCAAAGCGCACAGCTTATCCACAGGGGTACCTCAAGGGTCAGTGCTTGGTCCTCTTCTCTTCTCCACATACACAAGCTCACTTGGTTCAATAATCCGCTCTCATGGCTTCTCATACCACTGCTATGCTGCTGATACCCAGCTCTTCCTGTCATTCCCGCCAGACGATGTTAGTCTCTACAAGAATCTCATCATGCCTTGCTGATATCTCTAAATGGATGAATGAACAGCACCTTCAACTCAATCTTTCAAAGACTGAGCTCCTTGTCATCCCAGCCAATCCCTCTATGCAACCACAGATCAATATCAAGCTTGGAACAACCAAACTCATGCCCACAAAGTCTGCCCGGAACCTGGGTGTCATGATTGATGACCAGCTAACTTTTAAGGTTCAAGTAGCCTCGATTGCCCGGTTATGTCGATTTGCCCTGTACAACATCAGGAAGATCAGACCTTACCTGTCAGAACACGCTACACAACTCCTGGTACAGGCTATTGTGATATCACGCATCGATTATTGCAACTCGCTACTGGCAGGTCTTCCTACATGCACTATCAAACCTCTGCAAATGATACAAAATGCAGCAGCACAACTGGTCTTCAACCTTCCTACAAGAGCACAAGAGTCACTCCGCTGTTCATCTCCTTACACTGGCTCCCAGTTACTGCTCGCATCAAATTTAAAACTCTGCTGCTCGCTTACAAAACAGCGACAAAAATGGCTCCTCCTTACTTTAACTCTCTCATCCAGGTCTACAGTCCCTCCCGCCCACTACGCTCTGCCAATGAAAGGAGTCTGATCCAACCTTCACAACAGGGTCCTAAGTCTCTGACTAGACTCTTCTCCTCTGTTGCCCCCCGGTGGTGGAATGAACTTCCAAACTCCATTCGATCTGCAGAGTCCCTCTGCACCTTTAAGAAAAAGCTACTAACTTAATGATGATGGTTTAGATATCATTGATGATGATGATGGTTGTCACAATTGTTTTTGTTTGATAACGATGACTTATAAGATGGTTTCTATACTGATTAGAGCTCTCAAGAACTGCCGTCAATGTTGTGCTTTGCCTCTGTGCACTGCCTGTCAGCACTGTCGGACTCAAAGCTGATCGTTTACTCTTACTGACATTGTTCCCTTTTTCTAGATCCTTGCTTGTGTTGTACTTACTCTCTGATTTACGTCACTTTGAATAAAAGCGTCTACTAAGTGAATTGTAGAATTGTAGAATTGTAGAAATAAGCTAATCCATAAACTAAAATTGTATTATTGAAAATGTTTCTACCACTTGAATGGACTCCAGGAATAAGAGCTGGTACTTGAGAGTGGTTGAAACCATCGATCTAAAGTTTTCCTTTAAGTCGTGACAAGCAGCATGTCCTTAGTGTATGATCTGGAACATTTTTTTTAAAGGTTGATGGCTTCAATACTTTGTTGGTTTCTTCAGAAGTGCACATTTTTTGGGGGAGTGATGTGTACCATGGTGACCATTTGTCTGGTGATAAGGCAGTCTGGAGAAGGATGCCCATGCCAGGAGGGAGGTCAAGGCACCAACTCATTCCTCTTCCTAGACACTTCCATTTATCAGGCCTGACTGCATGCATCACACACCCTCAAGGTAGAGCTTTGTGCATGTGTGTGTGTGCGTGACAGGATAGAGAGAGCCAAAGACGCACAGAGATGAGTAGAATTATGAGAGTGTGAGAGACGGACAGAGAGAAACTTATCAGGTAGCCCAAGTGTAATTTGTGAAATTTGAAATAATGTTAAATCCACTTCAGTCCTATTTATTTTCAATCTTAATGGACTTTGAGGCTTTGTATGATGGAATGCTAAGTTGATCTTAATTACATATCTTTTAGTAGAAGCCTGAGAGGGTAAAATCCACAAACAAACTGTAATGTCTTGCGTAAGGTAGCTGCAGTGTCTGACACGTTTGTTCTGTCATTGCCATTTTACAAACCAAAAAAGTCAAATACTCAGTATCTAAGGATTGGTGCAAGTGCATGGTGCAAAAGCCAATAGTTTGGAAGTAAAGCATTTAAAATTTTAACTTAGTAGTTGTTCGGTGGGGGTTGTTTCGGTTGTATAAATCCAATGAAGAAATCGTGAAACAGACTGGCGATTATAACACCATTTAATCGGCCGAGGTCAGACAACTTCATCAAACAAGCATGCTTACAAATCACTTGACTGACAAAGTGCTGACAAAGTAACAGTGTTCACAGTGCTGCTTATATTCTGTTAAAAAGGTGCAACCCACAAATTCCTTTCTATTTGGGTGCATCACCATAAACAATGAAGATGACATGGCACTGATTTGTATACGTATCATATGTAGACTCTCTGTCTAGTAAACAGTTGCTGACAACATATAGTTGGCTCCTATCCATATATAGATCTGCTACTACTTAGGTGCTTCACCCATATAAGATTACAGCTTCAGACACCCAAAAGTAGGAGTGTTAACAGGTGGTAGACAGACTTGAATAATACATTTCACAAAGTTACCAAGATGAATGAATTTCATGAAAATTCGTACTAACAATAGTACATATCATATACAGGATAGGCAGACACCGATCAATGCATTGATAAATAGCAATGTAATAAATGTCAGAAACATGTCTATTTCTAATATGCATTTGTGTTTGTTATTAATTGTACAGGCAAAATGAGCATTATACCTGATATTGCAGATCCTCCTGGTTTGTGAACCAGCAATTCTAAATAGTTTTCCATTTTGTAAGCTAACATGAAATCAGATTCCTTTGTAATTTTTCCCAAATTAAAGTATTTCCATTTAATTTATTTTCAAAATCCTGTGTTTTAGGATGTGTTCCTTTGGATCCGATCATGGATAGAAGTCACAGATCATTTTATCAGATCAGAAAACTGAGAAATTATTAAATTATTTTGTGTTTGCCTTTTTCTTTTTTTTAAAGGTAGTAGTGCCCAGGCCACCCTTGCTCCCCTCTGTTCAGGTCTTTTTGAATGAATTAATGAATTAATGACTTTATTTCGAGCCAAAATTAAAAATAAGATGAACAAAAGAAAAAAAAAATACAAAAGTAACAGTGTCCGAAAAGTGGTAGGAAGAAGTAAAACTTATATATCCCTACCGCTATGTTACATTTCTTCTGTTAGTTTAAAAATTATTTACAACAAATATACAAACTTATCCCCAGTTAATTTGCCCCATAAAATAAACAACACTCCCAGTGTATTTACGATCCTAATATCCACCCAGTGTTACAAAATATAAAGGAATAACCCTAAAATAACGTTCCCTCTTCCATATACCCGTCTAAAATATATTTTTTGTATAGTTTTTTGAATTTTATAATATTTATAAGTTTGGGATTAGTTATATACTGGTTTGTTTAATCTTGGCACTTGCATGTCTGCTTTGCTGCGATTCTTTCTTTTGTACAGCCTTTTTACATTTGAACCACTTTTAAATTCTCAACTCAATATCAACATGTAAACATGACTCGTCATAATATGTAAATTGTCTCTTATAAGCAGCAGTTAAACTGAAATGACAGTTGATTCCTTCTTCAAACTCAAATTAATGTTTACACAAAATAGATCATTTTTTTATAATAAAGCTAGAGGAGGATGCGAGTGAAGACAACAAGTTTGCACCGTTATGCAAATCTGTCAGTTTGTGTCATTTGAGACTCCTCCTCATGGCAGAAATAACCTTTGTGTTGCATGATATGACAGCAACCAAAAGGGCATTTCCCCTTTTATGTCTTCAAAGACATGCAATACCATTAGACAGTATCAGTCACGACAAACTTTGCATGCAATGCTCACCGCCTACATGCACATTAGGATCAATGCGTTTTGATTTATTTCCCTCAAACAGTCATTTCTAACCCTCAAATGAAGGACCATCTATTTTGTGAATTTATCTCTGAAACATTCAGAGTCTTAAATGGTTGAGAAAGGGAAACATTGTGATTAAAATCATCAGACTCTATCGTGATTAATATAGTAAATAGATGAGGCTGTCATATAGAATTCCCATTGAAGAACTTTTCACTACTGAAGTGGAGTCAAATCAGCTTGAAGATGAGAGCGTCATAGTGTGAACAATTAAATCTTGACGCGTCCTCTGCATATTTAACTGTCAAGCCAGTCTGCGTACAATAGCAACATTTGTAAAAATTACACACTGAGATGCACACATACACACAGAGTTCAGTGGGTGTAACATATAAGCAATTAAATCCTTGACATGGAACATCTTGAGGTGTCTTTCACACATACTTACATTCCAATAATTAAACCCCCACTTAAGGAGACATATCTGGAGATGGATCAGATCCGTTCACTTGTATCAGCTCAGTTATTTTTTTTTCTGTACATCAGTCGCTTATGCTACATGGAGGCAGCCAGGCCTGAACCTGTGACAGCCGCACAGTTGGTTGAGCACCTAGAGCTGCCAAGCTGTCGTTTTGATGTCTGAATTACAGTGCACACATATCTGCAGTAGTGTGCCCACAGTTAATCTCAACATCTGTAGGTTGAGCTGGCCACAGTTGACTTTATAGAAAGACATAATGTTTAAAATGAACACAGCCAATTTGGAATGTTGGAATATTTTCTTCCAAAAAGAGGCAAAAAAGTAGATAGGCTGTATTTTTATGTGCTTCCTACCTATACGTTTATATCTGATGAGTGCTGGAGTACACCTTCCTATATAATACTCAGCTTTTTTGCAGCCTTAATCTAATAATATTTCACCTATTCAGAGAATATGGAAACTATAATGACTGGGATTCTGCTGAAGTGAAACAAACTCAAATGTGAAGATGTAGAAACCTTTGATTATTAACATCACATGGTGTAGTCCTACAGGGCCATAACCTGGGATTGCACATCTAACACACAAGCTGTACTCTGAATTTACCGATACTCTGAATCACAGCACTGCACAGCTCAATGAGCTGTGCTGACTGGAGATATCTTCCATCGCCAAGTTGTATATATGATCTTTAGTATTCACTGGATAGAACTAGATAATTTGTAATACCATTTTAAAATGAAATAAAACTGCTCAAATTGACCGGAAATGGAAAAATGAAGCTACAGTGGAAGTAGAAATATATTTTTACAGTTAACAAGCATGAAGCACCGATGTTCAATAGGTGATACTGTGACACCAGGCAGTATTGTTAGACGACCATGGTTGCATTTAAGGGTTTGAAAAAAAGATCTGAACAAAGCCTATAACTGGACCCATTGTTTGCAAAGCTTGCCCAGGTCCATATACACTCAGTGAGGCTGTGGAGAAGGAGCTTTAGAAGTTGGAAAAAGCAACAGTGATTTCAAAAAATGAATGGGCAGCTCCCATAGACACGTTTCAAGTGCACCTGCAATCTTTCAGACTGCCATGGATCAGATCCTGAAAAGACTAGACCATGAGACATGTTTTTAGATTATATTTGTTTGTCAAAGGCTGGATGAGGTGCTGTCAAAGTGCCATTCTCTTTGGAGAAGTGTTTAATATCTTGGACATTGCATTGACAAAGACGGTTTACACCCAACTGAAGAAAAAAGTGGCCACCATAACAAATTCTCCTAAACCCACTGTTGTATCCAAACTGAAGTCATTGTTATCCCTTCTCAACTACTGCTGCCAATTTTTGGAAAATCCATCTTCCATCCTGCCCCTCTGCATAACTTACAGAGAAAAGATTGTCAGTGGATATGGACTACTGAATGTGATAACGCCATTCAAGTTGCAAGGAAACTGTTGCAGCAAAACAAGTTGTTGTTACACTAAAAGTTTGCCACTGAAAATTGAATATGATGCATACACTGAGTGTGTGCGGTTTCGCATGTCATTGAAAATGGTGAAGAGAGAAATGTGGCTTTCACATCAAGGACATCAACTGATTGTGAGAGAAGGTATGTCTAAATTGAAAAAGAGGCAATCTCTATTATCTTTAGAGTTAAAAAAAATTCCAAAAATATCTTTTAGGAAAGAAAGAAATCACGCTTATCACTGATCACATGTTATTGTTGGCCATAAGAGGACCAAAATCAGCTATACAAATGTTTGCAGCTTTAAAAATGCAACACTGGGCTCTCATTCTTATGGCATGTGACTATGGCATTGAATATCAAAATCAGCTGATCATGTTAGCGAACAAAACAGTTAAAGAGGGGAATATCTTTTTCTCACATGTGGAGGAGCTACCAGTTTCAACCAAGGATATTGAAAGGGCTACATCAGAACAATCTACTCAGCAATGTGTTGGGCTACACCATGAATGGACGGCTGGGTTATGTTCAGGAAGAAGCACTGAGACCTTACTTGATTTGCAGAAAGGAGTTGTCAGCAGATTTTCATCATGAGCATCCAACTATCAGTTGCATGAAGTCTCTCACATCACTACACCTTTTGGCCAGCCTGTAATGCTGAAATTCAAGAACTTGTTTAAGGTTGTCAAGTGGACCAGGCTGTGCAGAATATGCCAGCAGTTGCACCATTACACACTTGGAAGTGACTAGAAAGTATGTGACAAATAATTTAAACTGATTTTGCTGAGAAACACAAACATTTCTATTTACATTGATAACAATTCAAAGTGGGTAGAAGTATTTTCAAGCCTTCCATGACATCTTAGAACACCACCTAAGTACTGTGAGGTCTGTTTTTTTATGGTCTACCAAAAGAGTTAGTAACTTGGGCCATAGCAGGTGTACAATTTTATTCAGTACCTGAAGAGAAATGGAATCAAACACACTCCTGTACCTGCAAAACCTGCATTGAATATGGCAGGAGAGAGATTAGTACACATCCTGAAACAAGCTGAAGAGGAAAAATGTACTGGAAGCAGATCATAAGGCAGCTTTGTCACTCAGCCACAGACTGGCAAATTCCCTTCTCATGTACAGTAGTACAGCGCGCGCTGTGATGAGACGAACACCTGCTGATCTGTTTCTGAAACACAGGATCGGATCAAACATGTTGATGGTGAACTAAAGTTACACTTCGCTCAATCGTCCCACAAGATTAAAAAAATATTAAAATCTCCAGACACGCCGACAAGATCAGACCGGAATTACCTTAACTTATATTCTGTGTTCTTATAATCAAAAAAGGTAGGTTTTATACATTAATGTATGTAGCGTAATTCAATTATTAAGATGTTATATCTTTATTTAACCTCGGATTAAAAAGGGGGGGCACCACTTCCTGTTAAAGGAAGAAAATAACTTTAATGGTATAAGTTAATTAATTAATCAGTCAGTTTCATATCTTGAAAGAAGTAAGTTCTGGAAATGTTAAACAAGAAAACACACAGACAAAGTCCTGAATTTTATGTGTAAAATTTAATATAAAAAGGGGTAAACAATAATGTATAGATGAAACAGATAAAGAATATGATTATTGTGATCAGGATAATGCAATTATAATGTATGGTGACATTAAATATTTAGTAATGAGATAAGACGTGGTATTGTTTGAAAGACTTAATCAGAAAATGGTCAAAAAGAAAAAAGTTGATAAAGGAATATTGGGATTCTATTTGGATTTAAAGGAGCTCTGAATAGACACGACTCACAACTTAATCTTCCAACACCCCTTGCCACCAGCAGTCTTACTGTGAGATGTGTTCAATTGAACTCCGCCGGCTGGTCCCGCATTTCAGTCACTGGCAAGCTGGTTCTTTTCAGGCCCAGAGAGGTCCACGGGCCAGATTAGATGCCTTGACACCTTGGTCGGAGTGTGCAGCTGGGATGGAGATTGTACGTCGGTTCAGCCTTCGTCTCAGAAGCTCCAAGAGGATCCAACAGGAAAAAAATATTAAAGAGTCTTTTGATACGTTGATTTCCAATTCAGATTAACCGGATGGCCATCTCGATGAATCCAAACTAAGGAATTGGCGTTCAAAATTGAAGAGCAAAGACTTTAGAGAAGAAAGTTCAAAAACCTTGCTTGAGCCAGAAAGAATTGATGTTTCCAAAAATTGTGCGTGCCAAAGAAAGTTCGGCAGAGACTCGTCTCTACGGCACAAACTTAAAAGAAGTGATTCGGACCGAGCAACAAACCAAAACAAACAGAAATCTAACTATCTGAGCTGAGTGTGAACTCTTATCAGCTGCGGGAGAAGGAGGTGGGCCTGCATGAGAAGGGTCACTCCCATTCTGATTGGAGGACAATTATTTAAACTAAACCGAGTTTACTGAATAAGTTAATAAATTAAGAATAAGAATCTAAACATATATACGTCACCATACATTCATTTCGATATTATTTCTATCAGATCCACGTTGATGTAGGTTCACATCATATATTTAGACAAACATTTCTATCAGATTCATGTTGAGATGAAAATCACACCATCTGGGAACATCCTCAGTTAATCCCAGCCTGTAGGTGAACAAAACCATGTTATACAGTCAGCATTCTTAATAAGACATATTAATAAAGTAGGAAAATAAATTGGTGTCTTTAAATAACACCTTCTATAGCTAATATCAAAGAGTATGCTTTATAACACGTCTAAATGTATAATTATGAAGGTTACGTATTCATGTCTTTGGGGTCAATTCGTAGATAGCAGAGTGTTCTGTTTCCGCTCGATTGTTTATTCCAGGTGTTGTAAAAGTTCATAATATCCTGTCTTCCAGAGCCTGTCTGAGAGGGAGACTTAAATCATTGATCAGTTCCTTTGTTTCTTGGTAAAATAAACCCAGATGTTAATCCACAGTCCTGAGTCCTGCAGGAAAAGAGGTTGTAAAACGTGGCTGCTGATAACGGCTACATGTACTTATTTTCTCTGCTGGAATTATTGACTACCATAATTATTGAAAACCACACTTGAGTAAAAGTAAAGATACCACACTTGAAAGTTATGTTTACACTTTCAATTAAGGTCACAATATTCACCATTAAGTTGCTTATTATAATGCCAATAAGTAGCATACTGGCTGCTTATTAGTCATTATTTAGCACTTATTAGTACATGACCATAGTCTATGTCTGTTTCTTAGCCATCCCAGCTAATCATATAAACAGGACCTGCTGCTAACGACAGGTGGGCTAGCTGCCGAAAAGGAAGTGAGTGTTTTCCAAAGAGCTAAAGGAGAGTTTCAGCTTTTTCTGAAATGCCTACATACTAAGCCATATTAAAACACAAACATACTGCTGCTGCGACCTACTTCAGTGAGGCAAACGCCAGTGACAACCAACTTAAACGGGCCTGCTCAGGACGGCACCATTGCCTACCCTTGTGTAAGGTCACCGATCTGGTAATAGATACATTAATATGTTCTATTACACCAATGTAATCCTTGTGTTTTGTGTTAACTGGTTTTAATAATCATATTTTTCAAACAAAGTTCTGGTTGCTCTCAGAAGACATTATTTTTCATCTGCAGAGGCACTTTCCATGGTGCTGAAAGGTGCACTGATGCAAAATCAAACGGTACCATGAGGTCATACATGTGGGTTTGCAGTAAAATAAAAGGTTCCCTGGAGTTTAGAAAATATGGGCACCCTACCTTAGGCCATTTAGGTGGCTTTAGACACATCTGTTTATCATGGTAGGATCGCACAGGCTTTGCACCTGCCCAAACCTCGTTTTAAACAAACACACCCCTGAACATTAATATGGGTGCAAGTTAATTTGCTTTTTAACTCCTGTCTCCTCTAAATACAGTTAATAGGAGATAATAGGACTTTTTTCCTTCATAAATGGCACCAAATATAATGCTTCTCTCAATTGCAGCTACAGTATATTATATCTGCATGTGCTTTGGGTAGATTGAGAGCTCTTCTGTGTAAGAGTGTCTTTTTAGGAGTAGCTCAGCTCTTGTGTGTGCATGATAAGGGCTTGGACTCCAATGACTGTTTCAATTCATTATTCATAATTTGTAATGTTATTCAAACATTACCCATTCAGCCCAAAATGATCTGGATAGCAGACAGCATATTGAAAAGCCTCTTCAGGTAATGCTACAGGCAAAAAGAATCAGGTAAATTAACAAATATAACCCCAGACAGAAGAAGCAGTTGAGAGAACCCATTGACTAGTAAAAAAAAAAAAAAAAAAAAAAAAAAAAAAAGATACATGAAAGCAGAGGATGAAGAGCTGCAGATGGAATCCAAAAGCGAGTGTTGGATTCTCTTGGTTTTAGCTTTCTGTAAAGGTGCTTCTAATTCACTTCACCAACAATCTGGGGTTCTAGATTCTGTACCTCTGTGATAAAATGTTTTAACCTCTCCAATATGAACTTATTATCACCTGTAGATTTAAAGATTTGGCTCACCTATATCCAGTGGCGATTCAAGAGTCTATTGGAGCCGTAGGCAAACATTTATTGTGGGGCACTTCAACCATCGTTCATCACCATTTTGTCAGGAATTGTCCCGATGCATACTCCTTTTTTTCCTGTTTCTTTTTCCTTGTTGAATTTTGCAATAATGCATGCAACGCTTAGCAGGGCAAGTACAGTGAGTGCTGTCAGATAGGCTTTCTACTCTCATTGCAAAATTTGCACATTTGGAGCTATGCACTGCTGTACTTTAGTTTAAAGGTGCACAATGTAGTTTTAGTAGAGAAGTTTGAAAGTTGTAGTAATGTACATATTATCTGGTATATGTTCATAACTCTATACACAAACTGTCTTCAGAGGAAAATGTGGTCCCTGGTACGGTTTGAAGATAAAATGCTACGCGGGACGTTATGGTGGGGGGCCCGCAACAGTGAAACCGTAACTCTCCTGGTCGCTTTTTAGCTCCAAACAGTGTTCCATGGACCCATTTTTTCCTTTGAATAAAGTTTGTGTATTTTGTTCAGAAAATATAGCATAGAATTGTTTCACTTCTTCAACTTCTCCAACTTTCAAATTTCACTACCAATTCTACATAGTGCACCTTTAAAGTTTGTAAGCCCTCAGAGGCCACTATTGGTCTGCATGGGGCCTCAAGCAATTGCCTGCCTTGCCTGTTGACAAGCAGCACCTATGCCTATATCACAAAAAAAATATATTTATTGTGATACATTTGACAACCCAAAATACTGTAATATCTGTTTTTACACATTTTCGTACAAGGACATTGGAAACTACTTTCCACGTTTGTGGTTCATCCAGAGTACAGAGGACATGGCTTTTTAGAAAGATACACTTCTATTGAGGTTTTTCAAATGCAATTTTTTTAGAGCTTTGAGATGCACACACAAAATTCCGTTCTCCTCTATTGCATTGGGATTCTGGCACATGTCTTGGAATCGGATATAAAATCATGGCACAGAAAATTAAAAAATGTCTGTACAGCCCAGCACCACAAGGGACATGTTGAAAAGATGGTATTTCTTTTTGCTTCTTTTTGTTGACTGGCCCTTAAAAAACACAGGTGTATTGTATTTTATATGTGTAATATATTTCACCATTTCCCAGCAAGTCTCTTAGGCGAGGGAGCTTACACCCAGGCATAAACTTTGAAGCCATTCTTGGAAACTGCACTTGGAATCTGCAACTCACTTTTCCTGCCAAGAGGCACCAAGAGAAAAGAGTCAGGAAGTTTGAAGGAAGTTTTTATCCATCAATCATATGCATGTGGCGTTCATACTCTGCAAGTCCTTAAAGTAGTAAAACCTCAAGAGTGTCAAATTAGGTGAAGTGAAGACTAGTAATTATGGGTTGGTTTAAAGACTCAATTATAGAACTAATGTTTCAACAGTCCAGAAGTAATTTACCTTCAAACACAGTGAAATTTGTGTGTATTTTCAGGCTTTGTGTTAGTGTTAGTGTTTGCTCTCCCATGCCTAGTGGGAAATAGCTTCCCCTTATCAAGCATTAAGGAGTGGAAGTTTAACATAATGGCTGTGTAATCCACACACCTATCATTACCAGGTTTCCCAGGGCTGATAAAACACAAGCACACTCTCACACACACACACACACACACACACACACACACACACACACACACACACGCAAACACACATTCACAACCCACACAAACTCCCACAAATGCATGTTTACACACATACAATGACTGATTGTTCTTCCCTTATCTGATGTTTCAGCCAATGGTTTATTTCCATTCCTCGGCCAGGGAATTGTCTCCAGAATGCTTGCAGTGAGAAAACTCATTCCGATGATCTGGGTCAGATAGAGGCAGTTCCATCGGCCACAGACAATTCCGGCTCGCAAACGACCACAGGACTTTTAAAGAGGGAAGGGGCGGGGGGGGGTGCCTTCAGACAAGATGCACAACCAATGATAAAACAAGGGAGCTGAAATCCACCTAGCAGTCTGTCTAACAAATACATCTATTGCTCCTTGAGTGTCCCTTGAATGAATATTCACAATTCAAAGGCCTTACATTCTCAGCTCCTTCAAACGTGTAAAGCTGTGGGCCTTTACAGACCCATTTCTCCTTTTGTTATGCCGAGCTATAAATTGCACCGTGCCTCTTGTAAATCCATGGAACACCACTTGGAGGAAAATGGTTTCTGTTTTCTGTGGTAGCACTTTGGCTTTGGGGAAATTGGTTTGCAGACAAAGGCATGCATCAAAATATATCTTGCTATTCCAAGTCTAAAGAATAGCTGTTTTTCCCCCTTTTATCATATCCCTCGTCTTTGTAGGGGGAACTTTGCCAAAGACATTCCAGGGGGGATCATTTCAAAGCAAATCCAAATAAAGTGTCATGAAATGCATACACTACATCCCTGAACATTTGAGTAAATCAATGCATATTAGCCCTAATGTTGTTTTTTCCTTTTTTCTGATTTATCAAACAGAATTCTGTCAAAGAAAAAAAAAATGTTGGCGCCTTGCTTTGACTTTCATCACATTGACTGCAGTCAAATGTGAATTTTTGCAGGAATTTTGCAGTGCAATCATCCGCCAAAGAGTTCACATCGCCAGTGTTTTTCATTTTTGGAGAAGTATTTAGAGCATCCGTGCTTTCTCCGATACAGACACACATGTACACAGAGGTGTAATTTTGGAGGCAAAATCAGAAGGCTTCACTTTTCAATCCGTCCAAACGAAAATTCGTAACTTAAATGTGCACCTCAGCAGCAACTGTCTGAAAAAAGAGAGAAGGCACAGACACACGAAGATGTCATGCTCTAAATGTCTAACATTTGCGATGTTATCAGGATGGCTCATATCACCACACAAATTGATTGGAATGGTTTGGATTGAATCTGAAATGTCTTCACATTACCAGATAATCTGTCCTGACAATCAGTTCAAAGGAAGCCCTCTGATCAAGATTTCCCCCCGCAGCTGTCAGGATGAGCAAATCTGTAGTAAATTGGCCCCATAATCTTCAAGTGTGTCTTTACATTTATTGATTGTATCTCCTATACCATATCCGCTCTAGGCAAACATGGAAGATAGGCAAAGGTAGAAAGATCACTGTGGAGATGATGAAATAGATTGAGAAACAGAATATAGGTTTCGCATTAAAGATCTTGAGCGCTAAATTGCTGTAGCAGTACAGCAGAAATATATCGCATTTGATATGACAACCAACTCGGCCATTAGTATGCTTCATGGAAACATTGAAAGTTTACAAAGCACGGGACAACACAAATGATCGATTGATTTTTTCATTTCAGTTGCAGTCTCACAACTCGCAATACTCTTTTTGGTGGGAGTTGGGGGGTGTCTTCTGTAATATGTAATATGTAGGGGATCTAAAAATGTAATTGTGGGAGAAATAATACAAGAAACTGAAGAGAGTTATATCAAAAATAAAGCAGTGAAACTGTGCTCAACATAATTGACATCATCACCCTGCTAAGTCGTTTGCATGATTGTTCCAGACTATTCACAGGTTGGCTCACCTGGAATCTGCACAGACGTTTTACTTGGGAACAGGCATTAAAAAGTCTATTCAAAGACCAGATGAACAGATTAGGCAAGTCACTTGCACTCTAAATGGTCAGTGCATGTGTGAAAGAGGTTTAATTGAGACCCTCTTTGCTCCTTCACACCATCTTTTCCTCCTTAACCCTTTTCTCTCTCTCTCTGCCCTCCTTTGTCTTTCACCCTTATACCTCTACTTATTGGCTCTGGTGACACATACAATTATTCAACATCCAAAATAAATGTGTGCTAGGGATCATGTATACAGTTCAGTTAGCAAAAAGTCCACCTGGAGGTAAGGAAAAAAAAGGTTATCCCACAATTGTTGCTGAAGCAACTTCAAGAGTGGCCTGAATATGAAAACAAATATGTCCTGTGTTCCACAACTGAAACTGTTTACAATGAAAATGTTCTCGATTAGTTGCCTGGTTTACCTGTCAGTAAAGGGCCTGGCTATTTAAAAGCATACGTATGTGTTAATGCAGTTGAAACAGGAGTGTGTTGCACTTTAATTAATGGCTCTTTATCTTTGGAGGTTGGCCCAATGTGAGACAAAACCACACTGCATGCTTTATCCCTGCTCCCTCCAGGGGAAGAATCTGGAAACCAGCCACTGGGCATCAGACAAAGAAGGAAGTGCTTGTGTGTGGATATGTGTGTGTGTGTGTGCGCGTGTGTGTGTGTGCGTGAGATAGCGAGAGAGGCTCTAACAGAGACACTAAGTGTGCATCATCGATTGGTCATGCTGTGTTTTGTCTTCTTTAATTCTAAAAAAACAACAACCCCAATTTCATCTATACATGATTGTTATTTGAAGTCTATTACACATCATAGCCAATGTTATCATGGCTTCTGCCATTTGTTAGTTTTGTAATTGTAAAAATAAAAGTATGAAAGAGTAGACTTGTTATATGAAAACAGGCTAGATTCAAGACGGACATGACATGACCCTTTTCTTGCCTCGGACCATTCGTTAAACATTTTGAGAAGCACACTAAAGGCCTGTGTCCATTGACTCATCTTTAGCTGGCAGCGCCCATGACCTTACTAGGTTTGGAAATTTAACTCCTGCTTCCATCAGTAGTGACAGTGACTGTTTTAAAAGCTGGGCATGCTTAATATTTTCCTTTATTCTAGGAAGAATGACAAAGAAAACAAAAATTGTACCATCAAAAAGATAACTCAGATTAACTACTCCTCTTCCATTGTTGTTGACAAAGCTTATCTCAGAAGTCCAGTTTTGATTGGTTGTTTAGGGCGTTGAACACTTTGAGAAAAGTGACAAATAACAGCTGACTCCAAGGGCGTTTTTGCACTTAGGATGCTGTGCACTGAGAATGCTGAACTCCATTGGTTTTGTGTTTTGAAAATGCATGTCGCCAGTGTAAAAAAGGGCCTTAGTGGACACATAAAATACAAAATTGGGCTAGAGCCAGAAGCTGGTTGGCTTCGATTAGCAGAAAGACTGGGAACATTCAGCCTTTTGCTGATACAGCAACAATTTAATTTTAACCTGTTTCTATGTAGTGGACCATTAATAGTATTTTCTAGGAGGTTGCAGGAAGTAACTTCATGTGAATAAGACATTTTTATTCATATAACCCAAAGACATAAAATATCCTTTAACTGTTAATCAATAAATTAACAAGATGTAACATGTCTGTAAGTTAGATTTAGGTGAGTTGCATACTATATTAAATTAAGACTGAGTAAGGTCAGCAGTTTTACCCTTTCTTTGAGCTAGGCTATAAGCTAAATAGCTTCTGGCCATATACTGTTACAGCAAGTATTAACATGTAGGCATGTTTAACTGCCACATTTTGTTTCCAGCAAAAATTTTAAAAAAGCACATTGAGCAAAACGTCTAGCTTTTTTTTAAACAGCTGCTTGGACATAAAACAAAATGTTTCTTACTATCTGGGCCCTCATTGTTGTGTTAAAGGTTTCATATAATGCTCCTTTAAATAAGTTGAAATACATCTCAGAGGTCCCCAAAAAAAGTTTCTTGCTAAAAGTCCACTCTGATCCTATATTTTAGCATGCCTATAAACCCCTCTACGTAAGCCCTCAGAACATGCTGTT
Organism: Labrus mixtus; assembly: GCF_963584025.1. Lineage (NCBI taxonomy): Eukaryota > Metazoa > Chordata > Actinopteri > Labriformes > Labridae > Labrus > Labrus mixtus. Next base: position 11,583,002 of record NC_083620.1, read on the forward strand.
TCTGTGTCTGTAGCTTTAAATGCTAAGTAGCTGTGTCTGACCACGGCCCTCTCTGGAAGGGGATGTGGCTTTGGCTTTCTTTGCTCCATGCCCTATCGTTTACGGTGGAAACGTGGACTGAGAGGAAAAGAACACCTAGCTGTGGGAGTGTCACCCACCTGGGGGAGGGGTTACTGCCATTTGTGATGTCATGAAGGGAAGATATCCAAACAGCCTGTTTGAGCACACATTTTCTGAAAAGTGGAGCAGGCAAAAGACGGAGAGGAGGGACGTTTCTCATACTTGGGGATTTATAGACCGACCGGGGACACATACTAGTATTATAAAACCATTGTTAAGTGTATTTTGCATAATATGTGACATTTCAAGCTAATGTGCTCTTATTCTTCTCTACATTTTGATCACTTTGTTAAATGATCCACCTTTGCTTGGCTTGATGTAGCATTCCATGCATACACACATTTTGTGGTGTCCAATTTATTCAGTGAGAATTATTGCTCTTCCAACATTGACGGACCCACATTCTCCAGACAGCTGACTTGCTAAACCTAAACAAAGTGCTTTTTCCACTGATAGAGTTGGGAACAGAAAGGCTACACGAGGCCTGAAGGGGAAAAGTCTGTGTTAAAGTGATATACTTTATGATGCTAAATGGAGAAGGGAGACTGTCAGTCTCCAGCCAGGCTTCTTGATGGAAATGATACTTGGGTTTTATTGTAGTTCTCAAAGAGAAGTTTTGTCTCCTAAATCATGTAATGTGGAAGCTGTTTTAAACATTTTGGGATAGGCACCTGACTTTTGTAGTGGATTTATGTCCTTTGAAGGAGGAAGGTGAGTGTGAAGAGACACACAGGGGCAGGTGCATGTCATGCTAGTTGATTTATAATGCTATATTGTCTCTTGTTTGTTTCCTGTTTGTCTGTCTGTGATCTCAAAGAGTGTTACTTTTTTTTTCATCCCCAGTCAGGGACCAAATTCTTGAAAAAGTTACTGAAGTTTAGAGGAAAGAGAAGCAAGCTCCAAAAGACAACTTAAAGCAGGCTTGGAAGTACTTCTAAGGGGACAAAAGGAAAAAAAAAGATTTCAGATTCATTTTTTATTGAGATCTGTTTTTCAGGTTCAAATATCCTTAGATAAAGAAATATGATTTGGTTTCTTTTTTTTGCTCAGATTTTTAGTTGAATGTAATGAACAATGTTTTGAATCTTGAGTTGGCAAGATTTTGAATCCTAACGTTGTTGATCTTCTGACTTTAGGGTACTGCGAGTTTCATATTAAAGTTCACATTTGTGTTGCAGAGTGAAATGTCATGACTACTAATTGAAGGATTGTCATGATATTTTGCACACAGGTTTCTAACCTCTTGAGGGCGGTATTTAACCCATGAATGCGGACATTCTAAGCCCAGATGCTAAACATTATAACTGCGAGATATACAGTAAGATATATACTGAATTAAATCATAAAATGACTTACTATATCATTAGACATTAAGAAAACATGCTGTGTTGAAGTGCTGGCTTCTCTGTCAACAGCATGTATGTCCTCCTTCTGAGTTTCAATTCCGATATGGAATGGTTTGTTTTTGTTTTGACCAAAGAAGTAGGCGGTTTTAAGGCCACTCCACACATCGTTTTTTGCTTGCCAGGCAAACGGCAAACTAACAGATATTTCGGCGATGGAAGGGAGCAAGCAAACTGAGATATAACTGATTATACCTGACCTAAAAAGCCTTGCCATGTTTCTGATTAGCTCCACCACAGGGTAAAACTAGAATAAATATCTTAGATGTTTTATTGAAAAAATAATAAATTATGTTAGCTTTCTTCTCACATCACTGTTGGGCCTTAAAACAGCCTCATCGCTACTATTTATTTTTTAATTTTATATACTTTTTTAATCCCTGAGTGGAAATTCTGGTTTACACTCTGTTATCTAAAGAGACATGCTACTCACACACATAGGCACCAATCAATCACATGCACAAACACGACCTGTGGACATGCATTAGTGGAGCGATGTCAGAGTGGGGCTGCTACACACATTGCTATGCAGGGAGCGTACCAGAGCAGTTGGGGGTACGGTGCCTTGGACAAACAGCACCTCTGCAGTACTCAAGAAGTGCCCTGGTACCTCTCCAGCTACCAGACCAACTTCCATATTATGGTCTGCACCGGGACTTGAGCTGGTGACCCTCCGGGTCCCTACGGACTGAGCTACTTGCCTTGCTGCCATGGGTTTATATACAATCCATTATTGATTCAGTGTGGGATGCATTCACGGATGAGTTATTGATGTGGGAACTTTAATTTAGCATGTCAACTCTATCCATCTCTATCTTTAAGTTTCTCCTTCTTCTTAAAATATGTATTTTTTAATTATTTACAAATGTTGGCAAGCCTTTTAGTCATGGTGGATAAATGTTTGGTCTCTGCAAATAATATAAAAACAGTATGCAGTCTGGACCTACTCTTAAAGGGATACTTCACCCGTTGAAATATGAATCTGTATTGACATTGGGTCATATATGTAGTAGAAGTGTGAAATACATTTTGAAGTTGGTGCCTTCTTGGCTGAGAAAAGCCAGAAAGTGTCTTTTTGGCTCATGTGGATGAAAGACACCAACTCCCAGAATGCAAAGCACCACAGGCCACTCCCACTAAGGTCCACTACGGACATTTATTACAACACATACGGCCGTTTCCTCAACTGATTCCGAGATTTCTTCCAGAAAGAATCAGCTTTCTCCATAGAGCCTGTTACCATAGCTTCCAAGCAATATGGCGGATGTTAAGTTTTCGTTTTTGGGAGTGAGTTCCCACCCACTGATCTGTGATTGGTCTGTAGCTTCAGTGGTCGAATATATGAGGAACTAGCGATGTAGTTTGACCCCTGCTAAGCACAACAGCACGATGACGCAAAATGGCGATTTTTGCGTCATTGGAAGCTCCTTTTCAGACTTAGAAATAAAGATTTCCCATCTCAGGGGAAAATGAGGGCGGGATGCACGACCATTCAAAAATACTACCAGGTTTCTAATGATACAAAGCTTAATGCAAATGGGTGAAGTATCCCTTTAATGAGAATTGTCTCCAGATAACAGTTTGTATGACATTACTTTGTACAAATAAAAGTTGATTCATTTACTTTGATTTGAACTTTATTGTGTGAGTTTACCTCCAGGCCAGATGTGAAGCCGAGAGGTTTACTTCTGGGCTTGAAGGTATTGAAGGTATCTAATAGTTAGCAGCTGACCCAGGCTGAAGCATATTATTTAAGAAGTAAAGAATACTCGACGGGACAAATAATACAAAATTGCTTTTCTGTAAAGTAATCTTCCTCACATCAAGAATGTACAACCGGCACGTATCAGGCTTTGTTAGAGAACACAGCACCAGTGGAGCATGTAGGGAGTCAATGAATGCACAGCATATATTCTGTTTCTCCTCCATTTATCATGTTACACTGCTAAGGTGATAGAAAATTGAGACCATGGCAGCTCATCACATGAAATACTGTGATTTCTAAAATGTGATCCAAAATGTCTAGACAATAGACGATCCATTGTTGAAAGGCTGGCATCTGGTATAATAAATTATTATCTAACTGGGGGAGTGGAATACTCCTTCAAATTCAATTCAAAAAGCAATTCTTTTCCTGGTAAATGTGCTTTTGCTTGCTGTGATCGTGCAATGGGAAACCATATGTCAAGCAGTCAATAGTGAGCCACAACATACTTTAAGCAAGCTACATCTGATTTGACTCTTTTCCACATCTCACATCTGTCCTCTTGCATAAGGCAAATATAAAATAGGTGTAGCGATACCAGGCAAAATAACTTTCAGTGAAAAGATCCACAACATTATGCGAGTATAATCAAGCTATTAAGAACAATCTGTTCCAAGTTCACGGACAGGCAATGCAGCAGCCGATTTAATCAAGAGTTCAGCAGCAATGTTTGGAGAAATAATCTAAATCTACAGCTTTAAGAGACTTCCCCCTTCATCTATCAGCTTGTTTCTGTGCACATTGTACAGGAAGACAGTTATACTGCAGCTCAGCCAAACCAGGAAGTTGATGCAGGATATAACTCGTGTGGAAGATTAAGTATTTTCATTTCAAGGTGTTTTTGTATTATCTGTCTCTCCATTTACTGTGTTCTGTGCATGTGCATCTTTTTCAAGGCTGTTGGGTCCTTTGCGTGTTTGTATGTGTTTGTGATTGTGTGTGTGTGTGTGTGTGTGTGTGTGTGTGTGTGTGTGCAGCCTGGCACAGTTGTACTGTTAGCACAGCTGTCCAATCCAAAGAGACACAGGAGGCGGGACACAGGTGTCACATGAACCACATCCATAATTATTGGAGAGTGTTTACCTCATTTGCAGTATGTTGTGTGTCTGGCTTTTGTGTTTTGTGCGTTTGTGTTTATCTCTGTGTGTAGCAGTATCTATATGTGATGAAACATTAGTTCAGTCTTTTTAAGTTACAAAAAGCAACATGCGTTTTCAAAAAGTATCCAAGAAAAGAGACCAGAGGAATCAAAAGAGAGCAAAGAAAAGCCAGAGAAAATAAAATGCCGTGATGCTTTAAGACTGGTGGCTTGAGGGGGAAAAAAAGCAATGGCAATATCATAATTACCCTGGAGTCAACATGGTTACTGCCCCTTTGCGGTCCATCCCGATGGCATGAGTATTACTTCAGGGGCTGTTAGTGTCCCTCCCCAGTCATCGCGACCAATTCCAGGGACATTTATCAGTGATGCTCCGGCCTCTGACTTTACCTCCAGAGGGCAGGTAAGAACTGTGGTTTGTCATAGGGCAGCAGTCCTCGGGGCAGATCGTGTTCCTCCATGTTATCTTTGTTATTATAGGCCGTTGTCCTTGTGATGTTTATGAACATTTGTTCCTAGAGGCCTTTGATGAGGCTTTCCATGTTGATAAAGGTCTTCACCCAGAAATGTTATGCAAATCAGTTCTATGTTTTATCATTTTGAGCTTAGAATCATAGAATCGTTTTTTGTTTTTTTTCAACAGGAAAGTCGGGGGTTTGATCCCCAGCTCCTGCAGTACATGTAGATGTGCCCTTGGGCAATACACTTAACCCAAAGTCACTCCTGCTGCTTCTCCAACGGCGTATTATTGTGTATGAATGAGATTGCTGCTGATGGTCACTTTACATTGCAGCCTCTGCCATCAGTGTGTGAATGTGTAGGTGTGACCTGCAGCGTAAAAGCACTTTAATAGTCAGAAGACTAGAATAGGTATAAACAAGCATAAATCCATTTACTTCTTTTTTCGTCATGGATAAGTTAAAGAACATCTTAACACACCTTTAAATGTGCAAAAGCCAATTATAACAAATTCTCTGTTAAAAGATAATCAGCTGCGACGGGAGCAGCTAGAGGTGACATGGTGACATACAGTTAGGTGAAGGTGCAGAATTTTGTTAAAGGGTGTATTACTGAATTTAATTCAATATATCTGAATTCATTATTGAAGATGTTTTTTTTCTTTCCATGTAACATTTATTATCCTATAGATGAAATGATTGTTAAGTGTATTTTTGCATTATATGTGACCTTTCAAGCAAATGTAGCACTATGCTCTTATTCTTCTCTAACTTTAGATCACTATGTTAAATGATCCACCTTTGCTTTGCTTGATATAGCATTCCACACATAAACACATTTTGTGGTGTCCAATTTATGCAGTGAGAATTATTGCTCTTCCAACATTGACGGACCCACATTCTCGAGACAATTGGCTTTCTGAAATTGAAAATCTCTCAATTAACATGGTACTGTAACAAGTTCTTAAACAAAGAAGTGTTTAAGTTAAGTGTTTGGCCCACACTCGTTGAAATGAACACATACAAACGTGATGGGTAGCCATAAAACCGTGATAATATTAAGCATATATTTCCTCCAATGTTGTCTGAGATGAAAGGAATAAAGCATGACTCGGATGTGTTGTAATAATGTGGTAGCCACGTTTACCAAAACAGTTTAGATTCAGATGTGATTTCAAAAATAAAAGGTTTACCTCATGATCTGCCTTATCCATTTTGTGGTGTTCACACCTGCACACAAAATTGTATTTTCAACTTTCAATTCCCTCTCAAAAATGCTCACCTCCCTCCACCATGCTGTTTGAGCACTTTCATTCATGGTGCATGTGCCAATGTGAGTAGCCAAAGAGTTACCTTGAATCCACTTTTACACATCCATTAAACCTGAAGTGCCCTTCTACCTGAGGTACATTGAGTCCGCTAGATTGGCCTTGGCAGGTAGTCGGTGACCTCATCATGACCGCAGACACTCAGACTCCCCCCCCCCCCCTCCCCTTTGCTTGCAATCGGCCGTTATCTCTTTTCTCTCTTCTCATTGTGAAATGTTCCGATGCTCAATTCACCTCTCCTCACCAACAGGTGTCACAGCAGAATGAACTGTGGGGAATTGAGTCCAAAGATTGGCACGACAGTGAGTGTACGGTGTGTGTGAGGGATAGATTGTACCCAGTTCATGCATGTGTGTGAACCTGTGTGTGTGGGGTTTGAGTATATGCAATTCTCTGTGGAATAATGTGTGTATGCACTGAAGGCTATGCCATGGTTTTTTTTATATTATAACCACTTTCAAACCCCCTGCCTCTCAAACCCCGCTGAGATAAATGGAAATTTAAACAACCTCTCCAGAAACCTGATTTCTCTACCCAGTCGCCTGTTCTCACTTTCTCCGGCTGTAGCTAACAAGGCAATTGACAGGGTGATATGAGCACCATTTCCATTCTGGCATTTCCTAATGTTAAACACCAGAGTAATCAACAAGCTGCCTGCCTTCCTGTCCGTGTCCCTCGCACCCCCCCAGTCAGCCGCTCACTTGCTCTCTCCGTCTCTGCTAGCGTTCATTTAACACATCCATATTGGATTTCCTAATGCCTACAGCCATCCAAGTGGCTTGTGCTGCTCGCATCTGGAGCACTTTTGTTACAGACAAGCCCAATTTGTGTTTGTGTGTGTCTGTGCACCTCCCTGTGTAAGAGAGAGAGAGAGAGAGAGAGAGAGAGAGAGGGGGGGGGAAATGTGACTTTGACAATGTTTCTGCGTGTCTGTGCCAGTGTGTCCTTGCTGTTGTATTACACGGGCAAGTTCAATTTGTGTCACAGGAATTAAATTGAAATCAGAGTGCGTCACCTTCAGAGACTATGCATAAACATGGGGCCTTTTTTTGCCGTGTTATATATGGAATGGGACAAAGAGAAGGAAGCCAGTGTGCATGAATAAATAGGAGTGTGAACAGGTGTGGGAAACATTCAGAGACGATGTGTGTATTAAGGCAAAATGCCAAGGTACAATATGTCACAAGGACTACAATGTCTGAAAGAAATACAAAAGTTCTCAAAAGTATGATGTTGTGAAAAACCATTTACTGCAACTGTCACCTATTTTTACCAGACTTACATATTTAGTAGGCCAAATAAATAGTGCACATATAGTTTGAGTCACTAGGAAAACCCAGCCTAGTTGTTTGTATTTATCATCCCACAGTTTGTTTATCCCCACTCATTACTGGGAATTCAGGATTTTGGGGGGGCTTTGTAATTGCAATGTGCATATTTTTTTCTTCCCCGTCTGCCAAACTGTCAAAGCGCAAGATGACTGACGTCTGAGAAAATGAGGCATCGAGAATCCTCATAAATTCGCTCAAAGCAACTGAACTCCGCAATGGAAAATTTCCTCTCTTTTGATGGTTTGTAGATTAGACCGGGAGTACGTTATTAATGAGTGAGATTACACCCGAGCGTCACTAACCGGATTATGGTTTAATACAGCTCAATTTTCCTTTGCTATCCAGCTCTACAATCCCCCCTCCCTTCCCCCCCCCCTCTCCTCGCTGTCTTTTCACTTCCTTCCTCTCTTTGGCCTCTCTCTCTCCGCTCAAACAGAGTGTGGTGTTCTTCAGTTGTTTTCTTGTTTGATTCTTTACGCAGAAATCAGGTGTCAAAACACCGGTCATAAGAACATGCAGGCCTTGGGGACAATTCCCGGCTCACATAAACATGTAGGTAGAGTGAAGGAGTTAATGACGGATAATAAAGAATATGTTAATAGAGCAGCAGGAGGTTGAGAATGATTGCCCGCACCATCAGAAGGAGAGAGAAGTTTAAAGAAGCCTATTTTGACAACTTAATTACTTCTAGCTGGGATTTGACTTTGAGTTTTACTGATTAACCCCATTAAAAGAAAGACAGAAAACCAAAGAAGACACAAGAGTGTGGAGAGAAAGGGGAGATTGTTTCCAGCTGCTTTTGTAGTCGAGAGTCAGGGAGAGGCGCTAGCTTCCACCATTCGGCAGATATGAAATGAAGAGAGCAGACATGAAAGGAGGGTGAAACAAAGACAGAATGATAGCAACTGTGAAGAGAGTTTGAGAAGAAAAAAAAAAAAGCTGACAGACTATGGTGATGGAAGCAGCACTTAAGTCCGCGTGTGAAGCTTTTTGCTTTTTACACAACTGGAAGATGCCCTTTTACTCTACATGCTACATACCGCCCTCTCTTTTATTTTCCTCTTCTCCTGTTTTTAACTTTTCCTAAACTCCTGCCTTCTCTGATTTACCTCTTTTCCTTTTCCACCTCTCTCTCCCCACTGCAGTTTGTAGGGTGATTACAGCATCGGCTTAGTGAAACAATGGGCCTAACAAGGGGCTTAAGTGGCCAGAACCAAACTAAATCAAACATTTCGCTGACGGGGTTGCTGCTGTAATCCTCTCATTTTAGTGTTGTTTTTCTCTTGTCTTTTTACACCGCCACCCCCTGCATTTGGTGAAAGCCTTCCCTCCTGTATGCCTCTAATCACGGCTTTTGTTTTTAAAACTTGAGTCCACCAGCGGCGCTCCTCTCATATTAAAGACTGCTTAATTGTCTTTAAAATACTACTAAGTAGTGGGTTTGGTTGGTGGCTACTGAAGGAGGTTTAAATGAAGGCTAAGTGCAAAATAACCATCATGATGACTGTTAAAAGGCATGCATCGTGGCTAAATTAGTCCCTTTGAAATAAAGAAGCATCCTTGTTCATTTAGGCCTGAATGGGTAAAAAGCTTTTGTGCAGATTTGTTCCTCGCTGAACAGGCTGCAGATAAATCAAGTGAAATCAACTGAAAATAGAAACATGCAAAGAGGGAAACGCATAAAGATAAATGTCCTGTAGCAGTCATATCAGGGTGAGTGATAAATGCCTCGAATAACAGACATTTTGGTTGAAATGAGAGAAGTTATCAATCCGCTGTGATTGGAGTGGACGGCTTTTCCTTTCCAGAGTCATTCGGGGTTACTATGGTTTCTACACGATGCTTGTAACTGCCTGGAAACGGGTCTGGTGTCATTCAGTCACCATAAATGTTTGGAGCCAAAACGGGCCCCCTCAAAGCGAGACAGATGGTTTGTAAACTGGACCATACAGAATTCAGAAGTGTTGTAAATAGACAGAGAGAGAGAGGGACTGATTTGGATGAGGACAACAAGAAAGACGGATGTGTTTGCACATTAAGATTTTAAGACTCTGTTTGCATGTTAAGATTTAAGATTTTAATTAAAATCAAGTTCCTGCTAGCTTAAAATTGGACAATCCATTATATTTACTTAAAAAATAAGAAAATAGAGTCTATAAAAGTCTAAATATGTGAGGAGATGAGAAACGAGGAGGTGTGTTTGTCAAAGAGAATGAACAGAAGTAATGAACCCATCAGACAATGAGGGAGAGAAATTCAAGACTTGGAAATACCTCCAGGCCACTGTCTGTGAGACTAAATATGCTTCTAACAAAATGGAAGTGTAAAACACCCCCCCACCCCACCCTGCTTTATATGCACAAACTAAACATCGCTTCCCTCTTCCCATCTTCTTTCTCTCTGTGCTCCTGTCCTCCGTCTCCTCCTCGGTACCAGAACAGCATGTGGAAAGAGGAGGACGCTGTAGTGGCTGCTCTGCATGTGCTATGATAACTAGGTGTCAGGATTCCCTTGGGATAGATCTGCACTACTGGAGATTTTGCTGCTCATAGGATAACATCATCAGATAAGATAAATCGGGCAGCAGATGGGGGGGGGGAGTGAACAAGAGGGCCACACAGACACTCAAGCTTAACAATAAGCTAGAATATAGGATGACACGAGGAGTCATTGACCTGCATGCAAACAAATATGCAGATGTAGTGCACGCATAACTAGATGACAACAGAGATAAGCATACAAACATTTATGTAACACACATACATATTTAGAGGCAGATGCTGTGCAATAAATAAAACCTCTAAAGGAGTTGTACAAGGGAAACTCACCAGCACACTGTTGCGCAAGTAATGGTGTTCATATTTCAGTGTTTCCCGAAGAACAACAGTGTACTTTTGTGCCGATGATTAAAGTTTGTTTATATTTGTTTTCTGAAACAACTTGTTGGTAAAGGCTATTAAATAGTAAAATGTTTGCCATTTTATAGTTGGCACCATCTGGTAGTCTTATCCACCAATTTATTTAAGCTTATTATTCTGATCTAGTCTTGTGTTGCATTTTGTGTCTTCTTTTTCCATCTCTTTTGTTTTGTTTCCAGGAACATTTTCACATCAAAGATAAAAGCATTAATCTTTGTACTTTTACAAACATGGAGACTCTAATAGTTCTTGTTTTTCCTCCACAATAACTGTACTTAGCCGTATAGATGTAGTCTATTTATAGTCCATAGTTTTGTACATCATCTTTGATTTACTTTAGTTTTGCTTTTGGTTTTAATTACTTTTGCAATGTAGATTAGCATATCTACATTTGAACATGTTCTTGAACTGAAAAGGGGTCGGGACAATGTTTGACAGACACAGTGCGGTAACTTCAGTAACTCATTCATGCCTTCATGCACTGAACAAGACAAGAGAGAGAGAAGGCAGCATGCACGGTAACAAAAGCCACTGTCCTGATCCTACTGTAAACACAGAAACAAAATAAAAGGAGAGTTAGAACCTCACTGACATCACCGCCTTCCTCTGTTTCTCTTTGCCTTTTAAAGTCTTGAATTCTCAGTACATTTTATGAAGTTTGCCCAAACAACACGTTCTTGGTTTTAAATGTTTCACTCTCCCTTCTGTTATCACGGCAGGAGACATAAAAAAACAAAGAGAGTGCAGAATAACATCGGCTTAACCAGCTGCACAAAATGTCTAAAAACAATGGCATTAGAAGGTGAATGTCTTTCGCTCTCTCTGTCTGTTTGTCCACTAGTTTATTGATCTTAGATGGCGGTCAAAAAAAAAAAAATACCTTGGTGGGTTGCCGAGGTGAGTAGGAAACACTATATTTAAACTGTTTAGCCAAAAGACAGAAAAAGTACCCAATATAAGTTCCTTTAGTTTTGGCCTGGCTTTGCCTCTTCGACATGCAGCTTGTAGGAAGATATGGGCATATAATCCTTCTAAACACTTATTTTCCATATTGTATTACCAGTAGCTACTTTGCCTATCATACTGTAAACATTTCAAAAAGTTATCCAAGGGGTCGATGTGCACGTTATGCCTGTAACTGATACTTTTAAACTGGTGGGTGTTGTTTTGGCAGAAAAGACAGTTGACCAATTCTGTTGATAAGTCTTGAGGAAGTATTAAAACGTATAGAGCAGTGGTTCCCAAAGTGGGGGTCGGAACCACTTGGGGGGGGGGGGGGGGTCGCAAAACACTGAGAGGGGTCGATTCCTTTCAAAAACATGTGAAAAATGTAAAATACCAGATCTTATCCATTAATGTGAAAATACAAATAAAAACATAGTGCAAGAGATTACGTGTGTTCTACTTCTAGCAATTCTGTTTGTGCTGTTCTAATGCCACTATTTGGATTGGCCTCACGTGTCCGGCTGTGCGCAACATTAAAAGGGTTTTAACCGCCTACGGGAACAACGGGGGTCCCCAATTGTTAGCACCGTTAGCATAGCGGGCTGAACAGTTTGGGAACCCCTGTTATAGAGCACATTTGTAACATATTTCGTGAATTACAGCTCTTCAGAGAATCCACATGTCTCAGTGCTCTCTGTTGATGCGTTGAGTGATGAATTTCAACATCAACCTCGAATCACGAGTGAAATTTGGGGATTTGAGAGTGCTTAAGAAACAATAATGGAGTTTGCTGTTCCTCCAAATTTGTGCTCATCATGATCGATGATCTCCCATCATTCTTTGTTGTCTTCCTGTTTGGATAAGTATCTCTAGACTTCATGGCGGACATAAAGAACGCTCACCTGGGAGCATCCCACCGGGCATTCAGACAGCTGTTCAATTGAAAGATAAATTACAGCTTCATCTACTAACTGTAATTAATACGCACACCTTCCAATTTGCAATGAGAGGGATAAAACTAAAACAATGTGAATATAGAACCCTCCACACTTTGGGCAGCTGGGGAAATTGACCAGTTTTTAATGAGTTTATCCCAAAGAGTTTCTATTTTCTAAGTACGTCAGAAAAGTGGAGAACATAATGATTAGTGTGATTAAGGGACTGGCTGTTTCATGTTCTTACCAACACAGAACAGACAAGAAGGTTTTGCCTCAGGCTCTGACAGATTTGCGAAAGCGAAATGCTGTGAATGAAATACCCAAGAATTTACAGATATGGAGAGTTGAAAGAGCAAAATATATAAAGAAATGGAATTGGGGCGTTTCATAAGTACTCAGGAAAGACTGGAAGACTTGACAGCATGATGACAGAAAATGTTGGGAAAAAGTATTTGATGTCTTATATACACATATTTTGAGTAAACAATCATGTGAGAAATACAGTGGGCTAATTCAAAGGCATTTATATAACTTTTGTTCATCAATCATTGTAGGCCTACACTTCTTTTGCCATAATGTTGTAAAGCAAAATGAAACTGAACTACCTTAGCACATTTTTCAGAGATGAAATACTGACTGGCAGTGATTTGTTCTGTGCGACCACCGCACACAGTTTGCTGAAAAAGAACTCTGCAGGGATACATTGAAAAGTACTACAGTACTGCAATGCTGATTTGGAGTTTTGAAACTTTCAAACCACAATGATTGAGGCACATTTTGTCCTAAAACTTGAAAAAAACATATTCAGCATTGAGCTGTAAGGCTTCAGAGAATGTCAGAATCATTGCTTATTTTATATAATAAGAAGTTTCCTTAAAAGTGGGGACCGATTTTGGTTATTGTAATATCTTTTTCAATCCACTTTGACCATGCCGAGTGTAAAAAACATTTTTGTTGAAAATCCAGACTTATTATATTTTTTTTTTTTACCCATCTCTAGCCTGGAACTTTAAGGTCGGTTAATTTGTGATGACATATTTCCCTCAAAAGTTTTATAAATTATTTTAAGCATCTACAAGGTACGAATTTAAAATCTGGTGTTAAGAGCCAACACACACATAGTACAGGCAAGTGCATCAAACAAGAACCAGAGTCGATATGACAACAACCACATACACAAAAAAAACATGATACTGGAGGGGAGCACCAGTGTCCATCCCCCTTTCCCCTCTTTTTACTGTATGGTGCTGATGGGGAAATGTCAACTGTGCCATTCAATCATGTAGCCAGCAATCATTTAGCAATCATTCCTCTACAATGCTGTTAAAAGTAAAAGGAAAGGATGAGGGAGGGAGAGCAAGAAAGATGGAGAAAGAGACAGAGATAGCGGGTAAATAAAGCCGGAGATGGAGAGATGGAGAAAGAAGACAAGATGAGACAGAAGGGGAGTGAGCAACAGCCTGCCATTGGTAGCTGAAGCGTGTATGACTTTGACAGCAGACAATAAGCCCAGATGGTAACTCTTCCTTTGTTAACTTTGATGGATATTTCACATTTAGCGTCAAGGCTGAGAAAATGACTGTATCACCTAGAATAGATTGTTAACCATCATTTACCTTATGGTTCCTCCCTGGACATTTCGTTGGGGGAATGCAAGTGTGTCTTTTATTATACTAAATACTCTCACGCTTATGTTCACACAGGGACCTTGGAAATCAATCAATAGAATTATGTATGGAGGAGTCAAGTGAATAGCCTTGAAATTGCTCCCCATCTAGCATGCTATACGTCATACGTAGCCTGGGAAATGTGTTTGTATGAGGAATGGGATTACTTTAACATGAGTGTAGCAACAATTACCCAGGGTGCATTATTTACAGTCTTGAAGAGTGAATGAGTGGATTGATGCCCCTCCTTTCCAGCTGTCGGTGCTCTCTAACTAACGACAGGATCGAAATTCGAGAAACCAATCAGTCCATTGGCAGTCAAACCTCGAGTTTGCATTGGATACATTCAGTACTTAAGTTGAAGAGGAAGTTAAAGGGGAATGAAGGACGTGCTAAATTGCAATCAAGGATTACAGTCTCAAAAGGGTTAAAGCTAGATGCCCACACTTCCATGTTTTTGGGTGATATAAAGATGCAGCCATAGCACCTTTCTGTAGTTGGTGTGGGTGGAACTGAGACCTGCTGCATTGGCATGGACCTACAATCTGGACAGAAAAGAAAACAAGCAAGAATTACACACATACAGCTAGATTATCCTCATAGTCCAATATCACTGTGACCATGGGCTTGACATTAATACCCACCAACCCACCAAATACCGGTGTGCTTCAGCAGTGGCCTTTAACACAGTCAATCCGAGCAATTTTGGCAGGTTTGAATTGTAAACTTTTTAATTGTATTTGTCTCAAAAACCTGCCGACCCTCCCTATTTTTAACCCTTTCTCCTACCATACTCACGATTGCTATTTTCTCCCAATGATCTACCTATTTCCTCTCCCCAAGTCTCTCTCATTTAAACAACTCAGTCTCTTCTGATTGTTCAATAACAGTAGTGAGGGTGAGAACTTAGACCAGAACTTATATGAAGAATGCTGATTAATGGCATTGTACCTTTCATCGTCAGCACTGATATTAATGAGTGCGCTGTTATGTGATCAAACAGAATACTTTGATGTGATGTATTCAGACAGACAGCTGCAGATGATGGGGAGAGAAGACAGAAAATAAAGAGAAACGTGAGCAGACGATAAGAGGTAAAGAGTGCAGACAATTGAATGCACTCTAAAAAAGTATTTTGTAATAGGTATTAAAGTAATAGTAACATAAATGCATATAAGAGACAGCAG
This sequence comes from Labrus mixtus, assembly GCF_963584025.1. Classification (NCBI taxonomy): domain Eukaryota; kingdom Metazoa; phylum Chordata; class Actinopteri; order Labriformes; family Labridae; genus Labrus; species Labrus mixtus. The sequence continues at coordinate 11,598,161 of NC_083620.1, forward strand.
TATTAGATAATGTCAGAGACACAAATAGATGAAACACACACAGAGTTAATAGAAGATGAACAGTGCAGCACTGCAGTACATAAACTGTATCTGAATTTTGGTTGTTGTGGGTGTCTTTGATGTGTACAGTGGTCATTTTTATTCAAAGGGCTGTAAATCTAGCTCAAGTTTATCTTAGCATGACATAGTCAACTTCAGGGCCGGTTTCCACAGACAGCACTTTTGATGGTCTCACGAACTTCATTCAGAGAGTTACTCACCAGCGCTCGTTGTAAGGTTACGATACTAAAGTTAATTTCTGCTTCCCTCGGTAATTGTAAACCGTTTGGTGTGTTTTAGATGGCTCTGTATACTTAATATTTTGCTTTGATTCAAGGAAATATCACCAAGAAAACATGAAAGTAGTGTAAAGAACTCATGTCCTTGCATCAGCGCTATCTTGCCCCTTCAAGGAGAACCGACAGATACTCAAACTCTTTTATCCCTTCAGCTATCAGGCTGTTGAATGCTGAACAATTCAAATTGACTTACTGTATGGACTGTTACTGTACCCTAAGGTAACCTGTCAGGTCCATTCACCTTATGTATCTATTTATTAGATACATTTCTGGCGTCAAATTAATTAATTTCTACATTTGCTAGCCCTGGCTTCTCATTTGGCGACATGTTCGTCTGTTGAATTGTTGTTACTGACATGTGAATGTAACTGTCTGAATGCTGCTGTGCCTGTGTTTGTTCTCTGATTATTGTCTTGGCGTCTCTCAATGACTCAGAAGGCTGTGAAACTGAATTGCCCTTCTGGGATTAATACAGTTGTCTAAATCTGAATCCAAATCTGAAGACTGACGTCTCCTCCACCATTGTTGTTGACAAACTCACGTCCTGTCTCGATTCTGATTGGTCGGTAAGGAAGACGACATTGATAAGTTTACCGCTGTTCCAAAAATTGAACTGTTTTCAGCTGAGCGACACTGTGTTGGTTTTGTATTGAAAACAAGTGCTGCCAGCACAAACAGTGTTTTCTGTGGACACAGGCCCTTAATCACATAAAATGTTATTTTCCAACAACAAAATTGTGGCTAGTGAAAATGCTGACTGACAAGTTACTTAGGAAAACCACTAGCCACAGTGGCTGGTGAGCAGAGAAGTTAATGTCAAGCCGTGATTGTGACTAGAGGTGATTAAAGGAACTATACCATCTGTGAGAGACACGAGTGGACACAAAAAAAAACTAAGTCAATCATACTAACTGCAAGCAGTTAGAGGATTGATGAAAATACTTAATAAATAATTATGTGAAAATGCCTTTCAAGACTTTTGTAGAATTTCTGAAAAGACCATAACATAAAAAAAACGATTCTGAGTTTAAAATAAACTAAAAAAGATATTTTTAAAAACTTTGGTCTCCTGCATAATAAAGATTATTAACCGGCCAATCATCCTGTATGCTTACATAAAGGCTTATTTAGCTTGGGATATCCATCTGAGCTCATTTGTTGAAGATGAATCATTATCATTTCAGCGAAGCACATAACTCTAACTGTCTAAAGCAGAATTCATAAACGGATAACAAAGAGTCAGGTTGCATCTCATTTTGCGGAAATGGTCACAGAGCTACGGAAGATAAAGATTTAATTATCATAATTGTATTTCTGCAGGCATTCGGTATTGGAAGGTCAGATAGAGATTGGCACTGTCGTTCCGCTTGATAGAACCCAAGTGCAATGTGACTGTGAACTGAAATAAAAGGAAAGAAGATACCCAAATATCTCCTGTGTAACAGGAGCTGATAAACCTGTGCTCACAGTTCTGATAAACACACTGGGGAGGAAGTCAGACGGATGCTTATAGCCAGGGGACAATGCACTTCTGTGATTCAGACAAAATTGAAAGAAAATCAAAACTCTTGCAGTTCTGTGTTTTAAAGTTGACAGAAGTTCTGTGTTTGAAAATGAGCATGTGATAATTTAATGCTACTTCTCTCACATTTTTTCTGTATGTGATGTGTTAAGAAGGATTTCACTGCTGTTAAAGAAAAAAGTGTTCTCATTCAGTACATATATGTATGTGTGTATGTGTATGTGTCCCTGTGCCTTCTTATATTATCTGTGATAAGGCAATATGTATACAGTACAGAGTATTAACTTTAATAACAGATTTAGCTGAAATATGTGTCTTTAATTTGGTGTGTTTGTGTTTGGTGTATACGTGAGTATGTGTGTGTGTGTGTGTGTGTGTGTGTGTGTTTGTTTGTGTGTCAGTATGTGAGTTTCCGTGTGTATGGTTGATATCACTTAAACGTCCACCCCAAGGTGGTGCTGTGCCATTACCAATCAATGTCAAGATTTTCCAAAAAGCAGACACTGTAGGACTCATTCTATCTCTCTTTCTCTCTCTCTCGCTCTCTCTCACATACATACACACCCACACACACACACACACACACACATACACATAAGAGTTGCCAGTTAACTCGAAAATGAATGATGAATGTGTGCATGTGTGTGTGCCTGTGTGTATATGTAACAGAGGGAGAGAGACAGAGGAAACTAGATAAAGTTTTTGCTCAAATTATACAGCAACTTGAAGGTGTCTAACAGATTTGTGCAGAGCATGTAAGCACAAGAAATCAAGTCAAGTATAATGACGGTTTTAAGTGAGGCCAACAGATAATCCTTTTTCTATCCACACTCCAGTGATCTTTGCAGTGCTTGCTGATATTGCACGGACCATACACTCAGTTTATATCCAAGGCATAAATTGATTTGACATGTTACAAGAGAAGGCAACATGGAACTCTGATCCTAATAGGCACAGAAAGCATGCCACAGGCAATTTATGGAATCCATGTGAACCATGCCTACACCTCCTGATCCAGGCATTTTATATGAGTGGGGCTAAACTTGGTAGGGACATGCATACATGTTTTTTTCCCCTGCATTATTGTATGTGTGCCGACTACCCCAATCTTTAACAGACTTGATAATATTCTGCTACTAATGCTTCATAACACACGGTTTTGAATCATACATACCACTATATAGGACATACATTATAATCTTTATAAGGAAGTTAGGAACCATGTGTACAAAGCGAACTTAAACTGAATGGGATATGTGATTTAAGTTGGAGAGAGTGCAGGAATATATTGCATTGGGTATACATAAATATTTGACAAGCAACAGATGGAAAACTCAGCCTTCCCTGCCTTTTCCTATCCTCCTGAGAGGCCCAGGTTCATGTGATGGAATAAGAGAGTAACAGAGGAGGGCTAAATAGCAGAGTTCTAGCCTTGAGACATGCCTTGAGTCAGCCCTGAGAGGCAAAAATGAGGACTTGACTTACTTCAGTTCCTGAAGAGTCGACTTTTCGAGAGGCTTGTAGATTCATACACATTTGAAAAAAAAGGAATATTGTCAAACTTTAAAAATAATAAAATAATAAATATTATAATCAGTACACATGTCATGGCTCTACCACCACATTTTGCAGCTGTTATCAATAGATTTAAATAGTTGTATCGGCTAAACCTAGAAGCTACTGTTTTTTTTATATATATATATATTACTCATTATTATTAGTTATGCAAAAAACATTCAGAAATGATTTTGCAATCATTTTGACTGCTTATAAAACTGATACAAATGTTGTCAATGTGTTTTGTAAACACACTGCATGCACTCTGCTTCATAATCCTTAGAGTGCAATTTAACTTTTTAAAACTGAGGTTGAACTTTAAGATGAATACAGCACGATCAACCTCTGTGTGCACTCAGTTTTAATGATTTGTGTTTCTGGTCTTTGGATAAACTCTAACTATTTTCCCCCGTAATAGTACAAAGCCCTTGAGCTAAACTGAAGTTTGTAAACCAACTTAAGGATTTGATGTTACTTCTGTTCTTCTAAAAACCTCAATTTATTTTTCAATATAATTTTGAGTCACTTATTTTGTTCTGTGTGTCTAGATGTGCATCTATGGCAGACATTATAGCAAGCGTTTTTTTTTAACATCAAAATGTAAATGGCAAATGGATTTGAGCTACTATAGTACTTTTCTATTCTTCTGAATACTCAATCCACTTTTTACACTGCAGGTCACATTCACCCATTCACACCACACTCACACACTGATGGAGGAGGCTGCTATAGAAAGCACCTATCAGTAATAAGTAATCCCATTCATATATTCACATGACGCTGACGCAGCAGCGGGAGCAATTTGGGCTTAAATGTCTTGCCCAAGGACACTTTGTCATGTGACTGCAGGACTGCAATAGCACCCTACCAAAACAAGCTTTTTCCACATACCTGGATTTTTTTCTTTTCAACATTCAAAGAATGACTCACCAATCTGTTGCTGAAGCTACTTGTAACCAAAATCCATCCATCCATTGATTTATCCTTGTAAACAGGTCAAAGCTCATCCTTAAAGAATTTCAATTTACTTTGATTTCCAGCGTTACCTGACCACGTACATATGATGATGACTTTCATTCATACTGTAGCTACAGCTGTTGTTTAGACTGTAGATAGTAGTGATGAGTCGTTCGTGAACGATTTGTTCAAAAAGAACGAATCATGGGTGAACGAACTGAACTGAATCACTTACTGAAAAGAGTCGTCCATATCTCAAATTCAGTTGCGCTCTCCCGTCTCTCTCTCTAGACTATAAGAGTCGCTCAAGCCCGCCCTCCCTCTCCCTTTCATGTCAGTGATACGTACTGACTGAACCAACAGGACGGAGTCGGTCGGGAGCCCTGTGTCGCTCAAGCCCGCCCCTACATCTCCCTCTCATGTCTCGAAAATTGAGGAAGTAGCAAATATTTTATATAACATTTAGGTGTTGTGAAAATGTATGTGCTTTTTATAGCTGCTGTCGGTTTGCAAATGGCTTATTTACCCAACTTAATTTCACTCAGCTGACTGTTTTAGTAGCCTATGTGTGTGACTCGCAGTCTCGCACGTTCACTGAACTGTAGTACTGCAGGAGTCCTGATTCTCTTTCTCCCGCGGCATCAGTCAGTCAGTCAATCATTCACTGAACGTACTGAACGGGAGCTCCGAGTCTCTCTCTCCCGCTCAGTCAATCAGTGATTCGTTCACTGAACATACTAACAGAACATTTGGGGAAAATATACATGATTGTTTTAGCAGCTTTCAGTTTGCAAACTGGAGCTTTATCCAACTAAATTCTCAGCTCATTGACTTATTATTCACCACCGGCCGTTCTCAGTACGATCGCGAGAAGAACTAAACGTTCGGCCGTGTTTCAGCTTATGAAATTCTGATTAGCAGGCAGAGCTGCGGAGAAGTACTGAACGAATCGGTGAACAAATCTTTTGATCAAATCACTTTACTGAACTGATTCTACTGATTCAGTACACTGAAATAACTGCTTTTCACATCACTAGTAAATATCTTATATACACAGTGTGGCTCATTGAAAACACATGGCAACAATTCACAAATATCCTTAGCACAGCTTCTGTATAAATACATCTTCTACGGTATGTTGCCCCTTTATATGTGTGTGCATACACAGTAAGTCCTAGAAGCTGTGTACATAAACATATTGCATTCATGTTTGACTAAAGTGACAGAACATTGTGAAATAAGTGAATCGTTACATTAAGGTCAGAAATAAATTACAACCAAGACACATCCTCTGTCCCTGTTGTACATTTAAGTGGCAGTTATTAACCAGTGATTAGACAGGCTCTTGACAAGCAAATGTCAGTGGAATGCTAACCAAGGGAGGGATACATTAATTATAGCCATTTTGCATGAAATATAGCTACAGTGGTTTCTTGAACTAAATCTAGTTCTTGACAAATTGCTGAATCTCAAATACTAGCTAATCTACTAAAGGTCCAATAAAGTCAAGGGGCTGAAGGTGAAAACTTCTGCTAAAACACTCAGAATGGCCCTCAGCTTCTCTTCTCACTTTAAGTCAAATTAAAGTGTATTCACCATTCTGTAATGTCTTTATATTCAGCTACCTTTGATTGGACACAAAACGTAGTAATGATAAAAATCATTTATTTTGAAATGTATAATTAAGTAGCAACAATACAGAACAGCATGAAATAAGCTAGTAGAGTGTGTCACTTTTTAATATTTATTTTTCTTTAAATTGGACTTTTCTTTGTCCATTCTTTTCCCCCTGTCTAGCCATATACTAGCAGCATCTTTTCCATATCAGCATGGCCGTTGGGATGTCAGTGTTGGTCTGTTATCTCTCTTTCCACCACCTAGGTCCAGAATAGAATATCTCTTAACTTGTGTATGCAGGATATTATACAAACATGTATAGACCTGATTCATCCTACAAACCTTCAAAATGTAATGTTATTTAATTCAAAATCACAAGGTTTTAGATTGATCGGACTTATTATTAATTGCCTCAACTGTTCTAGTAGTTATGGGCTTATGTTTGCAAGTTTACTACAATGACGTAAATGATCACGCATCACCATTGTTCTTGTGTGAAGCCTCACAGAGCAACAGCAACTTCCAATATTTTCTTTTCCTTTTTTCTAAGTTAGCTTACTTGTCCACTTTTTCTACTACTACTAAACGTATCACTTGATTTTAGTTTGACCAAGGTTAATGTGGTGTTGTACATTATTCTAAATTACATGTTATGAATGCTTCTTGGTTAAGGGCAGCATCAGTAAAGAAGAAATCCATATTTAAAAACTCAATTATAAGCAGGTTTTAATTGTGTCTAGAAAACAGCATTCTACATTAACTGAACTATTGTGCTTGGAGGACAGGTGGAAGGCCCATCCATCCATCCATTATCTATACCTCTTCTCCCATTTGAGGTCTTGGGGGGGCTGGAGCTGATCCCAGCTGTTAACCGGCAAGAGGTGGGGTACAGGAACCTCATTGCTGTGAGGCAACAGCGCTAACAACTGCACCCCCGTGCAGCTTTGGAATGCATTATTTGAGGTCAAATTGAATTGCTTCTGTTTGGCATACGCAAAAAAAATAGAATATTTTGTACCTCATTCCTGCTATTAATATTAATATTTTTTATGGACATAAATGTTCATTGACTTATGTCTAATGTGAATGATGTTGAATTGTGTCATTTTGTGTGCAGCATGGGTGAAGAGCCCAGGGCAAATGTCTCACTTAGATAAAGTTAATCTCCCCCCCACCTCTCTCTCTCTCATTTGAGTGCCATGCATTTTTCATCCCTCTATTTGTAGGGTTTGAATCGGTGTTGTACTTTTGTCACTTCGCGTTTTCCGACAAAATTCAATAAATCTGTTTCTTTTGTGTGTATTTGTGGTTATGTGTTTTTTTTGTGTGTGTGTATGGACAGAGAGACCAACAGATGCTTCCCATTTACTCTGTTGCTGCACAGTAGGAAGGGGCCTATCTATATTTAATATAATTCTATCCATAATTCACAGACCAAACCTCAGTGCCTTTCTAGTGAGCGACTCTTAATGGGACAGGACATTTCTTCTATTTTCCTTCTTACTCAGTCTCACTCTCATACCCTCCATGTGTCCATGTTTTTCATCAAGTTTTTATTTTATTTTATCAAAACAGTGTGGCTCAAATGGCTGTCCTAATTAGCATTCCAGTTTTGTTGTTATAAGTCTTTATCAAGATGGTCCAAAAGTCCATTTAGAATCCAAATGGATATGATTGTTTCGTACCGTGCCCGAGCACGATTGCTTCACCCTCCCCTCTCCTCCACTGGTCTGCGTTCACATTAGTTACATTGTTCCATACCCAAGTGCACTTGCATATGTACTCAGTCAGATACAGAAGGGGGCGGTATGCACATAGTTGGTTTGCAAATCTTCCAAAAAGCAGAAAGATGAAGAAGCAATCATCGCAACCAATGGACTAAGTCCATCCCGCTAACTGTGGAGGTTTTTTATATTTCTGAGATGCAAACAACTTTTTTTCCTATTTCCACATCAGCAGTGCAGCTCAGAGGACAAAATGGGCCTGTGCTGAGCGGATATGACAGTTTTTTGAAGCGACAGGAGCAGTTTAGAATTATATGGCGATTCACTTCCTTGTTTGAGCGCAGTCTCAAGTTCACATCTCCCGTGGACTGTACTCGAGTACTCATGAATCGTGACTGAGACCGCCTCTTCAAGCTGATTCGGGCACAGTACCCGAGTACTGTACAAGTACGGTACATTTGTGTTCTCACTGATTAAATGAACAGGACATTGGGGTCAAGCACACTCGGAACCAGGTCCGGGTCCCTAGTGAGAAACCGCCCTTAGAGATAGATGTTCCCATAACCCAGAATCTGGGTAATCTGGTTTTAACTATTACAGTGCGTTTCAACTACACTTTGGATTTGAGGATATTATTAGAAGTACATGCCGCTGCAACAATTGCCTCTTGACATGTTAAAACACTCACAACTTCAACTTTGTTGTCCCTGAATGGAAATTTGATTTGCAGCCAGGTAAAAACAATAAACATACTAACACAGGCACATAGACTCAGACAATAGAAGAGGTGCTGCTAATGAAGGTTAAAGAGACAGAGCCACCAAACCCCCCTCAGGTGTGACATCAGTACTGACCCTGCTTCTCTGCCAACCAACCACACCTACCACTGAAGACACTTAAATGACTCCTCCTCAATCATTATCATAACATGCTGTGTCATCTCTAACTCTTTAAAAACTTCACTTTGGTTTATGATGATAAACCCAGAGATTGCAAAAAAAACATGATTTTCTAAAGGCTTTTGACCAGATTTTTTCACTTTACCTCAAACTTGTGAAAATGAGACACTTACTGTAGCTGAATGGACTGTAGGCTTCACTACCCTTCAAATCATATACATGAAAGAGTCATGTGGGATCAGAGATGTCAAGGGGTTATAAAAGGGATAACACATGATCCAAAATTATGATCTATCAGCAGATTAATCAGTGTTCTAATTAACTAGTAAGAATATCTATTAAGTATTTAATCTATTGAAGTTACCCATCCATATCAGATCTTTCAGATTCCCTCCCTCTCACTTTCTCCAATAACCTGATGTATAGTAGCTCTGCAGCCGTTTTAATCTTGCATAATAACCCCCACCCACCCACACACACACACACAGACACTCTCACACACACACACACACACACACACACACACACACACACACACACACACTCTTTTAATCTTGATCATAAACTTTCATTAAGCAGAAAATATCCTATTAAGATTATCTCTTCTCAGGCCTCCACCCCCACACCTTTTATTTCCGCTCCTGCTCGTGTCCTTTTCTCTCCAACCCACCCTCCTCCCGCGGGCTTTGGTCAGTAATTACGGTGGATTCAGGTTCTATTCTCACCTCCCCCAGGCTTTAGGTACCTTCACAGACTGGTCAGCAGAAGCCTGCAGCCTAACAGAGACACTGGGTAATGATTCACCTCTCTCTTCAAATACACCCCAAAGGATCAGGTGTCCACCCATACAGATTCACTTTGTCCACTCAAATGCTTCTTCTATATTTATTTGTTTCCTCCATGCATGTGTCTTTTGGTCTTTTCCATGACTACATGTGTGCACCTTTTACAACTGACTTATTGCTTATGGGGATGGACATTCAACTCATTTTACTTCTACTTACTCAGTTTTATTTGTGTTTCCCTAAAAATGTTGGTATGACAAAAACAAGTCATAGGTGTGCACTTGTACTTGGACATCTCTATTTCAGTGTATGGAAGAAGCACGTAAGACACTGGGATATGAATTTCCACTGTTTAAGGGGCACAGTGTGAGACGGAATATATTAATAAACCTTATATTGAAGTATGGCTGTCAAAGCCTCCCTGATACGACTGCTTGCATTCCCACTATGAGCGAGTTTATGCATTACCACAGAAGAGCAGCATGAAAGTCATTCCAATAAATACAGAGATTTCCTCCTGTAGTGTGTTGGGCTCAACACTACTTTTTGTGTAAAAGTGATTGATTAAAAAAAAACATAAAGTATTGTTGTGAAAACAAGATCTGTACAAACTGACTAAACTGTAGTGACAGCAGTTTGTTTATTCCACTCTGCTAAAAGGTGTTCTGTACAACACTGGGGTTTCCAGTGGGATAGATCGTTCAAACTGAGTGAGTAATTATGTCATATAATAGAATGTGTACAAATGCTTCACTCTAAAATACTTTGGGACTTGTTAACACTGAAGGGGGAGTGCTTAGTGAGTTGAGGATAGAGATACTGTAGAGATCTCCTTTATCATAAATAATGGCATGAAAAGCATTATGGGAAATAACTTTCGATAGAGGTTTAACAAACCTTAAACCACAGACAATCAAGCCTTCCTCTTATGTTAGCTTTATGTTACTATCTCTTATGTTAACGGGTCGGTTTTGACCAGTGTCTTAAATCAGCCAACAAGTATTTAACATCCAATTTGTTTCTTACCTCTTGATTACCTTGTTAGGCTTCCTTATTAATGAAAAGATTGTTTTTTACATTTTTGGTGTGAAACCCCCCCCCCCCACACCTAATATGTAAGATATATATTGAATCAAATCATAACATGACCTTACTATGTCATTAGGGACACATGTTATGTTGAAGTGTTGGCTTTTCTGACAAAAATGCAGCAGCCAGTAAGTCCTCCTTCAAAGTTTAGATTCCGGTCCAGAATGGTCTGTTTTTTGTTTCAAGGCAGTTTTAAGGCACCCACACACACCGCCGTTTTTTATGCCCCTACCGGTTGCCAGGTGTTGCAGCAATGGAAGCGAGCAAGCGAAATTGTTCAGATATAACTGATTCTACCCAACCAGAAAAAGCCTCAGCATTTTGTTATTTAGCCCTATGACACAGAAATGTGGTAAAACTAAGATAAATATTTGAGCTGCTTTTGAAAAACAGAGAGGTTGGAATGAAGAAATGTTTCAAGCCTGATGAAGAGCTGGCTAAACACTGAAGCTTACGTGTCCACGACCTAGCTACCCACGTGCCCATCGACTCGAAGGAGTAGGGGGCAGCTTTCTCCAATGTTTTGAATTTGGACTGCAGCACAAATTTTAAACGCTAAATATCAGAGTTACATATTGCTCTCTTAAAGAATAGCATTGGTTTATAACTGATAAAAATGTAATGTTGATTTGGTCGAGAATTTGCTCATGTTTTCCCATTTAGGAAAAGACTGCATTAACAGGCATGCATAACTGCAGAAAATCTCTATGCACACTTTTGATGTTCAGCTCTTTTTCCCACTCTAATATACAATGTGCACATACTCAGAAAAACATGAGACAATCTAATGGTGTCCTCTGACATCGAGGTGAGTTACTTCAAAGGGTTTCGCTCAGAACTCTCCCGCCTCTGATACCTTAAACAACCCCCCAGAGTGTTGGAGTGTTGAGTACACACACTCTCACATACACACTTTTGTGTACACACGCTCATGCACCTCAGCAAAAAATACGTTGATTGGTCCCAGTGTAGAGCCATTGAGAGAAAGAGTCAAATACTCCAAGAAAGAGAGAGAAGATTGTTTCCCCCCTTTTGAGAATATATTTAATGGCTTGTTTCCTATTAATTCTTTCCTTTTCCATGCACTTCCTGTCGTGCTTATATTGCTTACACATTGTAACCCTTGTTTTATTAGTGCAGAAACCCTCTAACAAGCTTTACAGGCTCACTTCTGCAGAGAATCCTCCTGGTATATAGACTGTATATATATATATAGACATCACACTCTAAGTTGTCAACCACAAAGTCAGCAACTTAAAAAGTAGAGGAGTGACAAAGTTTAAAGGCTCCACTAGTCCTCACAGAACTACAGTCAAAAAGCAGAGCCTTTGTTCTTTCTCACACATGGTTTGCCCTCGAGCAGGACCAAAAGGGATGAAGCCAGATGCTTATACCCCTTGAGGGCTTCAGAAACTGTCTGTTTTTGATCTAACACAGTACCAGAAGTGGGCAACACAAAACTGACTTCTGAATCCAAAAAGCCTCTAAAAGGCAAGAAGGGAGTTCACTACACTTCCATGTCAATATTTAAACCAAACACATCTGTTGGATAGAAAGGGTGGTATGTCTAGACACTGACAGATGAAATCTCAGGTCAGCCAGTGGTCAAAAGATACAACCTCTGTGTAATGTCAAAGATAGCCAATGTGTAAATGCTGCAGGAAATTGGCTGGAGCATTAAAGCCCCTGGAAATGTAAAATGAAGCATCCTCAAAACTCTTGAGTGAAAATAAACATTCACGACTATTGTAAAACCTTAAAAAAACATCTTATTTTTCAGTTAAGAGCATTTCTTCGGACTGCGTGGGCATGGCAACTCACATATGTCGATCATAATTTGTCCCACAATTTGTCAAAATTTTTTCTCCCTCATTATGTAAAAATAAATGAGAGCAGCGAGTGTGGGAGTGCTTTTGCATGACTTCAGCAATTAAGCCCACCACAACGCAGCCTGCTGTTTTTTTACAAATGCACCGCAAGAAAAGTTGTCAACCTCACTGGTGGATGTGCAGCTAAGAACAGCAAACACAAGCGTGAAGGCTGAGCAGTAGTATTTTTGTATTGGGCGGTTCATGTGTGTATGTTTTAATCATTGGTTTGGAATTTATTGCATAATAAATCTCAGAGCTTACACCGCCCACTTAACACCCAACATCTGAAAATCTTCAAACACTTAAATGATGATGGATTTGGTTTTCCAGTAACTCTTTGTAACTCGTTTTTTTACAGCATACGTTCAAATATGTCATGTAAACATCAACAAAAAAATAAAGATACAAATGGATAAGTTATTCTCTTCCCTTATTCTTCCTCTGCTAAACACCTTGTTTTACCAAAACAGATGTTTTCCAATACTTGTTAATGCATCTGACATGGATTATCTGCCGCTATGAACTGTGTTCTACAGGGCGACCTTAGACAATGTCCAGAATATAGATGTGTGAAAGCCAAGTAGTAAGAGTGAATCCAAAGAGTGAACTTACAAACTGGACAACTAGTTATTTTATATTAACTGAGCTTTGACTGTATTTCAGGTGTGTCTCGCCTTTTAATAATCACAATGCTGCAGGTTTCTTGCACTGATGAAGCTTCCCTCTCTCCCCAGCCTTTTTCTCTCACATTTGTATCCCCTGGCTTGATGTACCTTTACGGTGACAGGCACAGACAGATCCCTGATAACAGAATAGAGAGTTGGCATTGAGCCACTTCAACATGCTCGTACCTCAAAACAGGAAAATAATGTGCTTGAAAGACGCTAATGTACCAGCCAACTAAAGATGAAAGGAGGAAGGCAAAGAAGTGTTAACAGAGAGCAAAAGAGACAGAAATGAGCAGCCGGAGGAAATGCAGGGTGGCAAATTAAAATGATATAACACTGCATATGTGCAATTGAGCTAAAATGCAAACATTTTTGACATCTTGTGCTTGACTCTTTGTTGCACTCTGTTACAGAGCATCAGCTCATTCAGTAAAAAAGGATCTAGCTTTTTTTGTGTACATTGAACGTACAGAATGATACAGTTGTGGGCACTTCAATACAAGAGGTCTAATGCGCAAACTACACATACATTACATGTACCGAAAGTGCTCAGTGAAATTTCAGTCAGCGCCTCGCACTATGCCGCAGTTCTCTGCCACTCTAGTCAATGATTGTGTTTCCACAGCGAGCGCAGCGGTCCGTCTTATGAGCGTGCCAGCAGTGCCACTATGCTCCGTTTCAAATATGCTGAGAGTCTATTTTTCATGGAGAATGCTGCAGGCACGCGTCAAGCTGGACAGAATAGAACAACCCGAACAGGAAGTCAGACAAAGTAAGGCCCCGAGAGTCTGGTCAATCTCAAAATAAAACACAATATATTGAATCACGATCGAATTCTCCATCACTTTATCAACATCACGTCAAATAAGGCATCGAACGAACAACAAAGCAACCTCAGAAAGACAAAGTAACATGACCTTGTAGTTCTCCTGTGATGAGTGTACAGCTGTTCATGGCTGCTCTGTGCTACGCAACGCTACTCTCACGTTCTAGAAACCACTGGGGCAGGACGAGCGCCATCAGATGGAAGAAATTTCCACTTACACAGAGTATGTGGAAATTGCGGAACTGAGACATGTAGGCTCAAAAAGGTCAATGAACTTACAGAATAACTAACAAACGTTTACAGTGAATTCCAGTCTTTCCCACAGAATGACGCAATACTCTACATATTTTTTTTTACTCATATTATGGTATATTTTAATATTCCGTTTGTATTTACATCAAATGTGTTTTTCCCTCTAAATGTATTTTGTTTTTGCAACAGACAACTTTAATCCGCTTTAATCAGAGTGGAGATGTTCACAGACTACAGCAGGCTGTGCGAGGACGTTGCTATCGTTAAGTTAGCTGCAGACACGGTGAGAGTTGAACCGACCGTTTGACCGGATCACGTGTGTTCCCGATTTTATGGCTGTGGTCAAATATGAAACTCTGATATTGGAATTTTATGAAACAACATCCCGACCACCAATCAAAACAGAGCATAGGGATGATAGAGTAAGCTATATTTATGTTACAAAGACATTAACAATGTGACAGTGTAATGAAGGTGACTTTGACTTCAGGCTGTTAATGTTGAACCATCTTGGGCTTAATACCATCTCTTGTGCCTTCTCCCGTCCTCTATAACTCTCTCTCCTATCTTTATTCACCCCAATCCTTTTATTGTCATCATTATCCAGAGTAATCTCTGCCCACATGCTACTCTGCCTATTGATTGTCTGTGAGTCTTTTGCAGCTAGCTTGGTTTTCAAGGGTACATGCGGGTGAACAAAATATTCTCATTTCTTTCTGGGTACATAGATTACAGTGACACACTGCCATTGTGAAATAAATAAAGGCCACTGGCTTTGAGAATTTATAGTACAGGCACTCAATCACTAATACAAATGTAAAGCCTATAGTGACCACTGTGACCTTGTTGATCCCCATATGTGAAAGATACAGGCATTTACTCAACTATATTATGGCATAGAGTGCAGTTGTATATTTTAAAAATAATTTTTGGAACAATGCATTGTCAAATGTTGGCTCTTTGCAAACGTTTTTTTCAACACTTGTATAAAGTACTAGTACTGTCAAATTCTGAATAACTAGATTGCAATTCACTTGTTTTCCAATTTTTGTGCACATAAAAAAATGTAGAACAGAACATGCAGTGCAAAATGCCCAACCCCTTTAGCAACTGTTACTACATTTTTAAAGATTTTAGATATTCTTTGTGATATTAGAGATAGTGTTGACTTCAGACATAAATGCAAACTGGTTCAATCCGATAAACATTAGTTTAACGTTCTGAAATTACAAGTTTTAGTACCTAGCCCTAGACAGCTTGCTAATTGGGCTAACATTAGCTGAAGTATTTTCTGGAGGACTTTCCATTCTCCCAGTTGACTATTGTCTGACTTTTCAAAAGTGTTTTTTTAATTACATTGGCACAAATTACATTCCATAATGACAATCATGTATAAAACCTAAAACAAAGGAGCACTATTCTTCTTGCTTGGACAAAAAAGCTAGTAGAAGCATACATGGATATGGTAGTTACATAATAATGATACAACATTTGCTACCTTATGAAATGCTCCTTTTGCATGGGAAGAAGTGCTGTTTGAAATGTATTCTGTTTCGATTGATGTTAAGTACATTACAATCGGAAGAAATATCCAGCAAATTAAGAAATGATGCAAATTCAAAAGCAGATGGAACAGTCAAAAACAAATGCAAAGTCTGAAAAGTGCTGCTAATGAAAGAAAACCAAGCTAAAACAACTACATCAATGGCAAAAATACATCAAACAATGCATAATCAAAAATATATGACATTCGGGGAAACAACTACCAATACACGAATGCTGCAAATCCAGACTTTAACTGAAGTGCTCCAGGCTTGTGGGGGCTCTCACTGAAACATTTTTATTATTGACGGGAGAGAGTGAGGAAGACCAGTACAGCAACCAGGAGATTTAAAGCAAGTCCAGTCTGGAGCTAGTGCTAGCTGCAGGGCTAACTTAGCTCTGTCTTAAACACAGTCCTTTACTGCCATTTTTCCACATAGTCCGTGCACACTGCGTTCCGTCAGCAACAAGGTTTTGCTCCTTTGACGGCGTGAGTCTACTCATGGAACCGCTAGCTGTGCATCTAACGTTGGTCTCTGTGGACAAACTGTCACTTTCCGTTGTATACAACACATTCAGCGCCTGTTCTCCCTCACTATTATTAATAAACTGTCTCACAGGGTGCCTCCTCAGGCCTGAAACACTTTTTCATTGAAGACTGGAATTGCAGCATTTTTCTGTCATTTGCAGATGTTTTTCTGAACACGTGTTTTTGATTATGCATTGTTTGTGTATTTGCAGCGTGTTTGCTATTATTGCAGTTGTTATGGCTTTTTGCTTCATGGTTTTTCATTTCATTTTCATTGACTGTTTATCATTGTCACACCGTCATCATACCATTCACTCGGTGATAGTATCCAATTACCCCACATTGAAGCCGACTGGGATCTAATGGAAAATACAAAGAGAAAATCTGGTTGGGTGGAGAGAGAGAAAGAGATGCACCATGGCTTTGAGGTACAAAGAGTCCAACGCTTGTCAAACAACACAGAGAGGGGAAAAGTCATACAAATGCCCTACAAAAAAACAACAACCATACAAGCTACTGGAATGGGTCAAAGCCTAAAACCAGGACTCAATGCTTGCCCTCAGAGATTCGCATGTAGCGTCATCCTTGAACTGAGACAGGGGTTATGCCCCTTTAACCCCTCCTCTGTTCAGCTTTTTTTTCCTCCTTCCAATGTATCCTTTTATATCCACCGCAAATCCGTTTAAGTATGTGGGATCATCTCATCACAATTTTGACAAAGCCGTTACGACATCGAACATAATCGCCCTGCCTGCTTGTCTAACTGCATAAAGTAATTCAGAATGTAAAAGCTCAGTTTGATGTACCTTCAGGCCGCTGACACAGGCAGAGAGAAGCGCTCTTTGCAGCCTTGTCATTGCCTATTAAACACTCTTTAACTATAAGTGGCTGCTTGAACACTGCCTGTTCCCTGCTTCCTGTTGACTCCTATTTGATTTTAGCACCTTTTTTTTTTTGCACCCCTTCTGTCAAATTACCCTCCTGGAACATGACATGCGCCTGATACAAATACAGCTGTCATTTAACCTCAGTAAAGACTTTGTGTTCCATTAACAACACTGTAGAGAGTGTTGATGGGAAGTGATAAAAGAGGAGAAGTAAGTGATGAAAAAGCAATGTTTTTTATGGGAGGTGGGAATATTGAAATTTACTCTAATCTACTACCATGTTGCTGGAGGTTAAAACATTAGGATTGTGCAATTTATGATGCCATTCTAACAGTCTTTCTATTGACTATATTACAGGATTAATTTCCCTCCTTTCTCTGTATTTTCCTCTTTTGTTGATCGAGTGTCAGTCTTGCCATCTGATACTCATCCAGCCGCTCATCTTTACATTCACATCTTCTTAAAACACTTAAAAGATAATAAATCACGCCTCGCGTAGGTATGCCTTCCTCTACTTAACCTGCCACACTTTTCTTTACTCACATTTATCTGCCTTTATACAAATCCCCCTCCTTCACAGATCTCCTCATCTCTCTAGCTCACCCTCTCAGCCTGTTTATATGAACTTCTTGACTGCCATCTTTAAATCTGACACGGATGAAGCACTATTGCATGTGATGCTAATTTAGTTGCTAAAAATAACTCCAAATGAGCTATCTCTCGAATCAGCCTCCATTTCAATATCACTCACGGCTCTGCAGTTTACATTTTACAGTGATGAACTGTAGGTTATTAGGCATAAATGGATGATAAACACTTGGCATTTAGAACAGTGATGCTATAATTTATTCTATCATTGCAAGACTCCAAAAAATGAGCAGCGTTTTTGGCACCAGCACAGTGAAATTAGAGCGAGGAAAGAATATGCAGTCTGTGTGGATGCATGAACACACAGAAATGACCGTTATTCAGACTCTCTGTTGTGTTCTAAATGTGTGTTTACCAGAACTGCATTCAGCATAACCCATATGATTTCACTCTCCACTGACTTTAGGTTCCAGTTATGCTAAGCCATTCCTGTTGAGTGTGTGTGTGTTTTGAGTTACCTATCCCAAACACAGGCCATTTGATAAATGGGCAGAGAGAGGCTGATGGGAGCCCATCAATCATCCAGACCTTGGTCTATGGCAGGCAAATAAAATAAAACGTCCCAGGTGCATAGGCAGGAGAAATATGGAATGGCCCGCGGTGACAATGACAGAGGCCGCTAGACATGAGAGACAGAATTCACCTTAAACACACTGGTGCATTCAAAAACAAGCATTTACAAACACATGGCCATATACATAAATCTACACATGCACCCACAGTGCCACCTGTTCTTAAAAAGTGTCTTCTGATATTTGCCAACTAGCTGCAAACTGCAATCTCTTCATGACACTGTGCTGTAAGTGTCATCAAATATTTGTATGCCTTCACAGAACAGTCATAATAATTGAATGTTCTATGATTCTTTTTTCACAGTGTCAAAACATTTGTGTGTCAAGAATCTGTGTAAAAACAGCCAACCTATCATACTCTCTGAGGAGTGATCAAATGATCTACAGGGAAATACCTTCTCCATTTTATTTTTGCATTTAACTCTAAAGGTAAGCCTTTCTACTGTCTCTTCAGGGGAGGCTGTTTACATGTTCTGGAGGTCAGAAAGGTCATTGGATAGTATGAAGGCGTAGGAGGGGTTCTGTTGAAATGTGCCTCCCACATTCACAGTGGCAGGCCAAATGTAATGACGCATTAAAGAGCCGTGAGGAAAGTGGAAAACCACTGCCAATTTCTGTTTGCTGGTTCTTCCTCTGAACACCTTCCCTGGGAGTTGCTGTTGGCTGCAGTAATGGATTATCCAATGCCCTTAGACCTAGTTATCCAGCAACAAACTGGATGCAAGGTCTGGGATTACACTGACTGAAATGATTGTGTTGTTTCAAGGTTGTTATCTAACGTCAAAAAGGAACTTGGTTTCAAATACATTTGAGATAAAAAAATGTGGACTTAAGATAAATGGACAAAACATGAGCTTAAAGCAGCTATAATAATCAGTATTCTAACACTTAAATGTAGTGTATGACTATTCATACTGTAGTTATAAAACACAACCACCTCTTGAGCTATACTGCATTCTTTCATGTGAAAATGATCCATTGATGGTAATTTATCCAGCAACAAACAACAGCTAAACAGTCAAATGTTTCCCTGAGGAGATCAAAAAGAACAAACAGAAGAATGCTGACTGCATTTTTTATGAATCAATTTG
Source organism: Labrus mixtus (assembly GCF_963584025.1). Classification (NCBI taxonomy): domain Eukaryota; kingdom Metazoa; phylum Chordata; class Actinopteri; order Labriformes; family Labridae; genus Labrus; species Labrus mixtus. Next base: position 11,617,535 of record NC_083620.1, read on the forward strand.
TAACAAAGAACTCTGATTTTAAAAACAACAACTTTACAAATACAACAAAGATTGAAAGAAGGGAGTAATATCCAAATCATTGTTGATGTGATTGTGTGTTATACCCAGGCTGGTAGAAACTGCACAGATGGCCCACACACTCAGTGTTGTGTTAAGTATTTAACATGGCAGCTTTACTTTAGTCCCATCTATGTGTGGTTATGTAAAGGGTAAATGGTATAGCTCTTCTGACTACTCAAAGCTCATTTACACCGCAGGTCACACCTACCCATTCACACCAATTCATACAATGATGGCAGAACTTGGAATTAAGGGACACATTGGACATTTGGCTGAAGGGGTTGGGGATCAAACCCCAAACCTCCCAGTTGAGAGAAGACCGACTCTACCACTGCACCACAGCCTCCCATGTACACTGAAACATATTTACACCTTCATCTTTCATGCATTTTGATAGATATTTCTGCTCATTTGCACGTTAGGTTCAAACCATGAGAAAGAGTTGAGTTATTGGTGTGGGAATGCAGATGTCATGCTGCTTATAACGATAAACACAAATGTGGTTTACCTATGTTAGGAAATGTTTTTAACAGATGCCCTATTATGAATCATGACATCATCTTACACATGGACATGGACACAGATATACCCCATCTACTCACATGCATGTATACATCATTTTATGCGTAATGTATTTATTTCCCGGTACGGCCTGCAGACTAAAGACAAAATCCAATGTTTGTTGAATCACTATAAGACGGTGCAACTGTTATTACATTAAGTTAAGTGAATCACAATGAGAAGGTCAATGTCCTTTGGTTCATGAAATGAAAACACAAAGAAAACACACCCTCACAAACAGACAGTCAGAGGGAGGACCTGTAGATACCACTTATACATAAAAATCACATCAGTATCAATCTTTAAGACTGCTATGTCTGTGTTCAGTCTGTTCTGGTCACATGTCTACTGAGGTCTTGACCTTCCATAGAGGGTATTTCATACTGACTCGCTGTCCTTGCTATGTCAAGCAGGATGTAGTATTATTTATAGCTTCTTCATAAGGCAACGGACAGACATGCATATCCTAGCCATACACTTACAGAGACACTATAATATGTAAATGTGCATGCACATTCATATATTTACAACTTCTCTTCTGAATATGCACCACACTTCATGCACTGTGTGTTAGTGTGCACTCAGACGTTAAAATATGCTGTAAAGCAACTAAGTGGGCATGTTAACTCACTTAAACATGGACACTAGTTTTTACAAAACAACAATCATGACGTTATCTACTTAAAGTGTTTACTCTTCATTTCCTGTCTACAAACAGTTCATATCTCAGCACATTTTGATAACTTCAGAACAATGGATTCTCTCATCTGACAAGAGAGAGAAGGCTTGGGAAATATTCAAAGCTTTTTTGTTTTAGATGGAGGTTAAAATCTAATATTGGTGGAAAAAAAAGGAAAAAAGGAAAAAGACAAAGAAATGCAGCTGAGTGCCGGAAAAAAAAGCCTGCTGACATTTTCCCTTTGTCTGTAATAAGCAGAGGTTTTTTTTAAAATATCTTCTTACACTCACAACGGTTTACACATTCATACAGACTCAGCAACACAAACATTCACAAACTTTGGTATCCACAAGATTATACCATGTAGGCTAACTGAAATTGAAGTAAACAGTAAACATGCAAACGCATTACAACACATGGACACCACACATAAACAAAGACACAGTTTTCATTTGTTAAGGGATTAGGTTAAGCATTTCTCATGGTTTACTAAACATTTTCCAAACCCTTTTTTTGTTTCAACAGAGTGTTCAACACATTCAGAAGCTGAATTTATATATTAATTACCTTCATTACAGTTTATTGTGTGCTCCCAGGTTGTTTCAAGAAGCTTACGTCTTTAATGATACAGTTGGGTTGCTTTTAAGAAAATATAGGAACAGCTTTTCATTGATTATGATCCTAAAAGAACTGTTACAGTGTAGGATTTAACGACAACCTATTTTTCAAAATGTCAAGGCACTGAATCACTTCTGAACGAAATGTATCTTAGGTGGTGGATCATATTTTTACTCAGAGACAATGAAAAAGGCTCCGGCACACTGTCTCGCTTTATGTCGACATATTTATTTGATCATACAATGTTTCAGTCGAACCGACCTTCATCAGGTGTACTGAATGTATACCACCAAAGAGACTGCTTCAGTTTTCAATCACCCAATCAGAGAGCTGCTGAGATTGATGATCACTTGAAGCTGCTTTGTCCATCATCAGCAACGGTAGAGTTCAAAGATCATGATAAAGCACAATACATGTGAAATATTTATGTAACCTTATACACCATCATCTATCATCCTGTAGTAGATCCCCAGCTCCTGCAGCAACATGAACGTGTTCTTTGGCAAGACACTTAACCCCGAATTGCTCCCACTGTTTCGTCGGCGGCGTATGAATGTGTATGAATGGGATTAGTTACTTCTGATGGTCTCACTACATAGCAACCTCTGTCATCAGTGTGTGAACGGGTAGGTGTGCGGTGTAAAAGCGCTGTGAGTAGTCAGAAGACTATAAGCGATATACAAGCTTAAATCCATTTACCATACATTTTTCAAATATACCTTTCAGTTTTTTTTCTCCATAAAAAAAATTCAGAAAGAAAAAAACATATTTCGACTGACAACATAGCCCTGTGTTTTTAATGGAGAGCTTCTATTTAGGCCAGAATGTTCTCAGCCAATCTTTTCATATTCTTTTCAGCAGAATGCAGATGCAGAGCAGCAACCAGCAGCATTTCAAATGTTTTGCTCACCAGTGGATATTCTTATCACGTTTGCCTGTACAGTACACTCATCATCTGAGGGTGAGCTCTCTTACGAGGCCAAGAAGTAAAACATAGATGCCAAACTCAGGGTCCAACTTTCAAGTTTTGATTTCCTGATTTAAGCCAGCTTTATTTAAAAAATGTCAAGTCAGCATTCATTCTGTCCAGTAATGACAAGCAGACTGTTATACAGGATTTCTTTGGGCAGTTTTTTATTGTCAACTCTATTTCTCTCTGTGGAGATCTCTCTCTCTCTCTCTCTCTCTCCCTCTCTCTCTCTCTCTCTCTCTCTTGCTCCATCTCTTCTCACAGACACTTGTAGGCATGTGAATTATGTATAAACTGGGCTGTGCTGTACTCTTCAGGGAGAACAGTAAAACATGCTTCCACATCCTCATTCATAGGCTCTGACCCAGATTATGCTAATATCTACACCCTGCAAACACAACAAAATAAATCCAGTATAACCCCAAAAGCTTACAAAAGCCATAACACGACTTTACAATATGGGGAGGAAGAAGTTTTTCAGTGTGTATGCATGCGCGTGTGTGTGAGTCTTCACTGACAATATACTGTATCCCTTTCTGTCTTAGCAAAGAGCAACTCTCCTTGCGCTGGCGTCCACACACATGTCTGCAGGTGTGCGTACACACACACAGCTGGGCATGTTTGTGTGGGTCCGTGACACCCAGTAACTCATCCCAGTCTGATTGGCCTTAGTGGAGGGGCATTGTGGTCAGCAGAAAAGAAAGAGCTTACTCGGTACTTTGTCAAGGTTTCTTTTTAGTTGGTTGCAGATATGAGTGACAGGAGGGTTAGCACAGAACCCCATGGGTCACAGAGCCAGAAACAGTGAAATGATATTGCTTTTGCAGCGAGTGTTTGTGTATGTGATGTAGAAAGAGACACAGAGAGAAAAAGTGTCAGGTAAACAGAAAGTTGACAGTAAAAAGTGATGAAATAATGTCATATGTTTCATTGTTTTTGAGATATGTTTTAGTAAAACATAAGAACCTTAAAGAGGACATAATTTGCCCCTTTTCCAGCTTTTCAAACAGTCCCCTGTGGTCTAAATGAAACATCTGTGCTGTGCTTTGGTCAAAATATAACATGAATCAAGCACCAGAGGAGGTTTGTGACCCTGTATAAACCAGCTCTGTCAGAACACTCCGTTTTGGTGTGTGTGTCTCTTTAAATGCAATGAGACCCCTCTGAGTTTTCCAGGTAGACATCACACTTCTGTAGTGAGAATAAAAATGGCAGACCTGTGCAAAAGCTTTGTTCGAGGCTTAGGGTGGAGTCCATGGGTGGAGATAACAGGGGAGGGGAGGGTATTTTTTTTTTACCAGAATCCCACTGTGACATCACAAGGAGAGCACATTTGAAACGGAGCATTTTTCTCTGTGTCGTAAGACTTATGCAGACCACAAACAAAGAACTGGATGGGTTTATTTCACATTTTGTGGGTCGGTAGACACTCAGGTTACCCAGATATATATTTAAAAACATTGTCAAAGTGGATTTTTCATACGTTCACTTTAATTTGATTTATTGCTGTAAGTCCAGATAAGACTAATTATTGGAAACTTTAACATGAAAAATGTTTTAAAACATGAAGGTGGTCTTGGACTAAATTAAGGATGGTATATGTCTACAAAATATATATTTCCAATCCACAGTGAGATTTTATAAGCTGCTGAAAAATTGGTTTACAGTTCAGTTCTTAGATTTCACTCTAATACCACAAAAGAAAAACACAGAAAATGAGAGAGATAGGTAACTGAAAATACAAAATAATTTAAGATATCTGATCCCTTAATCCATGAAGTTGAGACAAAACAACAGAGAAACAAATCAGAAATACAATTGAATAATGTGTGCTAGAGGTGTTTACGTCAGACACAAGCCACTTGTTTGATACAGCTCATCATCATGACTTTCAGAGCTTCTGAATTTTTTAGCTTCGCTGAAGTACGCCTCGTCTCATTTAGACTGATGTAATTGCCCCAAAAGTTAAAATATTCATCAGACTCGTAACAACATCACCATTTTTACTGCGGGGAGAGGATGAGCTTTGCAAAGCCTTCTGCTCTTGCCTGAAAATCTTCATCTTTAATAGGGGATAACACTCTCCGAGGAACTTAGTGGCTTTTCATGTTTTGGGTAAAATTGTCACGTCATGTTGCTAAACTCTCCAAGCAGCACAAGCGTTATTTGTGAATTAGAAGAGAAGCAGAGTGGAAATGGTAGAATTGGCCAGAGGAAACTTTTCAAGGAAGGTGTAAGTTTTTTATAAAATAGTCACCATGAATGTAATTAAACTTGAACCTGAAGCACTAATTCATTGCACTGAAAATATTGTTTTATTCACAGTGTATATTGGCTTCTGATTGGTACTTAGGGATATTGCCTTGTAATTGCAAACTGGGCTTTGCACTGTTGAGTCTTGCAATCTTAAATGTATATCTTTATTTATATAGCAGAAGCCCAGTTTCAAAGTGCTTCACATGTGGGTTGAAATATACACAAATACAGTACGCAAAGTTACCTACAAACATGCACACGTAGACAATTACAATCAAAGCACCCCTCTCAGAAATATGTAGAAAAGTTCTAAAAGTCTTTAAAATGTCCAAAACATATACAGTGAGAATGGAAAATGTGCTGCAGAAATGTGAAACTAAAATATTAAAAGCATCAAACTGCATTTAGAGGTAAGTGACAACAACATACAAACCCAAAGCATTTCAATTTGTCATAATATTTTATGGAGTCAGCAATTAACACATGCGCTTTGGGCTTGGACGTCAATGTCTCAGGCCAGTGATGGTAAGGACATGGCGAGGCAAGGATCGAACAAAACCTCAAAGACCAACAGGGATCACTGGGGGACAGGGGATTGACTCTAAATGGTTTCCATTTGGTTGCCAGCTTCACTTCCTGACACCCTGGGGCTGACCACGCCAGAACTATTGCTCAGTCACCTGGAGCAGGGTGCTGATTGATGCACGACATCCCTCTCACTTCTCTTCTTTTCCAGATGTGCCTTGTCATCACTGAGTCAATGTTCTGGTTGGAGCAACCTGGTTAATTAATCAACGGTTGGATTATATACTGACAGTAAAGAATGTGGGACAGCAATCACAATGATAGCTTCAGTATAACAAGACAAGTATCAACAAGGTGAGTGTTGATGAACAGTGACGGTCATGAAGGTGAACGGACAAGTGGGATGACTAATGGCGAGGGAAACAACTTGAGGTGACAACAATGATTGCAACAACAAAGACAAAATATACAAACATCAGCAATATGATTAGATTTGCTAATATGATTACAGTCTGGATGCCAGTGATGAGTGTAATCACAGACAAAATGTTGAGGGCAAATGGCAGTAACAGTTAGGTTGAACTGAAGCAGCCACTGCCAAGCATTACTCATCTCATAATGAAATGAGAAAGCCTGGTTCTAATGCTAAGAGTTTAACCTCTGCGCGAGGCAAGGGTAGCAGCAAAGATGACATCTGACTTACTGGAACCAGAGCAGAGCTACTGACACACTTTTTAACTAGTGCAGACACGCTTCTGTATGCCATTATTAATGATGCATGTACTGTGTATGCAGGTTCAAAAGAATGTGCGTCCTGAATGAATGCACAGCATATTAATATGATCCTGTCTCCATCTCCCTTTTTTTCTTTTTCTTTTATGTATGCATTAAACATTACAAATTCTGTATATTTTGTTTTGGTGAGCAAGGTTAAGAGATGCACAGCAAATGGGAAAACCACATTGGTACTTATAATATATGAACCAGTCTGGTTTTCACTTTTAACCTTCACATCCTTCATTTACCATTCCTTGACTGTAACCTGAATGCAAGCTTCCCCAAAACGTCCTTTCATTTCTCTTTTACTAACCTGGCTCATCAGCTTTACATGTTGGTTTTGGTTAACATAAACTCAATGGATCTTTAGACATTAACTAGTGCACAAACACACTGGTCAATGAAAAATGTACAAACAAGGGGCAATGATAATAAGAATAATAAAAATAAGAAGACATACTTTATTAATCCCGCAAGGGGAAATTAAATTTTACACTTGATCATGCTACACACACATAGGTTGAAATACACACACAAACATGATCCTATGGACATGCACTAATGGAGAGATGTCAAAGTGAGGGGGCTGACCACAGCGAGCGAGCGCCCCTGAGCTGGTGGAGGGGGGGGTGTTTGGTGCCCTGCTGAAGGGCACCTTGGCAGTGCTCAAGCTACCTGACCAATTTCCAGACTTGGTCTGCACTGGGACTTGAACCGGTGACCCTCCAGTTCCCAATCCGAGTCCCTACAGACTGAACTACTGCCGCCCCACCTAATTACAGAACAGTTTTGTTATGTTTGAAAACATTTACCGTATATATATGCTGCCTCCTGGAAAGAGAGAAAAAGGCTTTAATGTGATGTTAATAGCTTTTGATATTTCATTTTTCATATAGAAAACATTTGATATCAACAAAGACAATCTGAGGACTTTTAACTTGTGACTGTTTGGTTGCCTTGAAGAACATCAGTGAGTTAGTCATTCTGCATGATTTAAATGTAATTTGACAACTGAATACAATTAGAGATAGATGTTTGAAATGTGAGAGTCCACACACTGTAGATGTTATTAACATGTTGTTAACATATCAAAGACACCTACATGTACATTATTCATAAATATGTTTTAGCCCGCTATGGTTACTTGTTTAGAGCCATGAATAATTCAGTGATGCATTGATGAAACAGTATGATTGTCATATACTTGATTAAATCATAATATTTTGGTTAAATTATTATTTAAAATAATAATTTTTCAGAAATAAATGTATCTTTGAGCTTTAACAATGTGATTGTCTTAAGAAAGCACAATATTCCCTAAGGTCTCAGTACATTTCAGCAGAGAAAGTAAAAGTTTTCTTTATTGCTGGCGACATACAAATAGAGCAAGCTGACAATAATGATGTGTTTGACACACACTTGAATGTGGCTGTTTAATTGACGTGAGCCACGACTACCGCTGTTATTTAGTTCATCTTGAGCTTTCAACAAAAAAAAAAAGAACCGAAAAGTCATTTAGACATTTTCTGTTATGATGAGTTAAAATTTAAAAAGCCTCATTTTGTCGTGTTTACTTATTTACTAATTTCAGTGTTGCTTTGGGGATAGACTTTTTTTTGTGTGTTTCTGAATGCCAGTAAGTGTATTCATCTGCAATCAAAAGCAACATTTCCCCCCCAACAAAACAAGCTACGAGGGTTATCTGCTCTTGGGGCTCACTCACACGAGGCAAAGTTGTCCTGTATTGTGCACCCTCCCCATTTCCCCTGCTGGCCTGCACTCACACTGCTCCAGACCTGAGCACGGTTACCTCTTGTACATAACGTCTTAATACAACACATGCATGGCTTTGAGTGATCATGAAGGGTGCTTAGTTTACAAGACAGACGGACTGAAAAAATAAAGAAAAGGACATGTGGTCAAGTGTGCATCCGCACATCAGAGAACATCACAGAGAACAGAACAGCTACTTTACTGGCTTTGTGGCTTAATTTGATACATTTAAGTCAGATACAGCCACAACACTCCAGGATTTCTCCTTAATGAAGGCTGTCCACGTTGTGTACCCATGCTTGTGCTCGTGCATGAACTGGTCTGTGCCGAAGCACACCTCTTCCAAGCGTGCGAGGGCCAAGGAGTTTCACTTGTTTACACAAGGATTGGAGAACTCACACTAGTCAAACAAACTGTCCTTGAGAGCCGAAGCGTGCTTATGCGCTGTACATATTGCTTAATGTGAGTGTGCCCTTATTTTATACAGCAGCACTAGCTGTCACATCGTTTACCCAATTTGCACCTTCTGGAGGCCTCTTTCTTTGGTCCAGCTGCTGCTTTGCGTGGCAACATGTTCCTTCTCTTATGTTCCGAGTGCAACAGCTTGGTCATAAGACTCTCCTGGCATCAGATAGTGGGGAAAAAAAAAGTAATATTAAAAAAAGCCACTAGAGCAAGGATTCTGTTCAAAATCATGTTGAAAAGAGGACTTTTGATAGCTACATCTGTAGCCAGTGTTTAGGGCTGTTGAAGCTGTTGCCAGACCATTGGCCCGATGGAATTAGCAAGGCCACAACATGCATCTGTGCCTGCCGTCTAAAGCCCCTTGAGAAGACCAAGCTTGTTTGTCTTTAAATGCCATGGCCAGCTAGGTGGATAAATTCTGACAACACACACACATTTTTAGCAAACGTAGCAGATGAAATCATGAATACACATCACTAAATCTGCCTGCAAGGATAGAAACTGTAGTCTACGCAAAGCTTTGTCCATGAGCCTTTTATACTAACAAGAGCCTAAAGCTGCAGGGTTGCAGCATACAGTATGTAAAGGCTCTGTTGCCCGCCAGCCACTAAGCATCAACAAAAAAAACCCACACACACAAAGACACACATTCAACAGGACTTCAGTAAACATCATCTCCCACGGTACATCTGAGCCCCGTCCTTGGCCCCTTGGCCCGAGTTGTGTGAGCCTGGGGAATTATGGGATGATGGTCCAAGTCTTTTTGATGTGGCTCACTTCTTTTTGATCAGTGAAGGTATATATCCAGAGGCTGTGATGGGAAACTTGCAGACGCATTTCACTAGAAAATCTAATTCAATGACAAAAGACCTACTAAGGAAAGAGGGCCAAAGTTTTGAAAGATAGCAGAATGCACTACACCATTGTTTTCAAAGTGGGGGTCAAGACCCCCCCCCCCCTCTACATGTGCAAAGTGGTCCTCAAAGGGGGTGGCCCAAGTTCAAATCCGGCCTGTGGCTCCTTTACTAACCCTAACCCTAACCCTTTACGGGATGTCATTCCCCACTCTCTCTCTACCTGATTTCTGACTCTATCTTCTGTCCTGTTTCTTAAATAAAGCCGTAAATAATAATAACCTGCTTTACGCAAATGCTATGTTGGGTTGCTTGGCATTGCAAAGTCTGGGAACTCCTGCACTCTCTTCATGTAGCCTAAACCTCATTAAGTAAAAACACTGCAACTGGTGTTCTTTTAGTTTTGCCAGTCAATTTTCCAGCAAAAGAAGAAATGATGCCCTCATATCACATCAACTAAATTAAGTGATATAAATGGTCCAACAGTAGAGCTCCACAGAGCATTACACGTTAACCATTAGTTATATGGTTGTTGTTTTTTTTATCTTTAGCAATGTCAGACTCAACTTCTGCATGTTTAAATTCATTTCAACAAACTGTTTTGAACTCTTTATGACCTTTGAATATTCAGACAACTTATTTTATAAATCCCTGCCTGCATGACATAAAAAATTATTCTTAGCACTTTATTTCCATTTGACCCTCTCTTACACCCTCAGGCTCTATGGCTAGTGGCCCAGTCCTTCTGTCTGAGCACAGATAGAAGGACGGACATATATCTGGAGCTCAGGCTTGACGTTGTGAATCAGCAGAGCTCCCAGAGCTCATATCTCTGCAGTTTGTAGAGGTAGGACTCTTCATCCCCATGGCCTGGAGATAGGCGTGTCTGAGTCATTGCTAGGGGACAGCTGGAAAGGATACTGGGAGGATGTGTGTGTGTGTGTGTGTGTGTGTGTGTGTGTGTGTGTGTGTACGTGTGCTCTTATGTGTGTATGTTTATGTCCATCCATGACTGGCTTTGGACCCTCTGGCTTGCTGCAGCTCGATCTGCCGCTGAATGGTGCAACGTGATTGACGTGTTGGTGTGTGGCTGTGTGTGTGTGTGTGTGTTTGTGTGTATTGGTGTGTTTATGCATTGCTGTCTGCATGTAGTTTGTTTTTCATCTTTTTGTAGGTTCTATGCAGAATTGTGTGTGTTTGTGTGAGTGTGTGTGTGTGTGTGTGTGTGTGTGTGTTTCTGAGAGAGAGAAAAAAGAAGAGAGAGGGAGAGAGAGAGTACCTGCTGCAGGACACAGCAGGTCAGTAGTGAGCAGGTGGAACCTTAGATCCAGAACATACCACAACTGATCAAAACCTATAAACACTGTGTTAAATATTTCATGTTTGTTTTACCAGTTGTAAATACTTAATGTAATTAACTTTTCTACTGTTTTTTTTTACCAGACCTTAACATGTTTGCATGTGTTCAAAAGTCCAGTTTTAGTCGGACTACCACAATAAATCACCTTCTCTAACATCATGTAAACATATTAACTCTTTCATTGGGGTCCCCTGATGGCCGTGCTTTGACAAAGAAGCCTGTAGATTATAAACAACGAGTGAAGTAGGTTCTGCCACAGGGTCATGCAATATGTCAAATATGAAGCTGCTATAAGAGGGAGTCAATGTTAATTTGGAAATTCTTACATGTAATTGCTGCTGTTGTGTGATGCGTTGTTGTGTGTTTCTTAAATGGAGCGCGTTGGATTTTTACTCTCTTTGTATCTGCAGCACAAAGTCCAAAACATTCTTTTCCTCGATGTCCATCACATTATACTTTATTGATATAATGTTATCTTACAATATGGCTTCATAAACTGTTTTAAAAATCATTCATTATGAGGTGAATGATGTGTAAAATGCTTCTTTATCTTTGAGAAAAAAATCCCACAAAAAAAATATTTTCAGAAATACTTCTGAGATGAAGTCAAAGGCTAAAAGTGAAACATAGATTTAGTATAACATGAAATCAGCCTGGTTAGATGACCTCCAAATGTATGAGGAGCTTTGGACCAATGGCGTAAATATAAACAGTGCATCCAGTGTGGTTGCACTAGGGCCCGTGGGGTGTGAGCCAGGCCCCCGCTATACAAGGTCGCTATCACTTGACTTGATGAATGTCAAACAAACTGGTTGTCAGCGATGCATTTGTGTCCATAGAAGCACATACTAACAATTTGATGGTGCTATATAGTGCCTTGAAGATGCAGACCAATCTCTATCATGGTTTTATTTTTGTGTGTTATAGTCAGTCACAATCTATGACAAAATAATATGGTTATTCTACACAAACTATAAACAAACTATATTAAAACGATTCGATTAAATTATTTAAAAAAAATATTTTCTTTGATATTTTTGTCATATACTGTACATATATGTAGTAAGGGTTGCTGGGTAATATGTTGTCCTATATCAAGTTGTCATGTGATCATTTGATGTAGCTAGTTTAGGCCAAAACATTTTGAGGAGAATTGCTTCATTTTAGCTTGTTTTAGTTATGAGTCTTTCTCAAGCAGCTTTGTGTAGAATAAGAACGGGACCAACTGTACCCCTCCTCCCAGTGGTGCCCTAAAAACAGACACTCAAGCTGCAAGGTTTGCACACTGCCAAACATAGTATTTTAGTGTGCATAAATTTGTCATATATTTATGTGCCAAGGCTGGTACTTTTTTTTAATGTGAATTTTCCTTTCTGTGTCTTTCATTTTCATAAACACACACATGCACAGAGGTAAATTGAAAGGCTGAGAGGGCACATTGTCATCGCAGAGAGTCGCTGGGGAAATGGGGACAGTAAGAGACTGTCATTAGGAAAAGCAATATGCTACTGAAATTGGATCATCGTTCTTGCATAATAAATGCCTTCTGTTTGTTTTTTTGGGGGGGGATGTGATCCATGAGTACACCACATTCAATTCATGAAAAAAAAATGCTTCATATAAATAGATGGAAATACCCTCTATGGTGTTCTGTTTTTCTAACATTAATAGGTTGAGGAATTTATACGCCAAGTTGAAGCACAATGCTATTAGAGGAAATGAATATTGTCTTTGCGAAATTGTTTCAGGGCCAAAATCATTTTACCTACGACCTTTGCTGTGACATTTCAGATAATGAGATGGTCAGAAAAAAAGTTGCATTTATTTTTACTCTGGGAAGGCTAATCAATAAATAGTTTGATTTGTTCTACATTGGGAACGAAATGGGTTGGAAAACTATATTAACTGATAAAATGCTCAAAAAACACAAAACGTTTTTTACTGTTACTTTTTTTTGGAATATAACATACTAATGGAAGCTTTTCCCTGTTCTTTTCATATAGGCTACATAACCCTGAATCTATTGAATTGGTACAAACCATAAGGTGTATCTCCCACTTGTTTAACGACCCCATACCTGCTAGGATAAAGAAAAGTAAGCTTTTAATGAAATACAAAAAAAAAAAAATCTACATATAATTAGGGTCAGTGCAAGGCCACACCAAAGGAAAAATGAAATCACATTCTTTCAGTCAGGTCGAGGTTTGATACTGGGCTGCAGTCCAACAAGTTTGAACAGTTAGATCGACAGACTTGCTAACATGATCGATCAGAGCCTCTGGGCTCAACCTACAACACAATGACATGAAATTACAATATTGCTCCTTGCAGACAATTCAGTTTTGCTGTCTCAGTCAGATTCAAGATGTGGGACACATTATTGAGGATAAAGTAAGGACATCATAAAACTAATGGTGAGATAATTCCTATTGCTCTGTAATGGCTCTGTACAAGGGAAATAAAAAAGTGGAAGAATTTCCTTTTGCAGTGCTCTTAGGATGGCAAGAAAACTGATTTGTCGATGCAGGTCCTAAAACAGTTTTAGCTGTGACGTATCACAGAGAGTGTTCAGACACAGGAGACGTTATGAACAGTGTACTGGTCTGGACACCCTATTCACATTTTTTTACCCCTGAGAATTGACTGTGTGAGTTGACAGATTGCTTTCTGCCATGCTACATATGTATGGCAGACTGCTTGCTAGTATGAACTGCAAGACAGAGAGCACTGAGCCAAATTGGTCCATCTTTCCTTGCACCAATTTCCTGGGTAGGATACTATCACAAATCTTGGATATTGTGCAGCACATTGGAAGGCAGTGCCAAATTCCCCAACCTGTCACACTCTGGAAACAAAACTTAAGCTGCACTGGATGATGGGTAATGCAAGGCCATCCTGTGATACTATCTACTAGCACTTAGGTATTGACCAAAACAGCCTAATGAAGAAGCAGCAATCCATCTTGTGTGATCCAAAAATCCACTTGTGCTCGATACGTCTGGTGCAATGGCTTCCTGGACAGGATTGCTCTACAACAGTGAGGAAAGATATGGCCCTCACAGAGAGCCAAAAGCAAGCCTCTAAACAAAAAATACTATATGCTTAATATAAAAACACGGTTTACATAAAAGCCACAGAGGTTTTTTGTTTGTTTTTGCATTTTTCTATTGGGTTAAATGGCTTGTCTCATTAGTGTAGTTCACTAATGTGAACACCGCCCTTCAAACAAAAGTGCAAAGGAAACAATTGCATCAAGTCATATCGAAAAGAAGGGTTTGGTGTTTTTCATTTATGGTCTTGAGTCATGGTCATGAGTTGTCCTTGTACCCTTTTATTGTACTATGAAGTTTAAGTGAAGTTAAGAATGTGCAACAGTTGTGAAGAGCAAATATGTAAATGTAGGCCTACTGGTAATTTCTTGCTGTGAAAAGTAAAGTGAAACTATAGGCAGCAGGTTGGTTTTAAAAAGAACAAATAACATTGAGAACAGAGACATTCAAATCATTTAAATTAGTATGGAAAACCAGTAAAGGGTTTCGGTGAAATAAAGTTTTTACTTGTCCGAATCTAATTAAATCTAAAAAATGAATTAGTCCCTGCTTGTGAATATTTTCTACAGAAAATCATTTCCATCAACTCTCCTTTTCCACTAATTGGACCGAAAAACAACATTGGTCCCCAGAGGGAACCTCCCTGAACATTGTGTCAGCAGCTTTTTGCCAGCTGAGATCTCTGTACAGCCAACTCCAGCCAGTGCCCCCTGTCAACTTCACCATTTGCTGCCAGAGACCCAGCTGGTCCAGCTAGACAGAGCTGTGGAGCTCAGAGCCGTGGGATGCTGCCAACAGACTGCAATTTCTGCCCTGCTGTAACCCTCTAACGCACACTACTGTAGGCACGGTCTATCCATCATCTGAATCTAATGGAGGGTGAAGGTCTTTCCACCGCTGAACAACTTATTCTCGACTTAGGATCCATTCTAAATTTCCATTTTATATTATTAGTTTGGTCCAGACACTGAACATTGGTGCACAAAATTAATTACCACACATCTTGACTGATTTAATTTTAGCAATTCTTTTCCAAATAGTTTCTTTATAAAAGTATTCAAACCCACAACAGTAAATAAAAAAATGAGCTGAAAATGAAGGAGACATAACCCTTTGAACTGTTAGATCTCCAGGAGACAATGCACTTTGCAATAGAATAATTCAGTGGAGCGAACCAGAAATGAGTCACATGAGCAAAGTGGTGTCAAAGCAGTTAAACTGTATGTGGTGGTTACTAGACGTGTTTAGAATATGGTCAAATAGTTGGATCATGTTTTCATCCCGAATGATACATTTCACATACGAAAAATGGCCCGAATAGAATAATAAATGTCACTGCTAGCCCACTGATCAACTGCTCATACATATCATCATCATAACATTGCGACAGAATAACAAAGATTTGAAGGCCATCTGTGAGTTGGTTTGTAGAAATCTCCCAGTTAACAATAAAAAACAACTCCCTGTTCTCAAAGGAGGCCAAATGTTACCATAACCATAGAAGGGGTTGAGTTTTTGGTAAGTTTCTGGTCTCACTTCCTTACAGTTGGATATTGTTTACGGTATGATGCCTTGGCTTTCAACGTACACACATAGAAGAGTTTAGGTTGAGAAATGAAATAGAAAGTTAAAAAGAGATTTAAGACATTGTGACAGCTGTCATGTCTTTTTACAGTAAATGACAGTGTTCCCTGTCTAAGTAAACATGCCTGCGAGGCAAGACGTATTCTTTAGATAACAAATGAGATGTGACTGCCCTCACATATGTGCTTTGAAAGGGTTGCATGCATGTCTTTTCTTTGTTGTCACTACATGTCAGTTGACCCCTACGAGAGCATGAAAGTAAGGGTGAAGGATGAAATGATATGCCATCGTTTCAGAAAAATGTGTGACTGAAAGGAGAGGAAGAGACACCACATGGCAACATGTGTGAGCGCACAGAAACTTCATGTTATAGGTGATTGGCTTTTTACCACTGGAGCCTTTTCCAGTGATAAAAAGATGTAAGATGTAGGATTCTATTAATCCAGATAATCAACTGCTGCGTTATGAGTGCATTTTGCCTTCATGTTTTGAAACAGTGTTTATCAGTTCCTTCCTAAAGATGCATAAAGTGGAACTCGATTTGATCTTTAAACATTTAAAGCTGAGAAAACCAAAATGATAGCTCTTGGTCCAATACAAATAAAATAAAAAATACTGTTTGGGACTTCACGCTAGTTGCTTTTTGTTAAACTTACATCTCGTGTTTTGCCCACGGCATCCACAATTTTGACGCCTAAATGAACAATTTTCATGGGATTTAAATGACATTTGTTGTGTTTTGTATCTATCTTATCTTAATTTCATGTTACTGATTTGTTTCTAGTTTTTTTATGTGCAGCCCTTGGAGACATGATATCAGGCTAAAAAAGAATTCACATCAGTCGAAAACTGTAATATGCAAATTCATGACTAGAAAACGATAAGTTCAGGTTTTCTTTAATTAAAGAAATAATGTGCAACTTCTTGTTCCAGTATTTGTTTAACTTTTGAGCACCAGCATTAAACCAAAACAAACTGCTGTTTGGCGACACCTCTGCTATTCTGAATCCTCTGCTCTCCTCCAGCGACACACCTCCAACCCCTCTCCCTAAGCGTTTACACGAAGGAATTATCAATTAGAATGCATCATAATTAAGCACTATTAAGTGCAAGCCTTTGCTCGAGCTGCAATTGCCTGTGGCCTGCATTGTTGTGTTAGCAGGCTAATGTTAGCACACTTTGGTTAACTCACAGCTTCATATTGCACATAAAATGACCGTGATCCAAACACACCTACCTAACATCCAAATAAGCAGTCAGTAGGCTTTGTTATTCTTCTTTTCTCTAGTCCTTGTACTAAAACAGATTTATACGCAAGGCCATATAAACATGATGTAAACCCAGCTCCGACAACAATACAGCTGTTGGGACTCATGCTTCTCACCCATTGTAGACAGTTATGACTCAGAGAGACATTTACAAATAATATACTTGATTTCTGCTTTATTTATGCGTAAAATGTCATACATTCTTCCTGGAAAAGTGGTTAATAATAGAACGTGATGAAAAAAGACCTATTATGGCAGGGGAAACTGTTGTGTAGAGAAGACAGCACTACTAATCAGCATACATAATCAATTGCTCTGGAAACCCATTGAAAAAGCTGAAATGTCAAGGGAAGAAGAACTAATTTGAAGATTATAAGTCGTGCTTCTAAATGCACAGCGTAAATGAAAAAAAAAAAGCCCTCGGATGAGTCATGATCAGTGCCATATAGGCTAAGATTCACCTTTTAGGCTGTGGCCCTGTGGTCCGTGAATGCGGTGCATAAATTTGTGCATGCGTGTGCATGTGTGTTCATGTGCGTCTTTGTGAGGCTACACGTGTGTGTTGGTCTGTTGAGGTGTGAAAATGTCAGCCTGTCAGAGCAGACGCATCGGTTAGAGCAGGTGTGTTTTGACAGACAGGTGTGACATTTAACTTTAGTTTTTATACCAGAAACTCCATCCATCTCTGTCTCACACTCTCTCTACAAGCCCACACATGAAGGCCCACACCAGAAACCCAGAGACATTTACACATGCAAGCCTGTAAGTTCACACAATTTTTCATAGCACACACACACACACACACACACACAAACACATGTGTCTTATTAATAAACTAAATCCCTTGAATGTTGACTCTTGAATAACTACAATTGTCAAAGCAATTATGCACTTCCTTTTTTCAAATTAATATGCTAAATGCTTTGTTTTGTCAGGCATGTTGCTCAGGTTTTAAGGGACTTGAGTTGAAAACCGGCGGGTCGCCTGTAAAAGTCCCGCTGCGACCAAGTTTGGAAATGGGTCTGGTAGCTGGAGAGGTGCCAGTTCAGTTCAAGAACACTGCCGAGGTGCTCTTGAGCAAATCACTGAACCCCCAGCTGCTCTGGAGCTCTTTCATGTGCAGCTGCTCACTCTCTCATCTCTCCAGCCTAGCATGTCTTAATATCAGAGTGTAAACATAATTTGCCCTTGTGGGATTAATAAACAATATCTCCATATTCTCAACAATTTAAGTGCAATGTTCCCAATATAAGAGGTTAAAATGTTGCTGATTGATAAAGGTGTATGTCAAAAGGTCTATCATCTTCAATTATCTACAGACAAAATTTTGTATTATCTAAACCAAAGTGCCATTTTTGTACACATTGTAATCATACCATAATATTTTTACGAGTGTGTTATTTGTCTTCAGACTACTTTAGTGACTGTAGCTGACTATTAGGATTTGGACTGTGTAAGGTACTACACTGGTGTACAAGCAAAAGCCTTAGTTTGGAACGGACAGCCCAGAGAGAGGTCCAGTAAATCTGGTTTGGAATGCTGCCGCTAAGACAGCTAAGCCACTCAGATGCTTGGGCAGCAAACCTGACACCATCATATTTGGAATAGTAAAGGGATACCACTCAAATCTGGACTGTAGGGAGAACACAGGGGGCTTAAAAGGATGCAGGGTGTAACATGTCTATATCTGTTTGTAGGCTACATACTCATGTCCATAGTAATTGTTGTCTTAAGAGTGGAATTCAGTTTGTTTGTCTAATTATAAAGATGTCCACTTTCTGTTATAGTTCTTTCATTGATACTGCCAATGTTTCTCCAAAGAACAAACTATTCTCTCCTGTAATCCAACGACCGTGCTGGATGACTTTCAAGGATTCTGGTCTGTTTTGTATTTGGCTGTAGAGCAGTGTATTTGAAAACATAATGTGTGCATGCAGCAGTGTGTGGGCCAACACACTCACACAGTTTTAGAATGGTTTGATTATCATTAATGATTGATTAATTAAAGACTAATTTGGAGCATTTTTTGGCTTCTTAACAAGTAAGCTTGCCTAACACATTTGATATCAACATGTTCATTACAATCCCTAGATTTGTATGATGTCAGAGCTGCGGTGCTCTCTTTCAAACTAAGCCCGATACCACCTTAGAAACCCACTGTCAGGTGTGATGGACATTCTGTGTAAAGTAACACTGTAGGACATTTTTCAAGGTCATATCTACAAGTGGGGAGGAATGTGATATATTAATTTTTAGTTATTCATTAATACCATTGCCATCCTATTATATTTAAAATATATATATATATATATATATATATAAAAACTGTCAGACTGTAAAAGATGACCATTACATTTTAATAAGATGTCACAAGTGAAATAAATGTATGATCTTAATGATTTTGTGCTTAAAAAAATATTATACAGAGGAGTGCCACCAAAATAAATAAATAAATAACTGTAAAATCCTGTTGGTACATAAAATGGTACAATATTCTTCGATGCACACACTCAGGCATATGTGTTAGTACTGTAGCATGTCTTCCAATAACAGAGACTGTGTAAACGGGAATTTCCCCCCCAGGGGTTAATAAAGTATACAGATTAAAAAAAACAGCCTTTACATCAGAAGAGCAGAAATCTAGGAAAGTTTCAGTTAACTGTGTTGAAGTTATCAACACACATCATTCGTCATCCTCGTTTCTGTTTCCCGTGTTTCCCATTTTTCTTTTAATAGTCCTGGGTTAAGTTTTTTGGGTTTCCTGTAGTAGTAGGATGTATTACTTCCTCCTATTGTTGTTTTCATCCTTTTTTGATTAGCCTCATTGTTTGCACCTGTGTCTCGTTAGTCTCACCTGTGTTAGATTGTCCCATTTCTCCTTTTGGACTTTGATGGACTTTGTTTGCTTAGAAACGTATGCTCTTGTTTTTCTATTTTTGATGTTTTGTTTTATTGAATACTTTTTATTTGTAATTGGGTCGAGTGTTTTTGAGTATAACATCTTGTGACAAAGATGCTGATGATGACCTTACGGATACGGATCTACCTAATCAGGTGGAGAATTATACAGTTTTTTCTTGGTATTCTACAATGACAGATCATGCACATTTACTGTAGTGCATTCTACATAATGTAAAGAGGCAGCTACATTTGCATTAGAATGCTTTTGGCCGAACAAACCAAATCTGTGCTGTGTCACATCTAATTCAAGTCATTTCTGGCTGAATACATTCTGTGTATGCCTGCACACAGACACACAATTTAAGTACTATGATTATACTGTTGAGCATCATTTATTGAACTTCACCCCACAGGGGGAGAGAGAATACATCTCACTTAATCCCAAGGTAGGTCTAACACCGGAAATGAAGTCTCTCTTAATCACAATCAAACATTTACACTTGAGACAAAGCTCATACTCGCCTCCAGTGAGCAATTTTGACTGAATTATTTTGGGTTGCAAACGATCTGATCACTTATAAAGGAACACATGGTAATTGGTCCTAATAAGTGCAGGTGGCTGCTATGGCATCAAAAGGAGCCACATTGAGGTTTTTTTTCATATCAAAAAAGGGTGAAACATTACTTATACTGTACAGTTTTTTCCATAGATTGTAATATTAATGGACATAGCCTGAGTGACATCATCCATCTGTTACGGCAGGGGGCTCCGGAGGCTCTGCGGCAGCCTAACTTTCAGTCCACCTAATGACAGGCTGAGAGCTGGAGCTGTGGCGGGTGTTAAGCCTCATGACAAACCGTTACATCACGCCCACCTGTCAATCATGTCAGATACGCGCCTAACCTTGGATAACACGTATCGATCATAAAATCAAAACAGAGCAGTTCTAGAAATGAAGTGTGACTGATACAAATGTCTCTTCACAAATTGTAAAAATGAAAGAATCCCTCTCAGTAATCATTTTCAGTGATTAGACTTTTCAAAAGTTTTTAGGATACAACATTGGCCAGCCTATCTTTCAGTAAAAGATCACCCTCTCTGTGGCTCAGTTGGTAGAGTGGGTCGTCTCTCAACTGAAAGGTTGGGGGTTCGATTTCAAGCTCTGCACATGTCCGATGTTTCCTTGGGCAAGACACTTAACCCCAAGTTGCTCCCGCTGCTTTGTTGGTGGCGTATGACTGTGTGAATGGAATAAGTTACTTCTGATGGTCACTTTACATAGCAACCTCTGCCGTCAGTGTGTGAATGAGTAGGTGTGACATGTGGTTTTAAAGCGCTTTGAGTAGTCAGAAGACTAGAAAAGCGCTAAACAAGCTGAAGTCCATTTACCATTTACTCTCTATCATTGTCATTCTAATCTTAACCTTCTCCATTTTAAAAACACTACTTTACAACAATTAAATATCATTTAATATGCCCACCAATATGGAGCCAACAATTAAAATAAACACCACGGTAGCACATTTGCTAACTACTGCTGATACCACAATTATCTTTCTTTATTTGTAATCTTATTTAAGGAATTAATCGGGTTGGGAGAATGAAAGTAGAAATTGCAGGAATAAGAAAATAAAGTATTTAAAGAGGAAGTATGAAGGAGAGAGAGAGAAACATGGTGACCACTGAATTCTCATCGGAATTCTATAATTACTTCATGCCATTAGACCTGCAGTCTATAATTAACTACCTATTTGGATTAGCATGAGAAAAGTCACCAGAGGAGGAGGAAAGACAGAAAAAAGGGTAGATAAAACTGGAGAAATTAGAAGCCATATAAGAAAATTAATGATATGAATTATAGGCTGAGGACTATTTTCTATTCACTTACTGTTAGGCAGTTATCAGATTTCTACATTTTTTTTTCAGTAAATTAACTATGCTATATCAATGTCATACTGCCTTTTGTGTGCTTATGTGTGTATGAGGAGGGACAAAGAAGATGACATCGGTTGTCAATGTTGTATGAAAAAAAATATTTTGGGCTCAAATATTTGCTTGCTGTTAGTGTTTTAGTGGCGGTGAGGTGATGCACTTTAAGATATTATGCAGTGAATCCTTTTTGATTTGGTCAGCATGCATGGAGGAATGCAGGAACATTGAAGCGTGATAGAGGACAGCATTAATGATTGCGATGAGTGCATCTGTCTGCAGGTAATGTGAGGATATCTATTTTTAATCTGGTGTGGCATTGAGAAAAGAAAGGTATTTCAAGTAGTAGTTTAAATGATGGAAGTAAACATATGGCAAAGCCAAGTAAGTGCCTTGTGTATAAAATATTTAGGCCTAGCCAGAAAAACAATATTTAAGTGCATAATATTGAGCGAGAACAACATTATGTGCATTCAATTATGGCTCAAGGGCAATGGAGGAAAAAAACACAATTAAGCTGTTGCATTGCTCAAGGCTTCTATTAAACGAGAAAGAAAGGGTTAATTGAATATTAAGTACTATATGACTGGTTACATAAATCCAGCTTTCAGTTAATGTCTCATTTAACTAATACAAAATGCTTACATTACATTACTAATGCGCAGTGAACACACTTGGTCAGTTTGGAAAGAGAAAGCTTTCATGGTTTAATGCCAACCATGTGAGCAAGAGAGAGAGAGAGAGAGAGAGAGAGAGAGAGAGAGAGAAAGGTAGAGACAGACAGTCCAAGCAGCAGGAAGACAGACAGGGAGCGAGGGGCACAGGCAGAGACAGAAGGAATTAGTGTGTGTGTTGAGGTGTGACTGCCCTGCTCTACTTGACTAATGAGCTGGTGTTAACTCAGAGGAAGTCAGAGCTCATTCTGGCTATGCTTGACCCCAGTGCTAACACTAACGCTGTGTGACAGCTACATATACACTGACTGCCACCATCAACCCCAACTCTATTCATTAACTCCCTTAGCCTGAGTGTGTATATGAGTTTGTGTATGAGTGTGTGTGTGTGTCTCTTAGAAAAAAAGGGTATTCAATAAAGTCACACATTATTGTCACTTCACTGCAAGTCTTCAAACTTTCTTATCAAATCAATATAAGGCTTTCAAATTGTTTTCTTTTGTTCACAATTCAAATAGATACACAATATTAGCAGTGTTAGCTGTGAAGGCCAGTCATATTCATGTACTCTGTAACTGTGACATGTACACTGAAATGTATGCACTTAATCTGTTTTCTACTAAGTAATAACGTTTCAATCATTTACCCTTACTTTGTGACATTCCTTAATTATAGAAAAGTCACAGAGTCTGATGCTTTCTTCATATTGAGCCAAAAAAGATGATAATATTGGGGTATCACTTGGGAATTTTCAAGACGATCAAAACTTGTCAGTGAACATTATTGTAGTACTTGGCAAATGTATTAATGAATTCCCTAAAAAAAGTTGGACCTTTATTAAGAACCTTTATTTTAATTCTTAAGGCTGATTATCTTCAATAGAAACTCAATATGAAAGGCAAAACAAGATTCAACATTGGTAGATTCTGATTTTATCTTATCTTTTGAGACCAAGGAAAGAAAAAGAATGGACATTAACAAAGCATGAAGTGTCATGTTTAAAACATGCAATTAACAACATAATACATCAAATGTTTTCATCTTCTCCTGAAGTTTGACTTCCTCTTACATGAGGAAAAATAAAAACACTGAGCTTAAAGCCACCACATACAGTATTTGTTTTGTAAGTATTTGTCGAAATAACTTTTGCTGCTGTGAAAAAAATGAGATAAGACTTCAAATGTCCCATAATAGAGATTATATATTTTCTCTGTTGGTCACGAGAGGTTTTATTTTACCACTCACAATTGAAATTGTGAAATTTCAGACAGCTGGCAAAAAAGACTGTTGGGAAACTGTGAGATGCTGCTATTATTGGCCATGTTTCCCTTGGAGAAATAATCTCTTGTCTCAGTGGCACTAACCTGGCTAAAAAAAGGTTTTATAAAAAGAAGAAAAATATATTGTTTGTTCAAGAGACCTCACATTTAACAACTGGAGGCTGAACAGAGGAGGAAACCCCTGAACTGAACAGATTAACTGAATGAAAATTTATTAAAAGTGATAGTGGTTAATATTAGTGTTCCCTGTATTAGTTTGAGTGGAAATTTTCAGTCAAAATAAATGGCAGCAAATTCAATATAAAAACATTTCCTTTAATATAATATAAAAAGCTAAAAGCACCATCAAGGACAGCTTATTTTATTGCCAAATCTGAAACATTATATTTCTGAAACAACATAAACTAAATATCAGTAAGTTCACAGGGATGACATTGGGAGTGTACCTGAAAGGATATTAATTTACCTTCATTGGTTGGCCAGTTGTACCTAACAAACTGCCCAGGATTATGTAAAACGCTACATACATCTGGTTGTGAAACTGCAAGTAGACATGATAAGGAATTAGCAGAAATACATTTCTATTGAAAAAAAATATTAACTTTTATTACAGAATCATTGACAGTTAGTAAACTTGTAAAAGGTTGATTAGTCAAGACAGTAAGGATTGTTCTCGGCCAAGAGGTAAAATTACTGTGCATTGCTGTGAATTTATCATCATCTGTTCAACCCCAATCAGTCTGGCTTTAATTTATACTGCACTTCTGCCGGTAACAGAATTGCTGAGTTGGGCTAGAGCTGCTGGTCAGTCCTAGATTGCTGCCTTTGTCACAGTAAACCATCAAATCCTCCTCGCCACACTCTCTGAGCTTGGTATGTCAGGATATGCCCTATGCTGTATCATGTCGTACCTGTCAGCGAGATGTTTAGAGTATCTTGGTGCAACTCAGTAGGTTCTTGATCTGCACTAGACTGCTTATTTAAACATCACCCTTCAGGAATGAAGCATGGATAATGCTGTCAGCCTGCAGGGTTGAGGTAGGTTTTGGAGTTGAGTCTTGTTCACCGCTAGGCTTTCCATCCATAACCTCACCCTCCAGCACACAAGCACTAACTGAAACTTCAGCTGGCAGGGTTAGGGAACAGGACATCATCTTATCCATGCAAACGTCCACAGGAAGTTCAGCAGTAGTCAGAGATGAAGAATAAGAGGACACGACAGCCGAGGCTGGTTCCTCGTCGGGTTGAACATCCATCACTTTACCCTCCAGGACTGATGCAAGGACAGTAGCTTCAGCAGGCAGGGTTACAGATGGTACTAGAGCTCGCACAACTACAGAGTCTGGTTCACTGCTGGGCTCTTCATCCATAACCTCACCCTCCAGCACTGGAGCGATAACTGATGGCTCAGCTGGCAGGGTTACTGGAGTTGAAGGGCTCGGTATAGCCTGGCAGTTAAACTGTGAACCCTGAACAGCCGTGTTGGCTGGGTGTTTATCGGCAGGTATGTCCATTTGCGCTTGAACCTCAAACAGCCCACAGATGTGCCCAACTATAACATCAGTGATGGTGTTCAACAACTGTGCTTCAAAGCAGTTCTTCTTCTTCTTTAGGATGTCTGGAGTGTAACTCTGGCTCACCTTTCCTGTGATAGAGAGGACCATATTGTCTCTCATGGATCTAGAAAATGAGATCTCACGTAGATTGGTAGACAGAGCAGTGGACACACGATCAAGAACAGCCTTTGTCATTCCAACAGCCATCTTACTGAGCTGCTGGGAGGGCAT
Source organism: Labrus mixtus (assembly GCF_963584025.1). Taxonomy (NCBI): domain Eukaryota; kingdom Metazoa; phylum Chordata; class Actinopteri; order Labriformes; family Labridae; genus Labrus; species Labrus mixtus. The sequence continues at coordinate 11,642,907 of NC_083620.1, forward strand.
TTCCCGGGAGGTGGTTTTTGGAGGGACCCATAAGTTCTGCAGGACTTTAGGAACGACATCCATCACCATCCCTTGGGGGCCCAACTCTTTGGAAATCTGGATCTCATGTCGTTGTTCTGCAAGGATCCTGAAATATTCATGTGCCTGACTGATGATCCTAGGGTGTTGAAAGGACGGCGGCATCTTCTTTGGTGAGTTGAGCAATCTTTTTGCTTTAAACTCCACATCTCTTATCTGCAAACTTGTGTTCACCTCCCACACCAGCTGGAGAAGAGGCTTGACGTCCACATCACCAAAATATTTCAATTCAAAGTCCCAGAGTTGCAGTCTGAGAGACTTCTTGCTTTCCATCACCAGTAGGTCTGTCAGGTCTTCCACAGTATCCTCAGCTGGGAGCTCGTTCTTCTTCTGAAGACGTAAGAATTCAGCCACCATTGCGATCTTGTTCTTATATGACTGGATGTGCCAGCAGAGCTGCAGTGATTGTTCATAAATGAGAGTGTCAAACAAAACCCTGATGGGTCTGTAGACGCCTCGGCTCCCTTCAATGAACTCCATTAACATTAAATTAAAGTGTATCCAAAACAGAAGAAGATAATTTGGAAATACACTGACAAAAACTTTCAAAATGGTTTAACTTGAACAACAGACTCAAAAATATTCCAACACGATCACCCTCTAGGCACAAATGAGCAGGCTAGCTGAAGGCAGAGAGGGTTTAAAATTTGGGTCTATGTTGTCACAATGAAGACAACGTTCTAGAACTCACTGCTTTTTTTTCAAACTGTTGTTGCTAAGACGCCACAACTAAGAAGATAAACAGATGCTGGACATGTGTTCTGGTCAAATGTTAAAATCTTCATTAAGCCTGGCACATGCTAAAATATTTTTAAATCTCATAAATCATTTTGAAAATGTGAGAGAGCCCACACATGACGACATATCATGCCAGGTCAAGCTTAATGTGGCTAGCAGTTAGCTGGTACATTCAAAACATTTTGGTCCAACTCCTTTCCTTGTCAGTTGGTTTGTGGTTTGTTTTAAAAGACGCGTTGTATAAACACCTGTCTTGTTGCCACAAATCAACAAGTTGGTCCTGAATTTACAACATCCATCTAACTTTATGCTTCGTGTTTACTGTCGTCGCCATGGTAATGTGTGTTGTGCTTCCAGGATTTCTAATCGTAAATATTGAACACTTTTAATATATACGATTTCAAATTGGGGCGTCCCGATCGTCTTCCGAGCAGATCGGGGAGGTTAAAATCACTCTTAACACACCTCACACAACAGGAGAATCTGGCAATAGAATAGGACGTTTGCTGACTTTGGTCGGAAGGGGGGGATTGGGTACAAAATTGTTCTGATTATCTTCTAGTGTGTACAGTGGTGATTCTAGAGTCTGTTGGGGCCCTAAGCAAAAGGTAATTCCCACCAGCGTTTAGCAGGGCACTGATAGTGAGTGCTATTATGGGGCCACCTCAGGGAGGTTTCCTACTGTCCTTGCAAAATCACACATTTGGTTTACTGCTTTGGTTAAAAGTTTTTCAGCCCTCTGAGGCCCCCTACTGGTCTGGGGCCCAAAGCAGTTGCTTGCCTTGCCTGTTGACAAGCAGCACCCCTTTGGGTGGCTACTAGTCATGGTCCATGTGGCAGCTTTTTGTGTCCCTGGTGTGCTACAAGCTATTTGGTTCTACTATGAACTGAACTTTGTGCTTTACTTGTTGTTCATGGGTATGGATTCTACAGTTTAAGTGAAAAAGCTTAGCTGTCATATACACACAAGGTACATACAAAGAGTCAGTTTAATTGAATGCCTGAGAACAATACAAAGAAAAAGATGGATAAAAAACTTGTCAGTTTTCAGAGAAGCATTCATACAGTCAGTCAATTGTTTGATGATGCCTGGTGTCATAACTTTTCCTGTATGGCTTGTCTCTCTCATCCGCATCATGGGACAGCAGTATGGAAGCTGCGGATACATAACTATCAGGCTATACATATGGGAGCTGTCTATTCTGGATATCCCTTGGCACATCAAACAGAATAAATCATCTTTTTACAACTGAAGCAACAACTTGTACGTCATCCACCGAGGATGTTGGTTGACTCAAACAAGGATATATGGCATTGATAAAAATTAAGGTGAAAGTGTATATTCGGATGACATAACTGGATCTCCACCACAGGCACACATACACATCAACACAAGAAGTTACAATATTTTGACTTTTAACTTAAACCTGACTTTTGCAAGAAGTCTTACCTGATATTTTACTTAACCTTCAAAAATTAGGCTGACTATTGTTTTTTGGCAAACAACATTTCTAACACAATGTAATGCCAAAGTCGCTCTGTGCATGTCCTGATTTGCTCCCTTCTCCTTTTCGAATTTATTTCCCTGCTTTCAGCCACACATTCATCAACCTACCCATGCCTCACTTTTTCCTTCCTTGCCCACCAGTGCCATCACACAATTTAAATGCATATTTATTCATACCTGCCCTGCCAATCAGAGACCTGCCATGCAAAGTTCACTAAGAGTGAAATACCGCTAGTATCCAAACATCTCTGGGCTGCATTTGCATAAAACCAGACATAATCTCAGGTGTCAGCACACACCTGATTGGTGACATCTCACACAATTTGGGAAATGACATTCATTTCATGTGGGATTTTGAAGGGTCTTACAAGAAACAGTGCACATACTTCCAATCAATTGAATGTGATTTTTTCCCTTTGGGGTGTAGACATTGTGAGGATGTATTTGCTATACAGTATATGCCAGAGCCTCAGAGATTATGTGATGAAGGTCAATTTCTCAGAAAGAGACTGACTACTCAATGGATTTTTAGCTTTATAACATTTTCCTATACATGAACCGACTACGGTAATCATGGGACCTCAAACATTTAACAGTAGCGGGAGGTACATTAAATGGAAGACTGGCAGTTTTTCACTATGCTAGCGTGTAGATTGATTGAACTTTGTTGACTGTTGGAAGACCTATTTCCCAAAGGACTGTGACATGCGATAGCATGACTCACATTTGCAGAAATACAGAGGCATGCACAGGCACATACTGTGCATGTTTCACGCATGTCACGCACACTGGGTGTATAGCTTTCACACTCTGTTTTAAAAAGTAATTTTGGACTTCAGTATTCTAATAGTTATAGGAAAAGGTTGCTGTTTTGGGGAAAGACAAGCATCTTATGTCAGTTCAGTTTGGCAATACACAAATCATCAAATCATAGCCATTGTAAGATCTCATTGTGGTAGCCTTTGTGGTCATCTTACTGGGGTTGCCATATTTAACACTTTTTCTAATCAGTATTTCTATGTGTTTTTGGTGCTCTCTCTGTGCCCCCCCATCCATTTTTTACCTTCTAACTCACTTCTCCCATGACAAAAGCATGTCTACAGCCACATGTGTGTGCATGTCCACACACACTGATCAGACAACTTTCAAATTGACACAACACTTCTTTTATCTCTATCCCTTATTCTCTGCTCTGTCCTAACCCCCTTCTCCAATCCCTCCCGTTGCCCCTGTGCCTGCTGTTCATCCATGTGTGATTGATGGAGCAGTGCATCCATCCCTTCCTCCGCATCTCGGCACTCGCCTGTCCCCAAAGCCACTCCATCCTTCTCTTTTACCTGCCGTCACCAGATGGCTCACCACCTGCCTCCAACAGTCAACAAAAGCTGCAATTACCCTTCATGTCCAACAAAGGGAAACTCACTCTACAACAAATACCCAGTGCACCAGCACACACACATACACACAAACAAAAGCATGGAGAGATAGACAACATACACAGAAAAGTAAACTGTGACCATGCACACACAATTTTACACAAAATTAGACATATACTTTTATTTTTAATAAAGAAAATAATTTTAAGTTGGTAACACTATATGTGTGTAATGTGACATTTTACTTGTCTAACAATGAGGAGAATTGACTTTGAAATAAACACAAGGTACTTGTGTCTTGATGAAAGGATAATTGCTCTGTAAAGGCATCCCTCATCTCAAGTATTCCCCTATGCTTGACTGATAAATTACACCCCCCCATTGGCCCTTTGTTGCCACCGTAAACAAGCAGCATTGCGACCTTCAACAGACCCAGGCTGTGTTATGTGAGCTCCAGATAGTGACAATGCTGATACTACCTGCAGTACTAGACCTGACATTTCTTGTAGCTAATGAAATTCTCAAAACATGGATGGTGCTTCTATCACTACTCCAGGGTTATAGCTTCATGCCCACACTAAGAAGATTGATTTAAAGTGTGAGTGGTTTTCAGAACTGCTTTAAAAGCATTACAAAGGGGGATGTTTATACCAAGATAGGCAATGAGCCATGAATTATTGTTATAAGAAAACAGGCAAATATATGTAAAATTAGACATGAAACACCCCATACAGCTTGAAGGGAATGATCCTTGTGCTCAACTGAGACTGGCAGTCGACTGAGGCTCTGACAAATACATCAATGAATATGGGGTCACCATTACTAACTTCCCAACCATACGGCCACTTCTGGCCCCCACAAATCAACCATGTTGGTTGATGGACAGCAAGAGCCAGGACCTCACTGGGGTTGTCAAGTGGGAACCTCCATTCAACACTGTTTTTTATCCCATTAGTCTCAAGACACCTCGGGAAGGCCAGACAGTGAGCTCAAGCGTTCCAAAGTCACCCCGCCCACTACACCCACACCTACCCTACCACATGGCCATCACAGCCCAAACAGCATTGGCAACTATTCCTGGTGCCAACATAACACATGAAAAAACAGCAAAGAGAAAAGATATAGACATAGAGAGATCTTAGAAAGAGGGCGGGGGAAGCAGAGCTTGGGTGTTCTCTCCCCCTTCTCCCTCATTTTCATGAGGGAGGAGAGAAGAGCGAATAATAGAGGAGATGAATGGTTTTCTCCTACAGTACCTTTATCTTGGCCCCCAACTGGCATTACCCCTCCTCATCCAAATCCACTGACTGGATTTAGCTGTTTCATCTGACATCTCTTTTACTACCTTTCGGAAACTCTGTCCCTGCACTCCCAACTCTTCCAGTAATGAAACAGTTGATCTTGCTATGAGCCCTCTACATCCCATTTCTACTGGACAAACCCTAGCTTTCCATTCTCACTGTTCAGCTTCTGCCCCTAAACCTGCATATCTCAGCTTTTTCCTTTCATGTGCTTCTTCCACAGAGTCCTCCCAGGGAACTGTCAGTTCTATAGAATAAACTATCCACTGACTCGCAGACCAAAACACTATGCCAGGCCTCAGGTTATTGCAAACTATTTCCTGTGGCACAACAAGTTTTCCTCCCAAATCTTCCTGCATCTCCCAATCATTAGTATTCTTGAAATGCCTGACTGGTGTCTGCTGAAAGATCTGCCTTCTTTTCACTGAGCTTTACCATCTACTAGCTGTGGATCGGTGGAAGTGTTGGTTGTCTCGGTCAATCAGAAAGGTCAGAAGTTCAATTCTCATCTCCTACAGTCACATGTTGTTTACTTGGGCAAGACACTGAACCCCAAATTGCTCCACTGCTGCACCAGCGGCGTGTGAATGTGTATGAATGGATTAGTTAGTACATAAAGATGATTAATACTGAAGGCCGCTGCTATCAGTGTGAGAATGTTGTGTGAATGGGTGAATGTGAAATGCAGTGTGAAAAAAGCTTTGAGTAGTTAGAATACTAGAAAGTGCTCAAGTCCATTTACCATTTACTACCTCCTTAACAGTGTTCGACTTAAGACCTGCTTGAGACTTAAGACTCATGCATTGATGGCTAGGAATCAGGTATTTACTGCAATTAGACTCAGAAGATAGAGAGGAGGACTCTGATTTATTTACTGTTTGAGTAAATGTGAGTAAGGCCCTCATGCAGTTTTGAGAAAAGGCTGATACAAGTGTTCACTTACACGTGCATTCACATAACTTCCACAGTTTGTGTGTCCAGGTGATGCACAGATTGCAGTCATCACCGACTGAGCCACAGTTGCCCCAGTTACCGTAAATGGATCATTCAAAATAAATAGTCCTTCATACATCAATAGAACACAATAAAATAATAGCTGAAAGATTCTTATTCTTCTAATAGAGTTAGATTCTAATACAACATGAAGATTCACAGATAAGAGAGGTAAAGCTGAGCTTAGCAACATTTAACATAATCAAATAAAAATATTCATGTACTGGTCTCATACTAAACATTGAGGATTCGGACTCGGACATTCATATTTTTCTTTGGTGACTCAGACTCCAGCACTGGGGACTCAAGGTTTAGTGACTGGACTACAACTTTGCTTCTTACAAGATCTAACAAAGAGAAAAAATACAGTAGGAGGCGAATTAAAATCTTTCTGCTTGTTTTCAGAGGAAACCAGAAGATCATGGCCTGACATCATACAAGACAAAGTCTGTTATTTAAGCTTGAACAGGTACACACACATACACACACACACACACTCTTGCACACACACATACATTTAAATAGACTGCTTCACAGTTGAGCTAATGAAGGGTAGAGGAAGCGAGATTTGTTAGAACTACAAGACTCTGTCTTTATACCTTAATGATGGTGATTATTCTGTCATGCTGTGACTTTCACCATGCAGACACATTCCTGAATGCAAGATACCTTCCTCTTTACACCATAATTACAAATGATTGATTATGCATGTGCGGGTACGTCTGTGTGTCATGGTGTGTGCACGCAGTTGCCTATTGCTGCTGATAATTACAGTGATGACTGACAGCTGTAATAAACAGAAGTACTGCTACACCAACCACGTTCTGTTGCCCCAGGCTGTCAGAAAACAAGAAAAAATGAGAAGAGCTCTGAAGAAGGTATGATAGATCTTTTCCCCTATCCTAGTCTTTTTGTTATTGAAGTGGAAATGAAAAATAAAAGCTGTAGGACCATTGTTCAATATGAAATGCATAATCTACCTCACCATTTGTTCAGATCACCTGCCTGTCCTCCCCCTCCTGACAGTATCTGAAAGGGTTCACGCTACACTCTTTGCTTCTCTATAGCAGTACAGCACCAATGTGGGGTTTAAGTCCAATGTCATAATTTTTCAGCGCAAAAGCCCTATCCTTAAATTCAGGAATCTATAACAATTTTTATATAAATACATATTTGTAATAAGATATATATAATCTAAGATAGCTCCATCACTGCAATTTTTAAACATAGCACACATAAAATCTTCACCTTATTCCTCTTATTTTCTTCACAACATGGAGGGTAGGGAAGGAATGCTTCTTCATTATCACTGAATATTGGCTTCGAACCCAAATTGTGGGATATATGCCCTTTAGGGATTCTTTCTTGTTAGAGATAGTGTCATTTTATTTGCATAAGGTTGAAGTAAGTCATGTTAATAGTTGTCACCATTCTTGCATCAAACCAGTTCCACTTATCTATTAGTTCACTTCTAGAACAAAAAAGTCAAGAAGAATATATAGTGTTGATTGACTGACTTCAGAATGTTCTGTATAGGCTCACATAAACTATTTTAATAGACTCCACTCAAGCTACACTACAACTATCACAGTAAAACTGGATTAACATGATCATAATGTTGTTAAAATCTCCAGAGTTATAAAAGTCCCAAAAGAGGATAGCATGTCCCTCCAAAATGATTCACACTTTATCCAGTTTAGGTCGGTGCTAGCCCATCTTCTTTTGCATTATAAGTAAAGAACTTTCCTGCACGCGCCAGTGACTTTCAATAAACTCACTTCTTCAAATTCATACTCAAGTGAACACTGATTTGGCTTTATTGAAAAGATCCCTTATTTGATGCATGGCCTCACGATGGCTTGAGTCGTCACTGAAATGTCCATAAAGAAGTAGAGCAATGAGAAATACAGGGAGGAAAATTAAATGAAAAAAGTCCTCACTCATCCAGGCGTCAAACTGCTTTCCTTCTCCCTTATTTAGTCTATTCCTGCTTATGATGGATATATCAAATATGATTACTTTCCCTCAAAGTTCACATTGCATCTGAATATATATTACTGCAAAGTGATGTTATTGGTTGTTGGTGCTTGCAGATGCGAATGCACATGCGCGTGTACACACACACACACACACACACACACACACACAGACACACACCTACCCACACTTACACATACGCTCACACAGTCTCGCACACACACATTCATGCAAATCTGCAAAAAACAGGTATAGCAAGAGGACGTTTCTCACTCAGGGAAGGCAATCAAACTTATGAGTCTCCCGGTGCAGCAATCAACAATGACAGGCAGCTAACCAATTATGTCTGTTAATTATGTAATAACAACTATTCCACTCCATAGTTCATATACAGATACTATTTTACATATCCAGACATACACACTTAGTACTTAAGAAATAATTTAATACCATTTTACATCATTTAATAATGACCTTTGTAAACAGAGCTGACAACAGGTTTGTATTTGCCTCAATGTGTCATTGAGTTTACAAGGTAAATACATTTCATATTGCTTTAAACATTTGTTTATTTTCACATTAGAACTTATATCATTGTTTTTTTGCCACTTTGTTTCTCATTTCCAGTCCCACGTGGCCATTTTTCCATCATAACTGTGATTTATACTTTAACTATTGCATATGAAAAAGTACAAGAAGAAGAAAGGAAACATCTGCAAAATAAGTGTATAATGAGAAGGCAGTCGTAGAGTCTCAGAGGGATTTATTATAATGTGCCGTGATTTATCATAATGCATTCTTCTTTTGTTGTTCTGCCAAGTGGCATTAGGAAGGCAAGTGTTCCATCAGTATCACCACAGATTTATATTTCCCCCTCAAGTTTACCAGTCAGTAGTACAGTGTGTACCAAGGTCTTTACCAAACCCCACTCTCCCCTTTGACAACTCTATTACAACACAATCAAGAAAGGGGGGGGCAGGAATGGAAGGGATCCCACCAAGCTGAGATGGCAAACAATAATTCTACAGAGCAAATTGAACTTAGAATCCAATTCCATGGACAGATTTGATGCGTTTCTCAGACCAGCCGCAGAAATTAAGCAGTAGCGAGCAGGATTGCTAGTGAGGAACACAAAGTATTAGCATTGTAAGCAATATTTGCAGAGCATTGATGGTGTTTATGCAGATTCTACGATGAACATGCTGTCAATGTTTCTTGTTTTATTGGATATTTGCAACAAATTATTGTCATGCACATCGCATATGGGTTTCATTTCTTCAGCCGACACTGTATTGGAATTGTATTACATCTTACTGTAGAACACAAAGCTTGGTCAATTGGTATCAGTATGCATTCTTTCTTGCACTCTCATCTCTACCTGGGCAGCCTGCCCTGGCAGACCTTGAAAGAATTTTGGGTTCTAATTTTAACTTTAAATTGCCATGGAATTGCAGGGAGATGCCTGATAAACTCCAATCTTGTTTCCCTTGACATCTTCATCACTCCTGTTGTTTTGTGTTATAGCAGTATGATAACGTACCAGTATGATGGCAGACACATGTATGAGATTGACTCTTAATGCTCAGGGCATGGAATAGGGCAAAAGTTTGAAATAGCCACGGCGCTCTCTATTGAGGAACCTGCATAATCACAGCAACATTATGTGCACCAGATATAAATTGGTTATGTTTATTCATTCCTCTGGATGAGTGGTATAGCCACAGCACCTGTATTAGAAAAGAATAACATATGTAAAGTCACCTGGATGATATTAAAACCTGTTGTATTCATACGTGAGTGTAAATAATGATGAGTGGGGCGAGACGAGGCGTTATATCGAGCTAGCGAACTTTTAATTTTGACATTTATTTTTCAGTAAGAGGATTTGGTGTAGTGTTCCTTCGTTCAGAGACATTTTCACCAACATGTTTATGTGACGTGACAGTTGAAACGTTGTTAATACGTTAGTGAATGAATGTGTGAAGAACCTGTTAACAGACTTCTCTTCTGTCACGGCGCGATCGCTGCCTTAAAGCTAGCAGGAACATGACAGCGGTCCCACAATTTACCACTTTAATACTCTCTAGTTTCAGTCCAAACACACAGAACTCTTCTTTTATCCTCCTTTGTCCTTTGTAAATGAAAACCCGATCCTAAATTCTGTTTTTAAAATAGTTTGAAGTACAAAAAGCTTCGCAGTCGTGTTTAATCGCATGGCTACCAGTCTTTTCTAATCTACCGCCGATACATTCTCAGGGCTTGTTTTCACCCAAAAACATGTCCCTCATTCGGGACACTATTTCAATGCTAAAAACAGCAAAAGGTTTTGTCAGAATTTAAATTCAGTGATGTAAACATATATTTGGTATATAATTATTCCCCTTACAGCGCTGTCATAAAAGTAAAGCTTTATGTATTTTGGCTGTGGATGGGTCCATTATGCTGACCTTTGGGAAGTAATGGGCAATTTTTTTTAATCAAAGCATACTTGAGTGCTAATTAGCTAACATGAGCTAGCTATAGCTATATATTACCTAACTATAGCGTAAGGATCACTGTAGCGGTCACTTTGTGTCCATGTTCTGGGGCAGTAATGTTAGCTAAAAGGCAGTTGTATTTTGTTCAAGTTAACACAATATTTTATGGCAGGATCAGGAGAAGTTTGTTCTTTTGTTCCCTCACAGGGACAGTGGAGCGTGTAACAGCATTAATCCATAATCTCCTCTTCTTTGGGTTTTCTATCTCAGATGGGATTCTGTAGAAGTACATCCCAAGTTTTTTTTTTTCTTGTCGGTTAGTGCATCACATTTAACAATTACTGTCTGTTGTTTAAAAAATAATTAAATATTAAACAGGTTAAAACAACAGAAAACCTGAGACTTCTCTTCAGTGTGGAGCAGTGAAGCTATGAATACCACCCACTAGTTTCAGGTCAACTTTATAAGACTATTGAAGTAAATTCAATCAAATGACCATTGAAAATTTTAACTGAGCTTTCCTTTAAATAACTATGGCCATACTTGTTTCAATTCATCCTATACATATTTCCTCAATGGCTGTTGATCGTTACTGAAATACTTAAAGGTCACATATTATCCTCCTTTTCAACAAGTTTAAATAAGTCTCAGAGCTCCCAAAAACATTTCTGTGAGTTTTTTTCTATAAATCCTCTCTGATCCTGTAATTAGGCATGCCTATAGACCCCTCTGTTTCAGCCCTGCTCAGTAAATGCTGTTTCTGTGTCTAGAGCTTGAAATGCAAATTACTTAGACCACGCCCCTCTCGAAGGGCTTGGGTGGCTCAGGCTTTCACGCTCCATGCCATATATTTTTCTGGCGAGAAGGCAGACTCAGAGAGCAGAACAAACACCTAGCTGTGGGAGTGTCACCCACCTGATGGAGGGATTACTGCCCTTTGTGATGTCACAAAGGGAAAATCTCCAAACCGCCTGTTTGAGCTCACATTTTCTGATAAGTTGGACAGGCAAAAGACGGAGAGGATGGACTTTTCTCATAGGGGACACATATTAGTGTTAGAAAAACATAGTAAAGTGTATTTTGCATAATATGTGACCTTTAAAAAAATATGTTTACCTTTGTTAGAAACATTTCCTATTTTACCGTGAAAGCAACCCCTCACTATAAAGCACACAGTGTGTATGTGTCTTTTTTGTCAGTGTGTGCATGCAGCAGTGGCTCAGTAAGGAAACTTATTGCTTTTCACCCTATTTGCATTTGGAGCTTGAATTCAATTAATTGTCCATTGTTTTCTACTAATGAATCAGTTGAAGTCAATTAAATCCACTCATAGGCTCAGTAATTGTTCAACACTGCCTCAGGTAATTATGTCATATGAAATACAGTGTCTCTCACCTGAAGTGACAGTATGTGAGTGTATGTGTCTCTGTGTGTGAGTGTTGTGCATGGATCTGCATGTGTGTGTGTGTGTAGTCCAACCTTGCTTGTGGAGTCACGGCTATTTTTTTTTTTCCAGGTTCAGTATTGTGTGTCCGTTTGCAAATTTACCAATTGATTTGAATGTTCTCATGCTGTGAGTTTGTATGCTTATATGGTATGCAATGTAAGGTGACTGAATGTGTGTATTTCTAAAGGCTCCCATGTGCTGGCAGTGCATTAAGTGCCAAGGAGAACAGACGCCCTGGGAAACCATGGCTCACTGCAGGAGACAGCGATGTTTAATAATCCATGCGGCTGGTGTACGTATGCATGCAAACACACATGCTGTTTACTGCATGTTTAAAAGTGTGTGTATCTGTGCACATTCATCCAGGTGGCTAGCTTTGGCTTAGCAGCAGAGCAGAATGACTTCGCCTCCTGGTGAGTACACACAATTTGCCCTTGGGAGACTGGCAGAGAAATGTGGCTGAAATGGTTTGATTGGATCATGAATCAGACGATACTCTGAGTTTCCTCTGTTGTGCTATAAGGAGGTAATAGTACAGGATGGCTTGGCAATTTGGAGCAACAACCTGAAAGCTAAATTCAGAGTAAGCCAAATATTTCTGACTCAATGTAATGATGAAAGGCTATTATTTTTCTCTCCTGGTTAAACAGTGGGGATTCTGAGATTCTTTATAACTTTAGACCTTGATCTTACAAACAAGGTCTTGCCAACTGTTCAAAGAAATGTTAAGCTTAAAATAGTGTTTATTTTATCAGGTTTCCTCCATCATACATCGCTCCCTCACTGTTGGTGTTTCTGATAGAGCTACATTAGCAAAAAAAAAGCATAACAAAGCTGAATGCCATAGACGCATATAGAGATGTGTATTTAGTCTGACTGACTCCCTCGTTTGAAGATGATTATGGAGAAGCTATGCAGCATCCTTATTTAATTAAAAACACTTAAGAAGTAAGCAAATATTATTAGTTATATCTGCAAGAATTCATTATCATTTCGGATATATATTAAATGTGTATCCAATCTTTGAGGTCTTTGTTCAATGTCATTAAGAAAATTTACTCTTGATATTTTGAATGTAGTACTTTTTTTTTCTAATAAAGTACATTCTCAGAGTGACATATTTACAACTATCATTGGCACACATTTTTGCACATACAGATTTTACCTGTTTAACAGCGTTCTCATACATCTTTGTAAGAGGTTAAGCCTCAGCCTAATAATGTTACTGATACCACCACCATACAGACCTTTGTCACTCACTCTTTGGCCCGACCATCCAGCTCATTAATGCTTGTTATCACAACTGCCTCGCTCTCCACCTGTTCACAATGTACCTCTGCTTCCCTGCCGCACACCTGCTCCTCCTGCGCTCTGCCTGGCAGTGCCACACGCCTCTCCTCTCTCCACCTGTTGCTCCCGGACACTGCAGTAGCAGACCATGCAACAGTGACTGCAGAATCTTTGCACATTATTAAAAGTCATTTGAGTTTACAAGCCCAGTATTACTTCCAATTGTTTTTTGCATATCAAACTGATCATTTTGAAGCTGACATATTAAGTCATCCAAACACTCCATGATCTGAGCAGGAGAGGACTGAGGTGGGTAGGTGTGGAGTCAGCCCTGTGGTTGGGCCAGCCAGCTGTTATTACATCCATCCATTATCTTTACCGCTTTTTCCCATTCTGGGTCGCGGGGTATTGGGCGAGAGGGGTACACCCTGGACTGTTCGTCAGTCAATCACAGGGGCTGACATACAGAGACAGACAACCAGCCACACTCACATTCACACCTACGGGCAATTTAGAGTAACCAATTGACCTAACGAGCATGTCTTTGGACTGTGGGAGGAAGCCGGGGTAACCGGAGAAAACCCATGCATGTACAGGGAGAACATGCAAACTCCACACAGGGAAGCTCCTGTCTGACGGGGATGCGAACCAGGAACCTCCTTGCTGTGAGGCAACAGCGCTAACCATGCAGAACCATGCAGCCCTGTTATTACATGTATAAGTTAAATAACCAATGACCCGCTGATTTTGCTCAATGTTCTGGTTGTTGGCATGTCTTCCCCAAAAATTATATCGGCCCCAAAGTGCGTTGGTCCACTGGGAAGATGCTAGGTATGCCAGATGTCCAGTCCAACCCATGGGAAAAAAGGAAGGTACATGTCATTCATCTTTCAAAGTAATCTATCCATAGTGTGAGCTTGCATTGATAGGTCCCTATACCGAAACTGGCCGGAAGATGTCTTGCTCTGATCTGTCAAAGTTGAGCCAGGATACACTTTAATGCCAGATAAATTAGTGGTTTGGCAGTCCTTCCTGGTAGCACTACACTTTTCAAACAGAGCTCCAGTGGATTTGAATGTGCTCTTCATCTTTTATTTTTCTCTCATTCATTCATTCAGTTTATTAACATTTATAAGGTTTTTGGAATCACTCTCTTTTATAGATTGCGTTAATGTTAATCTACTGTTAGTTAAGCACTGACTAAAGTAATCACAAGGCAAATTTCTGTCCTCGCAAGAACAGTCTTACCTTTTTTTATTTTAGAGCATCAAGCTACAAGACACACAACAGGGAAAGATTTGATATCTGCAAGGGCATCGCAGGCCATCGTGTCTTGATTTCATTACCAGCAGTAATGCATTCCAGTGCAAGTAATGTGAGAGAAAATTCCCTCTAATCCGATATGCAAGTGTATATGATCTTATCAACCTCCGCTTACACACCTAAAACATCTGTCACTAGAATTCCTCGACACACATGCACACACATCTGCTTTGCAAGAGGAGGAGCTGAGAGACATTGTCTTCCCTTCTCTGTTTACACACATCCAGTACATGACTGTACACACAAAGATCTGCCTGTAGAGAATAAGTGACTGATGTTTAATACAATTAAAGGAGTGGTGTGTCAGGATGTGGGGAAGAGTTAGAGGAGGTACTAAAAACAGCCCAATCCCAGTGGCCAAGACCTTAATGATCTCAGCAGACCACAAGACTTCCACAAAAAAACAATAATAATTAGGAGTGGGCATCAGATTGATACCGGGTTTGTGTATTTTGTGTTTGTGCGAGAGGGTGTTTGTGTGTTGTTCTTGCCTTTTGTTGGAGTGTTTTCCTCAGGGGATATAAATCAATGTGTCACGTAATTGCTTGAGTGACCTTTGCTGATAAGAGACGGTAGCCTTTTGAAATCTCTATCTGTCTCTGTCACTTTGGCCATCTTCACCTCTCAACCACTGCTTTCTCTCTGTCACATGCTCTCACATCATTATACCTACACACACACACACACACACACACACACACACACACACAACTCACTTGGCTTGTGAAGGCTTTGAAATTGATTTGCTTCCTGTTAACAAATGCACAGCGTAATTATAATTCCGACCACTAACCAATCACCTTTCTAAAATTTGCCTGTTGTTTTTGGGGCCACAACAAAAGCCTTCTGAAAAGATCACCCTGTCCTTTAGCATTCCATATAGAATTCATTGAAAAATACATTTTCTTGAAAGTTGGATTGCTGATATAGGAAACAGTGTTGTTTTTTGAACCAGTTAATATCTGTCTAAATATAGCAATCCAAAATCAATGTTGGAAAGGCCAGCTGGATAGTTTGGAACATAATCTTTCTCTGTGAAATAAAGTCATATCTTTTTTTAGGATGCAGGAGAAATCACCTTTTTTACTCTCGTAATCTTTATGTTTTCAAATATCTGTGTTTTCATTTGCATTAAAATGCTGTTTATATCACTTAATTCACATCTTTGAATCAGTTTTATAAATGTATAGCTAAAGGAGCAATTGATGAGAAACAGGGTCCTAAGACGCTAACTAGACTCTTTTCCTCTGTCGTCCCCCGGTGGTGGAATGAACTACCAAACTCCATTCGATCTGCAAAGTCCCTTTGCACCTTTAAGAAAAAGTTAAAGACCCAGCTCTTTCGTGATTAACTACGACCTTAATGATGATGATGATGGTTTTGAGATTATTGATGATGATGATGGTAATGACGAGGGTTTTGTTTGATAACGTCGACGTAAGATGGTTTCTATACTGATTAGAGCTCTCAAGAACAACCGTCAATGTTGTGCTTTGCCTGTCATCACTTGTGTGTCAGACTCAAAGCTAAACGTTTTGCACTTACTGACATTGTTTCATCATTTCTAGATCCTTGCTTGTGTTGTACTTACTCTCTGATGTACGTCGCTTTGGATAGAAGTGTCTGCTAAGTGAATTGTAGAATTGTAGAATGGACTGATTCATTCGATATTATTCACTCTTAAAAAGTGAACGTGCACAGGCAGGTTGCACGGTGAATTCCTGACAGTAAAATTGTGCTGCCTTTCAACACTCCCTCTTATGCAGAAAAAAGCAGTATTTTTTTTTTTGACTAAGACCAGTGCTCTCAGATTAATAAAGGCCCTGTTTATACTTACAAGACTCTCTCTGATTCAGAATCTCAAGTACGCAGTATGTCATTAAAATATCGAGCATGTGTCAAAATATTAATGTAGGAGTAGTTACATAAATTATAATACCCTTTATTTACTTTGACCTTTTCTTTCTGTCACTCTGTTTTAATATAGCAGCTTTTTAAAAAGTTCTGCCCTGTCTTCTCTCTTCATGGATACTGCTTACTTGCTGTTCATATTTCATGCTGTATGGTTTTCTTCTTCTGGTATGATTTGCTCCTCTCTCATCTGCCAATATCTCTAAATCCCACCCGAAATCCTGTCCCCCATCCTCCCCCCGCCTGTTTTCTCTCTTCTCATGTGCCTGACAGTTTTGTCATTTACAGTGGTGTGTCATGTTACATCTCTTCCCTGCTGTGCCACGAGCCTGTGGAGAAGAAAGCAACAAAAAAAAAAAAAAAAAAGAATGGGGAGGAGGAGAAATGAACATAGGAGTGATTTGTCGTTCCAGGTAGTTGCTCCTTTGGGAGATGTAATGGCCGAGGGCTCTTCAAAGTGTCTCCCATCTGTCATAAATGTTCACTGCAGATGGACACATACAACGGATCACTGCTGTGCTGGGGTGCAGCTGTGTGTCAAAGATCGTGCCAGCATTTGAGCATATGAATGAAGATGTTTGTCTGCAGTAATGTGTGTGTGTGTTTGTGTTTTTGTTAGGTTGTGTGTTTTTGTTTCAGAATGTCTGTGGAAATGAGCAGTTTTAAAGTAACACTATTTGGATGTGCTTATGCAATAATGAGCATGTACATATCTTAAAGTATTCTACAATTGTAACTGTTTTTTCATTTTATTTGTGATGCATTTATCTGTGCATCCAAGTTTGTGCATGTATTTAGTGTCTGATAGCCAGGAGTGTTTCCAGGTTTGCGCCACTTTGAGCCTGTGTTGCATGTTAGCCTAATGTTTTTTCTAGCCTCTCTGGTGAGAAAATGGACCATATAAGCTATTTAAGTTCAGATACTTTTTACGAAATAAACAAACAGATTTACAAGATGGTTTTCCTATGTTACCACTGTACTTTGGTGCACTTTATGTCATTGTATGTTTAAAAAAGATCGCTAATGCTAGACACTTTAAAGGTAAGGTAAGGTCACAATATTCACCATTAACTAGTTGCTTATTAGCATGATAATTAGTAGCATACTGGCAATTTATTAGTAACTATTAAGCACTTATTAGCACCTTATTCTATATGACCATAATCTAAAGCTTTTAGGCCATCAACTACTGTAAGAGTTTGCCTTCATAACCCTCCTAAATGCTTCCTATTGATAGAAAATTAGGAAGTTGTTCAACATGAATTAGAAGAAATATGCTTACCTTCAACTTATAAGGGCCGTATAAGCAAAGCATATTAAGATCATAATTCAGGAACGATGAGGGTTTTGATGGCAAACTCTTAGTTAATGACCTGTTAGCTAAACATTATGGTCATGTAGAATAATGTTCTAATAAGCACTTAATAATGTCTAATAGTATGCTACTAAATAGCATGCTAATAAGCAACTAGTTAATGGTGAATATTGTGACTTTAATTTAAAGTGTTATCAAAAGTTCAAATGTAAGATAAAATGCTATTCAGATGGTCATGAGCACCCACAAACTTTATTCCACTCGTGCATCAGTCAGTTCCCCAGTTGGACACCCCAGACAAAAAACATCTGGACACAGTGAGAAAATGAGTGAGGCAGGGAGTAGGACACACTGAGCTCTATTACAGTAAACAGTCACCTTGTTCTGTAGTCCAGCTCAGGTAACTTGTGTCACAGGTTTCTTTTCTGCCCCCCCCCCCCCCCCCCCCCCTCCAACTTTGCCACTTTCTCTGTCTTTGTCCCTCACTTGCTCTTCCTCTCTTTCTTCAATCTGTGTCTATAGCAGTACCTGATTTACTTCCTCATTTCAGCCCCCCCCCCTCCGACTACGGCCTCGTTTTCATTGCAGCTTAAAAAAAGATACCACTTCCATATTTGTGGAATCATTTGTATAATTTTGCCAGGAGGTGAATGTAAAACTCCCATACTCATTTGGAAGAGACCACAGAACTCTTTTGCAAGGAGCTGTAATTGTTTTAGTACTTTCTTTTTTGCCAATCTCAAAACAAAATGAGAAGAAAATCAAGTCATTGCATTTGCTTGTCTGCATGTTTTTGCAGTGCTTGCAGTTTCCCTTCCTTTTTAGATTTGTTCACATTTTTTCAACACACCCACTCATGTCTAATTAGGGTTATGTTTTGTAATGATATTTTATATATCCACTTATCTTAATTGCAGAAGGCTTGGATTTATCCAAGGTGAGAGGGGAGGTTTCCTTTGGGCAACACACTTAATAGAAATAAAAAAAAGACAGACTTGTAATTGATTTGTTCTCCGTGAAGCATTTTCATGGTTTCATTCTAAAGTGACCCAGAACAAAGGTCAGAAGTATAGCTTCAGAAAAGTCCCCTGGTAGGCAATGTAATCTTGAGTTCCAAGCCTACTAGTTGCAGAAAGGAGTTGCATAATGAAAGTGTTGAATTCATTCTTGTAGCCCTGATTAAGATATCAAACAACTATGTAACCCACTTGAACAGCAGGGCGTCTTGTTGTCTCAGATTTACAGCTCAGAAAGAAGGTAAAGAAAACAAACAGCTTTCTATGCGGCTTCTTCTGGACAGATTTGTTTTCTTCTTCGCACTTTATTCTACAAAGTCCTGACACTGTATTATACAAAGCATAAATGCTTGCATAATAGATGGTCTGGGAAAAATAAAAAAAGATTGCATTTCCTACATTTATTCATTTAACATCACAAGTCACAGTACTCTGAGGTGTGTGCAGGTTGGCTGTAAATAGTTGATGAGGTCTCATTGTAATTTGTGTGAATATTTCATGCATAGGAAATAAGCAGAAAAACAAGGACTGGCGGCTGAAACACGACCTGCTTTTCAGCTCTTTTTCAGGTTGCAGACGTACACATACGTAAGTGCAGTAAAGACTCTCACCATGGACCACAAAACCGACCCACTTTTGAATTTAAATGTATTGGCTATTTTTGTTATGTGATGTAAACCATATATGCTTATTTCTGACACTACACAGCCAGCTATCACATGCGGAAGAATGAAACGACATAAAACAACAGTGTGGAGAAGAAAGTTGCTCACACTCCAGCTGACTGTGAGCGGCAGTATTTGAAGAGCAGTGGTGAGGTTTTGATTTAATTTCAAATTGTACAGTATATATTGATTGAACCTAGACACAGGTTGTGATACAGCATCCCCAAAAATCATGCAAAATTAAACTCACCAGCTTATAAACATATTTATGTTTACCACTTTTGTAATGGGACATGTACAGTAGATAGTTTTTTGTCTGTAACCTGTTATGCATAATACATCCAGCAGTCATGCAAAGTGCCACAGCTTTATGAATGTCCGCATTCTTTCCATTATTCTGCATGCATTAAGGTGTTTCAGAGGTTTTCAACATACTGTAGGATAATCAACGTAACTAAATGTTTCTCCAGAATTTGGAGTTTGTGTTTATTTTTCTTTTATTATCTTAAAAAAAACAAAACTTCCAAGACAAAGGAATAGAGGGCCATTATTCACAGCTGTGAATTGAATAGAAACCAAAAAGTAATTTGATCATTCGTCAAAATGAAGTTCAGTTTACCAGTAAAGTCGGTAAACAACACTGAGGACTTCAGTCTCTGTTAACAGACTCATTATCTTTCATAAAATCAGCTTCAATGTGCATTATGCTCAGCAATGTCCACATATTTTGCTCATCACTTGTTTTAAATGAATGAATCCCCTCTGCTTTGATGATTAACTTTGAATCGGTCATAGGCCGCCTTTGAGCAAATGGTCACTGTAAAGTTTGTTGTCTGGTGAAGTGAGAGCTGCTGCTAATACGCTAAGTAAGAATTATCATTCAAGTTATTATTAGTCTGATAAGATATTCATTTTAGCCACAGAAAGTATTACGTCATCATTTGACTGCATTTTCTCTGATATAATTAAACCTGTTAGTCTCCTAATATTGAGAAGTTGTTTGTGTAATCATAGCAGTGGCTCAAGAGTGTGGTTGCTGCAGATTTTTTAGGAGGTGTGGGGGTTGGGCCCTACTAATTCCAAATCAATTCTGCGGGACATGCCTCTTACAAATACCTGCACATAAGTAGAGATGTAGAAAAACCTGACTGCTTGAAGGATGTGCTCTAAACACGGTGTGTTTGGTTAGTTTTTCAAGATTCAAGATTCAAGATTTTTATTTGTCACATGCTCATACAGATGTGCAGTGAAATGTAAAAGACTGTTCCGCAAGGCCATGCAATAACACTCAAATTGCTAATACACATATATACAGTAAAATAGAATATAATGTAAAATTTAAAAAAGAAATATTTGAATATACAAAATATAGAATATAGAATAATGTAAACATTTTGTGACAGTATTTCATTATGTTGGTAATACTGTATGTTGTGGGAGTTGAGTGCTGCCATTACGGTGGTTGCACTGATGTGGATTAAGAATAATTGTGTTTCACTTTCTTAAAGCCTTTTATATGTGTGTCCTTGGGAGAGAAACAGAATTGGCCCGTTCTAACTTCAAAATGCACCTTTAAAACTATTTGTTTACTACGAGGAAACTACCAGACAAAGGTTTCAAATATGAAAGTGCAATTTAAGATGCCGATGTATGTCAACAAGTAACTTCAGTCCCAAGGTTCAAACAATTACAAACAAAGGCTAGATGTCCATTGATTTCCTCCTAGTGTGTTTGAAATACCAATCAATGGAGCAGAAGTGTTATGAAGTACATTTTCTTCACTTGATTTATTTGGGCTTGTGTTTACTGAGAGGAGACGTTTTGAAAAGTGAATCGAAGATGTTAAAAAAAGTCCTGTCACTTAAGTGTGGGTCTGTGTATGTGTGCATGTATCTCTGCATCAATGATAGAGTATGGTAACTGAAGAGAACAGAGGTAATACAAGCGAGGCGTAACAGAGCTAATATGTGGTCTTATGTGTCCTTCAACAATTTCAGTACAAAATAGAATCAGCAACTTCTTAAAAAGTACTTAAAGGTCACATATTATGCAAAATACATTTTACCATTTAACCACTAATATGTGTCCCTAGTCTGTCTATAACCACAAATTATGAGAGAAGTCCATCCTCTCCATTTTTTGCCTGCTCCACTTTTCAGAGAATGTGTCCTCAAACAGGCTGTTTGGAGATTTTCCCTTCATGACATCACAAAAGGAAGTGACCCCTCCCCCAGGTGGGTGACACTCCCACAGCTAGGTGTTTGTTCTTTCCTCTAAATCTGCCCTCTCACTGTAAACAATTGGGCATGGCGCAAGAAAGCCCAAGCCACCAAAGCCCTTCTAGAGCAGTGGTTCTAAACTCGTCTAGCCTCAGGACCCACCACCAACTCCTCCCTGAAAAATCACAATCCAAATTTCTGATATTTTAGTCAATCACATTAATTTATTGAAAAATTGTGCAGTTTACAGTTTCGGTCAAACGTTTAGTACCTCATATGGCACAAAACATCTGTCGGAAGCAAGAAACTGAACAATACTAACACATTTTAAAAAGCCTTTGACAGACTGAGACAAGGTTTTTTTTTTTTCCAAGCACATGCATGTGACCCAGTAAAAACAGTTCCGCGACCCACTTTTGGGTCCCGACCCACTTTTGGGTCCCGACCCTCCACTTGAGAACCACTGTTCCAGAGGGTTGTGGTCGAACACAGCACTGAAACAGCCTGTTCTGAGCGAGGCTGAAATTGAGGGATTTATAGGCATGATACAATAGGTAGAAACTTCACAGACATGTTTTAGGGAGCTCTGAGACTTCATTTAAAGTTGTTGAAATGGTGTACAATATGTGACCTTTAATAGCATCAGTCTTCTAGTCGTACATCAGCACTGATGAAAAGGTCCCAAAATCTGTTCAGATTAGCTCATCTAATTTTAAAAACATTGAAACACATGTACTTGCACAATCTGATGCAAAATTTACATAACATAAAGAGTTCACTGTATTTTTATTTTTTTTTTCCAGGGGGTTGGGGTTAACTTTCTGGTCATAGTCGTTTTTTTTTGTATTACAAAAATTGTGATGTTGTATTGCAATGTATACTGTTAGGGTACTCTACTTTATTTAAATAAATGAAAGAAGATAAATGAATGGCAAAAAACCCCACTTAAATGTGTGCTAGTCCAGCACACTGAATCCTATCTGACACAGGGGTCAGAAGGTGTTCTTATTGTGGGCACTGGTTATCCTGTGTGCGCTTGTTTGAACTGGTATTAGTTTTAGGCTACATTTATTCTCTAAGTCAAGTGTATTGATTCCTGGCAAATGTATTAGTTGTTACTCAAAAATGATACTTCAAAATCTCCCTTCATTGGGGTTAAGTCTCTGGTGATCCTTCTCCAGACAACCTTATTGATTTTAGGATAAATGCAGCTTTCTACCCATTCTCATCTTGCTTTCTTTTTCTAATTCCCCACAGAGTTATTCTTTTTAGGTTGTGTTGGTTTCCACAGCCATTCCAGACCACATTTCTCTGCAGAGAGAGTGTTCATTTATGATTATCTTTTCCTTCTCTCTTTTTTTTTTTTTTTTTTTTTTTACAATATTCACTTGCCTCCTTGGTTAATAATTTATAAACTTGAGGAAATACAAACTTTCTCTGCTTTTCTCACCAGACTCTGAAAGAGCAGCAGTGCAGTGTGTATCAGCAACTTTCCCATCCTAACCAACTTTCAATTAAATTAGCTGGACTGGAGCCAGCTCTTTATTTTTCTTTAAAAAAAAAAATGTTTAACATGCGTCTTTGCAAACCTCAGTTTTGTTCACAAATTAAGAACTGCATTTCTTCAGAAAAGAAAGGCGCTGAGTAAGAATGGAGAAGAATGGAGAGGGAGGAGGGATCATTGCAAAGCAAACAATGAAATGGAAACTGCAGAGTCTGAAACAGCACAAGCACATGGACACACACTGACACACACACGTGCGCACACATTCCCTGAACTAACACCCAATAACAGACACACACACACACACACACACACACACACACACACACACACACACACACACACACACACACACACACACCACCTGTCTGAGTGTTTGGGGAACTATTTAGGCAAGTCGAGCAACGATCTGTCTCATTCATCTCCAGCGTAAACAAGAGCATTTGCTGACGGTCTGTTGGCTTGAGCTCTGGAGACTTTCAGTGTGTGATCAGTTGTTTTGCTTGAGTTTGCGTGTATGCGTCTGTGTGTTCGGGACCTATGCACTGTAGAACTGAGAGACAACAGTTAAAGGATAGAGAGAGAGAGAGAGGGAGAGAAGGAGACTGGAAAATATCTGTCTACTGAAGACAGGTGGCTAATTAGGCCAAGGGGCACTCGTGCCCACACTCCAGCATCTAAACACAGGCATGTGCAACTGGAACACATGGCCACAAATACTGCAGCCATTTAGTGTTGAAAAACCAGGGTCTCTGATATGGATTGGATATGGATTTGGAGACGCTTTTCACACTGAGGCATTTTAAACACAGACACACAAATCAATCCGCCACATTCATACAGAAATCAATCCTCCGAATCGGTTTCTCACAGTCTCTTCCTCTCCATCTCTGCCGCTCTCTCACACTCTCAAAGACTGACAAACACACACACACACACACACACACACACACACACACACACACACATCTGTCTTTAGTCCCAATAGGGACGGTACAGGAAGCCATGAAGCCAAACCGCAGCCAAGTGTAAACAGTCAATATGGTACAAGGTTTCCAAACAAAACTTGCCGGATTATATCAGCCAATAATATGATGTGTTTTATTTCTTCAGATCATCTAGGATAGGGCAGTCGCGAGAGCATTGTCTCTGTCAATATGTGACTTGTCTAAATATAGGAATCATGAGTGAAAATTACAGTGAGGACAATGAAGTAGCCAATTTGAAAAATATGAATGGTATGCAACCTCTAATAAATTCCCCATTGGCAGAAACAAAGTCTCAGTCTATCCTCTGTGACAAGATGACCTTTATTCTATAATAATTGTCATTTGTCGCATGTTTCCTTCAATGGAATTCACCCATTTGTCTTCCTCAAACCCATACCAGCTAGCACACACAAGAAGAAGTTACTGAGTGAATAAACAAAGAGGTTAGAGGGAGACGGAAAGAGGAGGGTGAGATCATAGAAACAAATTAAGATTAATACGGCAGATAGCTGAATGGACTTGCAGAAATATTAGTTGTATTGATCAGTGTGCCTCAGGTCGCTGAGGGCGACGGCTACCTCTCTGATTAATTCCTGCACAGACCCACTTTCACCTCCATGTATCCTTCTTGCACAGCCTCCCACATTTATTCTTATCTTTAACCTCGATTGCCTCACACCTAACCCCATATCTATCTATAACCTGCCTCTTCCTTGTTCCCTCTCCTTCCATCTAAAGCCCCATTAGTGTGATGCAAGCATCAGTTACACCTCAGATATAAGGGGGAATATGCAGGTTCAGGGAGGAAAGGAATGAGTGAGAAGTGTTGCTAAAGTTTTGGAGATTTATACGTGCAAAAGTTTCTATCCGCAGTACTTTGTCTTGAAGTAAGCTGACCTTTTTGGGATAAGTTTGCACCTTTTCAAAATAGAGTTGTTCCGTAGAGTACCGGAAAAGCAGATCAACCGCATGACCAACATTTGTGTGGGATTTTGGTAGCTGTTTCTCGTCAGTCAAAGAGGATGAAAATGTGCACAATTTTGTGGGTGAAATACAACATGTATTGGTGTCCTTTTGTGCATTTGTGAGACTTTTGAAGTGATAGATTGCAACTGGCCAGCCAGGTCAGTACAGCATCCACATCCCTCATAACCCCATTGTAGCTCTGACAAAAACTAATTGATCAATAACCATGTACCAATGTTGTCCCTCTCTCACCACCTGTTTTCTGTATTTTTTTTTTCTATGTGCCTATGAGTGTGTTTGTTCACTCTTTTCTCTAAATGTTTTAGCACAGTGTGAGCATAGGATTTGTAATCTGACAGTGTAGAGGGAAAACCAATTGTAGATTAGGTACTTAGTTTCTAGATCCAACTGAAAGTAACATTACCCCACCCTTTAAGTGGAACAACTCATATTGAAAAAGACATATTACAGTGCAATGAAGTGACCA
Organism: Labrus mixtus; assembly: GCF_963584025.1. Classification (NCBI taxonomy): domain Eukaryota; kingdom Metazoa; phylum Chordata; class Actinopteri; order Labriformes; family Labridae; genus Labrus; species Labrus mixtus. The sequence goes on from NC_083620.1 coordinate 11,668,486, forward strand.
ACCAAGAACCTTCAGGGTCATTGCATTATAAAAGTACAAACACTTTGGCATTATTGACTTGTCTTACTAATTCTACGCAAACTATTGTATTTATCCTAGTTGCGTTGCATTGAATATCAATTTGATTGTTCTTTCTAGTTTAGCTTTTTCTATTTTATGATATGTGTTGAAACACAAACAATCTCTACTTTAAGATGACGTAAATTATTATAATTTCCAAAAGCTATTGACCCTAAATGAAGGCTAGTATGTAGATTGACCGGGCACTGATTCCTTTGCTTGGGGCAATACTCTGTTTTCTGTTTCGAGAACCACGGCTTTAGACTTGGAGATGCCGACTCACATCCGTGCCCTTCACACTTGGCTGCAGACTGACCCAGAGCATGTTGAAGGTTACGGCTTGACAATGCCAAAATAAATATGTCATCTTCATTAAGTTTAGAAGAAGTTATTAGCTCACTCGCCTCTACCAGGCTCCACTTTGATATACTGTCCATAAAACACATGTTGATCTGTGACAAGGAAAACATGTTTGACTTTAGACTTAAAATACAAATGTACTGTAGTTGAATTCAGAGTTTTTTTCGAGAATTTTGAGCACTCAAGGTGCTCTTAGTCTACATGTCACATTCACCCTCTCAAACACACATACAAAGTGCCCATCATCTATACATTGATGGCAATGGAAGCAATTTGAGTTTCAGTGTCTTGCCGAAGGACATTTAAACAGCAGGAGCTAGAATCAATGCACCAACTTTACATTTGAGAACAACAGACTGTACCACTGAACCGCCCAATAGATTTAGCTCTCACTTTGGTTTTACAATTACCCCAATGGATAGTGGAGAGAGCCCTATGCCATACTCCTGCAACAACCCCTCTAGGCTTCCACCATGGCATACAGTTTAAGCCTTTTCCATGCACAAACATCACATGTATAATGGGTTGTCAAAATCTTATGAACCCTACAACAACCCTTCAAGGATTAAGGGCTGGTCCACTGTTCCAAGGCCAGGACTTATTTAATTTAGTTCCGACGAAGTCTAAGGTTAAGGAATTGGTCAAGCTCCTTTGCAGCACCCTGGAATAAAGAGGTGGAATACCCCAATAATTAGAGATATTTACCCTCATTCTCCCTTTTTGATAGTGAGAAACAACACCCCAGTCTGACAATCAACTGGTGCTTTACAAGCTATGAAACAGAATAAAAGTGAACTGAACTGAAGGAGTTTGACTGACAAGGTAGCCCAACAAGGTCCAAAGCCTTTAGCGTCTCATCCTCACGTTCTTCAACACCCAGAGAAGAGGTGCTTTGATAAACTGAAAGTTAGGCAGAGACAGCAGTGCCAGCATGGAGACCACCATCGATGGGTCTCCAAAGCCCCCTGCTGTAACAGATGGTTGACGTCACTCACTCTTTTAATATTTAAAGTCTATGGTCTGCACAAACCCATACAGGGACGTGACAGGGGATAGTTAGTTGTTGAAAATGTTAGTACAGCATCAATCCATTAAAATGTGTAAACATGCAATGAAATAACTTTAACATTCTTAAGCACCACCTAAGGATTTGAACCTTTCCTCAATCAGGTGGTTTAGCGCTCTGGCTCGTGTACCGTTAGTTGTGCCGTGTGATAAAGTAGCATTGTGTTTATTATTATTGATTCAAGCTCAGGGCTGCGTGAATCTTAGGGCAGTAGGTGATTGGGTTTACAGTTTTAAAACCACTATATCACAGGTAATAGGAAGTGAAACACAACATTCAAAATGATAATCCCCTGTCAGGATCATGAAGAAAATATTTCCCTTGCTTACTCAAAAACCCAGAGGACGATGATGCAAAAGGTACTTCATTTTTGGCGAGAAAAATATCCAGATAATTGACTTTATTAAAGTAGTAATTACCACTGTTGAGATGCATTGATTCATGTAAAATCACTGCACTCGAAAATTTGATAGAACAATATAATGGCATCTGCATTAAAATATGACTGAACAATGAGGAGAATTACCTATTATACAAAATAATGAACTAATACAAAATTAATTATAACAACAATAATACCTGTAGGAATTAGATACTTTAGTATGACAAGCTCCATCTTTCATCTACCTAAAAACTATTTTGTGGTCTAAAACTTATGTAACGTCATGTTACTTTCATTGTTGTTGACACATATTTCACATGAAGGAAAATATTTATTTGTCTTGAAGGCAGGGGTTTAGCAGGAGGATTAAACAGGAAGTCTGTATGTCACAATTTCTTCAGGAGCTGAGCTCCCCAAAACGGTCCGATCGCCCCTGGCTTTAACCGTACAAACACTAACTCAAACACAAAAGCATTTTTATAGATGGCTTTCAAAGGGGCCACCATGGATTCAGAAAACACTCACAATTAGCTCTCCGCAGTTACAGTTCAATCCCTACACTTACAGACGTACACAAACATGTAGAGCATTCCCAGAAGTCCCAATGGAACCAACAATACCCACAAAGTCTGCCTTTAACAAACCACACACCAGTGGCTTTGTTCTGAGCGACTGCTTTAATCTTTAATGTGTTCTGGTTGCTGGTGGCTGCTGATGTTTGGGCCTTTAGATTGCCTCAGACTCTACTGTTGTCACACTACAGAGGTCAGTCCAATATCTTACCTCCCCTGGGCTGAAATACAAAAACCGTATCAGGCCAATTACACACACTAACACGCAAACACATAGGCATGGAGATTTGAAGAAGAATGAAGAGTTGCACAACCCTGCATTCTAAAGAATTATGTTTTGGCCAGGACACTTGTAAATGAGATTCTAAATCTCAATGAGGTTTTTCTGGTTAAATAAAAAAAATCCATCAGAATTGACTCCCCATGGCATCGGTGCACCCACACACATGTACTCACGCTTTTTTACTCACAGTCTCTATTCAGTTAAGTGTCTCTAATGGCCTCCCTTTTGGTTCATATCAATTAGCAACGCTTTGTGCAAGTGAGTGTCCTGACCTTTCATACTGAAATTGAACGTTAAGATGAAAACTCTGTGAGGCATGTCACTGTGACCTGTCTGACAGCTTCAGTGGAACATAATGCATTTTAAAGTGTTCAGCTCCACATTTTATGATGAAAGACATTTTCCTCACTTCTCTAAAAAATGTGTTCAACACATCTATACACTCACACATTCAGACCAGTCATTAAATTCATGAATACTTTGAAAGTTGTTTTAAGCTTATGAAATACAATGGCCTGAAACAGGTTACATAGTCACACCTGAACGCACACACACACACATCCCGTACCCTTACCTTTATCTTAAGAGAACCGATGTAATCCATGAGACACAAGAGATGAAAATACACCAAGTACAAAATATACTAGATTCCAAATCGAAATGTACTACTTTGTTTTTTTATTGCAGTTCATATCAAAGAAAAAGTCCCCCAAAAAAGTTGAAGCTTTACTTGCAGTGACTGGTTATTGTCTTATTAGCAAACTCAGTAGTATATAAACATTTATTTTTTGCTGAGACATACTATACATACAGAACATTCATTTGTAATAATGTTACGTATACATATTGATCACAAACATACAATGCAGATTATTACACCAAAAACGATGTCTCAAAGTAGCATTTAACTCCACGTTGTTTTAGAAGAAATATGTCTTCAGAACTGTGACAAGGATTTAATGGAACTCCATCCTTTATAAAAGACTTCAAAACAAAACTTTTTGCAGAATTGATTTGTTAGCCCTTGGTAAATGGTAAATGGTAAATGGCTTGTATTGTACAGTATAGCACTTTTCTAGTATTCTGACTACTCAAAATGCTCACACCTACTCATTCACACACTGATGGCAGAGGCTGCTATGTAAAGTGTACATCAGTTTTAATCCATCCATACACATTCACACGCAGCTGACAAAGCAACAGGAACAACTTGGGGTTAAGTGTCTTTCCCAAGGACAGGAGCTGGGAATCAAACCCCGGACCTTCTGGTTAAGAAACGACCAACTTTACCACAGATCCACAGCCGCCCCATGGGAATGTCACCCTTGGGATCTTTAATTGTCCAACATTTTCAAAATTGACCATTGACTATTTAGAACATACTGCCATGGAAACAATGGGGGAAAAAGTGTTTAAAAGTGAGCCCAAACTAACATCATTTCTATGCTAATGACTCACAACAACCTATTAAAGCATAATCTATTGACAACATGTCTATACAGTAAACAAAGGGAGATACAGTTCACAGTTAAGCCAACGTGGAATAAGTCAGGAATATCCCAGGTATCTGTAAACCTGCAAAGAGTACTAAATTGCGTGTTCGTTTCAAGAAATTGCACGTTTGGTTGGTGGGCGTTTTGCGGGTGATCTACTAAGAAAATTTGCGTGAATGACACCAGGTGCAAACCTTGAGGAGGCGGTACTATTTAAGTTAGGTTTTTGCATGTTCTACTGGTTTAAGTCATGGAGAGTTTGGACAGAAAGCAGGACGACTGCAAGCGCAAAATAGGTATCAGTGGAAGAGGCAAATAAAAGTACAGTATTTTAGAGTTATAGCAGATAGAACTGAGTATTACAAAAATAAAATTTGGCTTTTAAGAAAACCTCGGCATTAAACAGGGCCTTTCTTTTCTTCCCTCCATCTTTTGAAGATGAATTGTCATACATTGCGCAGGAGGTGTGAGCTGTGTTCTCTGTGGCGCTCAGGCGCGAAACTCTGCAAACATTCCCCTAATGAGTTAATGGACGCACATTTAATTATAAGGCTCCTTTAATTCAGGATGGTGTCCAGGATGGTTTAAACTATGGTCCCATCTAGAGTTTAATATGAATGAAGTAGGATTGCGTCTTTCAAATGTGTAAGACAACATGCCTTGTCCATTTAGTTTGCCTTAATTAATATGCTGTAAGGGGCATTTCTGCCCTAGTAAGCAAAACACTGGAAGGAGAAAATACAATGAAGTTATTTTAGAGCATTGCGATTTTACCAAGCCTGAAAGAAAGCTACTACTCCAGGTGCCCGGTGTTGTTTGCCCGTAAAGCACACACCAATAAAACTCGCAATTTGTTGAAGTGAACATGCAATGCATTACTCTTTACTTGGGATCTTAGTAAATCAGGCCCTATGGGTGGAAGGACACTTGATGAAGGAATTTTAGGTTGACAATTACATTACTTACATCACATTCCAGAGGAGAAAGTGGTTGGTCTGATGCAGTGGCATGAACACTTTAATTTGAGCAGATTGCTTAAAAACAATAAGGCCAATTGCTGCATCAAATACAGTCTGGCCCGTTCTAAAAAAGACAGATTGTCAAGCACTGATTCACATAAAAGGACAGTTACATATTCATCAGAGAAAGCCAATTCAGGGTGATTGTCGTCTGCTGTAACTGACGGAAAGTGGCGGAGGCATAGGTTGATCTTTGCCATTTTATATCGCCGGCTTCTGCCGGTTTGAATAGGCTCTGACGCACAAGTCACATACATACAAGTGCTGTTAGAGGAACTAGCTTGTATGAAATAGAACAGAAGAGGACTCGAGATCCCAATTTTTAAAATCTGGGACACAGTATGTACACTATGCATATGTGTTTACCTGTCTATGTTTGTGTGTGTGGTGAGTGAGAAAGACATTGTTCCCAATGCCTTTCAAACATTCACATAATACAGTGTTGTTACAGCCGTCGGGGAAAAGGCACAGCGATGAGAGGGGGCTCAAGGAAGAGACAACATCTGCATTTTCAATACATTGAGGAGCCACTATCATGAAAGCCGCACTTTGTGATCACAGGTTTCGCTGAAAGAGAGGATTCTCGAGTGCTGTGTGCGGCGTTGTCCTCGAAGCACCTGCATTTAGGTCACACATACACAAACACACACACACACATCCATGAAGTACTTAACTTGTATCGTATGTGTATGTGCACATTTGAAAAGAAAGGAAGAAAAACTTTCAAGGTACATAGCATTTAACAAGAACCTCGTCAACATGATGAAGACCTTGAAGAAAACAAATTGTCAACAAGATGAGTGCAAATAACTTTCACTGGATATTCATCTTCAGCATCTTCAAGTGTGGTATACTTTAAGCCTGTCTGTTCAGCAAGCACTGATTTCAAAAACACTACTCGCTAACTTTCACTGATAAATAAGAGAAGCTGTTTGTGACACCAAAGTGAAGTGAAGCCATCTTTTAGCTCGTCTTAAGGCAAAGACATTTTTTTGGGGATGATAAACCATTAAAATTACTTTCGAATAACTTTGTGTTTTAGCAAGTCCAGATCAAAGCAGCTCCTTCACAATGCAACATGGCAGATATGGTGGTGCAGCAGCTCAGTCTGTAGGGGATGGGTTGGGAACCAGAGGGTTGTCACTTCAAGTCCTGGTGTTGACCAAAATATGGAAGTTGGTCATGTAGCTGGAGAAGTGCCAGGGCCCTTCCTGAGTACTGCTGAGCAATGCACTGGACCCCAACAGCTCTGGCACCTGTGTGTAGAAACCTCACTCTGACCCTCTCTCCACAGGTCCTGTTTGTTCATGTGTGTGTGTTTCGGCCCTATGTGTCTGAGGAGCATGTCCCTCAATAACCTAGTGTAGTCCCGAATTTCAATCGGGGATTTATAAAGCATGTAAAACCAATACATATATAAAAGACCAAGTTGACAAAGTGAGGATAAAAGTGCAAGAAAACATAAAAAAATATTCATGCAAGCACAGGATTCACACAATGCACGTATGGGCTTGCTAGCAAATATAGGAACAACATTTGCGAAAAAGGCTGATCAATAAAGTTTTTCAAACTCTAGTTTCCAATAATTTTCCATTTAAAATTACCATATAATTTCTTTGCTATTCATTTAAATTGAAATGAATGAGCATGCAACAACTCAGCAGGGACACATTCTGCCGAGCTACACACGTTACAACCGATCCATCGAATGCTTTAAACAATGAACATCTTGAATAGACAACACAGAGGCTGTGACAAGACGTACAGAACAGCATGAATACACAAAAATGATCAGCAAGAAAAAAAAAAATAAAGATCCAAAAATATTTTGCAAAGAAGTCTTTGAGAACAAAATGTAACAATCCTTGACTTTTCAACACGCACTGAATAATATTTTCCCTCTGATGTCATGCCTTGTCAACCACTCTTCCCAGACCAAACAAATGTTTTCTCTATTTCGTTTGCTTTCTGTCATTCTACATAAGCACACTACACGAGGTTATTATACCTGCATTGTAATTGTAATACAAAGTAGTGTATTGCTGTTATCCCAGTGTTGCACACTCCTTGTTTCCTCTCTGTTTCATATTTGAAGGAATCACAGCAGGATCTGCATCTTTGCAGTTTGCTCTGCGGAACTGTCAGGACGATCTTTGTCCCACAATCTGAAAATACATCTTTAAGATGTTCAGTTTAAAAAAAAAAAAGAAAAACCCTATTTAAAAACTGCATCTTCATGGTCTAAGGCAGAGGTTCCCAAACTTTTCAGCCCAAGACCCCCAATATGATGGTGCGAGACTGGAGGTGGTTTAGTAACGTTGCTCACAGCGACACTATTAGGCCTATCCAAACACTGGCACTAGAACACCACACAATAGCCCAAACACCATCATATTATTTTTGTAATTTATTGTAAGAAATGCTAGAAGTCAAACACATGTAATCTTGAACTACGTTTTTGTTTATATTTTCACAATAATGGGTAAAAAACATTATATATATATATATATGTATGCATTTTAAAAGTTTGTGTAAGCCCTAATTGCCATGAGTGAATTTCTCAATGCAGCATTTTAAATATGCAATAGCAGTTATAATATTCTATATTAATTGTATTAACTCAAAGTGAAGTTAAGACATAAGCCTCTTAAACTGTTTCAGGGATCAGATTAATAAACTGTCGTTTCCAACTGTTGATGAGAGGCTGCCGATTGGGCAGTGGACACACCTGGACACGAAGAGACACAACACACGCTCAACTCTCTCTTCACAAAACTCCAAAATCATAAAACAAATCTGAACTCAAAGGAAACGGGAATGGGCTGGCGGCTCAGGGAAGCTGAAGACATGATCCGTCGGAACGCAGTCAAGGGACGCCTTCAATCGCGTAAACACAAGTCTCTAGTTTCCGCTCGCCTCTTTTTTACGGACCAGCTCCTTAATTTCCGTTTTTCATGCTTTGTTTTGGTTGCGGCGTAACAATTAGCACTTCCATAACTGGGTTATCCATTGTATTTATCGCATGTTAACATTTTGTATGGATTTTTTGGTGTGCTAAAGTGAAGTGTTTGACACGTAGCTATACGGTAAAGATTAGGTGAAATTATTTTGGCTTTTGTTGTCAGTAAACAAACATAATGGCACCCTTACCTAGCTTCTTCTTAGCAACATAATGGCAGAGTAAGTGTTAAAAGAATGTGTTACCTCCATCTTCTAGAAATGTCAGATTCTTCCCAAAACATACCTGAAAGAGCAGAAGAGAAGAATTGTGTCTCTTCCAATTGTCAATCCTACCTGGGAAGAAATACTTCTGACTGCCCTGGCTGATAGAATCACTGCTTATCATGAAACACAAACTTTGTTGAGATATGCATTTTCTACTTTTATTCATGGAGGTGAAGTTGCTCCATATGTATTAAGAGTGAATGTTTTTCTCATTTCTTCCCTTCCAAACTTTTTATTCCTCCATATGAAATCACCCTAAACAAGGCATTTCCATCTGTTTGATGTGAGCGCGTCTCCCTGGCTCCCTCCCACTTCTTTGCATCCTCTTTCCATATTAACAGTGACTCTATTCGTTGGTCTACCTTTCTGTGGAGCGAGCTATTCCTGAGGGAAAGCATGGCGCTTCAACACCTTGTGCTTTCTAAGTTAAAAATAGTGCTCTTCAGCAAATGAAAAGGTTATCCAATTAAAAGTAATTGCCCGGGAAGAGGAATGGAAGCACTAGTTTTGCAGAAAAATAAATAAATAATGACGGCAAGTAGCCCATGGCGTGTTATTGCATTATGCGGCGTGATGTCCCCTCAATAAACACCACCCCCCCCTCTCCCCCACTTGTCCTCCTCAGCCTCTCTTTTCTCATATTTTAGCATAAAATTGACACATCAAAGATGTTTCACTCTTAATTTATAGGATGGTGTAATCATATCAAAAAGAAAGAAAAAAAGAGACTGTCAGACTTTCAGAAATGTTTTTTAGAAAAGAATAAAGTTAAAGGCACATTTACAGACCCCGGCCAGTTGTGCATAACATCTAACAACAGTCATCAACATTGTTCATATCATTACCTGTAATTTATTAAAAAACAAAAAAAGTCGTTGGGACTACAACGATTTTTGTTTGAACCAATTTCAACGTTAAAATCTTTGGTAGCATTTTTACCTTGTTGTCTGAAGTAATCAAGCCAGACCTGTTATTTATGTCTGCTAGCTGAACAATAAAAAAAAATCTTCCAGGGGAGTTGGTAGGAATGAGTCGAGTGTTATCCCACCCACCCCTCCATGGGGCGTCGCAAAATGACAACAAACAACACAACAGAGGGGCTGTGATGAAGAAAGAGTTAGGCAGGGCAGCGTGACTCCCATCTGTCTGCTGCTCCCCAACGCTCTCTGCTCCTGTCATGACTGTGAGCCATTTCCCCACTTCTTAAACACACGGTGTTAACTTTGTGTTCCAACCTGCTCTGCTGTCCAGTGTACTTGACTCAGCTGACAGTGCTGTCAGCGGCCCAGCAGGGGGGACGCCCCATGATGCCCTGTGATTTTATGTGTGGTTCAGATAGTCTGTGCCCTGTGATTTTTGGATTTGAGCAGGAGGTACACTTTGTTACTGCTCTTTGTTACTGTGATGCTCTTATGTCAAACACTTACAAAAGAGATTGAGAGGTAAGTCATATGACTAATGAGGCTGATACAGGAGTTTAATGTGACACGGGTGATATTAAGATAGGGACAAGACGCAAAAGTCGCAACAGCTTTGAAACAACAATACCATTGTGGAGGGATCCATGGTCAATGACTGTCTACCATCAGCAATGGTAGATTCTCAATCATGCACACCATAAACTGCTATAAAGAATGAGATTGAATTATCTCATTATGTTGCTGTTTTAAACTCCCCACATGCTTCCCTCAAAGGACTTACTTGAACAAGTTTCAATAGTGGAGTTAGTATCAAAGGGCTTTTGGCAAGTGAATGCAGCACCTCTACAGCCTCAAGTGCAAAGCAGCGTGCGCAGCTTGAGTCCCTCCAGCTCTAGTCATATTTATCTGCCCCTCCCTCTGCATTCATTGACTGAGACTTTGGCTTCATTTCAGTCAAACCTCCTTAACGTACATCAAAATAAGGCTAAGCAGGCTGCTTTTTTTATGTGCCAAGATGGCGCCGCGGATGGTTGCCACGGTACTGCGCTCTCTCGTAATTGTCGTGTTTTTGTTTAATTTAATAGTTTTCTGCGCCCCTTCTTTGGTCACATATACCAGAGAAGAATTACTAAGCACCGGACTGTCCTGCCAAACTTTTTTCACCGGTTCTCACTGAACCAGAAAGTTTTTGCGGAGATTATTGCCAGAGGACCTGCAGCTCTCTGTTGACTTTGCCGGAGACGCCGCATACGGGGAAAGCGAGCAGGAGCGCTCGTTAAACTGAGGCAGAGGTGGATTACGCGCTGCACTCCCATCAATTCACCTTGTGAATGTCCGCTCTCTGGCTAACAAGATGGACGAGATGCTGCTCCTTAACACAAGGAACTCGGACTTCTGCAGATCCGCCGCCCTGTGTTTCACTGAAACCTGGCTCAGTGAACACATCCCGGACAGCTCACTACACCCACCGGACTTTCAGAGCTTTCTGGGAAGACGCGGGGAAGCAGAATATGCTTCTACATTAACGAAGGATGGTGTACAGATGTCACAGTGTTGAAGAAGTCGTGCAGCCCTAATCTGGAGAGTTTTTTCATAAACTGTAAACCCTTTTATTCACCGCGGGAGTTCTCCTCCTTTGTTCTGGTCGGCGTCTACATACCACCTCAGGCCTGTGTAACAGAGGCGTTACAGCACCTGGCTGACCAGTTTACAGACGTGGAGAAAAAAACTTCCTGCTCATCATTCTGGATGAACCTTCAAACCTCCAAAATACAGACAACATATTAAGTGTCCCACCAGAGGAGCTAACACACTGGACCACTGCTACACAGTAATAAAGGACTCATAACGCTCTGTCCCAAGCAGCCCACTTCCAATTTTACATCCAGATACAGATAATGACATATCTGCACTCCCCTACTTTGAAGTTTATTTTTAGAGTATTGGTTGATATGTTTTTGATTGATTAATGGACTACATCATTTCTAACGCTTACCTTTAGCTGGGATTTCTAAACACTCCAGCACTGTCACACCTTCACCCTGCACGTTAACTCAAAATAACAGTATTATTCACTACAAAAACACAACATACAACGTTTCTTGTCATGGTCGTACCTTTTAGAGTACTCTTACTAGTCGCCCACAAAATGTATAGCAGGCCCAATACAATAGATACAATCACTGTTCAAATTGGCATTGAGCATTAACTCAACGTACATCTCTATTGATATTTCACCTGACCCTGAACTGTGCTGTTACTCTGCGACGCTGCCTCATGCTGCCATTTTTCATTCGACAACTTTGGATGCTTTTATGGCCAACACTGTGTTTGCTTTGTTATATTGCCATGGCTTCTGAAAAGTGACAGATGGCTCAAAACAAACAATGGAGTGTGAAAGCACACACACATGCACAACACTCAGACACAGTCACACTCCTATTTTATCTCCCTCTCTCTGACACACAGCACGATAAACAGTCTGTGCACTATCTGAATCAACGGTGGTCCAATAATTTAGTTATGAGACAAAAAACATTGCGTGGATCAAGTAAGAATAGAAATGTGGACATGGAGACGGCCTTTTAATGTAAGGGATGCAAACGGCGAGCAGGCTGGTGGAATATGTGTGACTGAAAAGCCACAAACAATTGAAGAGCCACAAAAAAGCAAAGGCACATCAAGAATAACAAGAAGCTACACCGAGAAAAGACGAGGACATGGCAGCGAGAAGAAAGGAATATCAATGTTGTCCTCTGTTCGTTCTCTGTTCTGTTGTTGCCAAAAGTGGAACAGAGTTGTCTCCTCCCAGATTCTCTGCTTCCCCCCCGTTTTGTTTCCACTCCCACCATTAGTCTTGCTTTCTCCCTCTTGCCCTTATTCCTTTCATTTATCTTACTTCTTTACACACCATTTTCAACTCTGTGATACCACCCTCTCTACCATACCCCCACATTCCACCTCCACTTTCTATTTCTATGCTACTTTCCTTTTTTCTGTTTGTCTCTCTGTTCTTTCTTATGCGCGTCTCTCCCACTCCATTTTTGAGTTACGTTGGCTTTGTTTCCATCTTTCCCAACTTTCTGTCAATCATCTTCCTATCTGTCTCTCTTTCCACCCTACTGTTTCTTACCCACTCCATCAAGCCTGTTGCATTATTCAGATCTCCATGTTTCAATTCTTTTCCTCCCTTCACCAGCTTGAATTCTGCTATATACGAGCCTTGAGGAAAGTGCATGGACTGGAAGCATGCCATTTGTCCTGATTCGCTGTCAAACATCTGAGTGATGCCTACTCATGATGACAGAGTGACAGAGTGGGGTTGAGGGGATTGGGAAAGGGAGAATAGAGGAGAGAAATGCAAAGGGTTAGAATATGTGTTGTTTGTATCACTCCCCACCAGTTGCTTCTGTTTTTGCCCATGTGCCTTTTCAACAGAGGATTTGCAGTGACTTACTGGCCCTTTAAATCAATGTGTGGGATGCAAGATACATCTCTAGGATGCGTTGGGATGCATCCTCAGTGATGTTCATGGGGTTATTGGGCATATTTGGTCTTTTGACATAAGACCTCCTAAACCAGGTGACCCAACTGGGGTTGATCAAATTCCCAGCAGCAGCAATCCACTGGCCTCCCCTCTTCAAAGCCCCCGAGTGACTTTCTCTGCGGCTTCAGTGATCGTACTTCGCAGTTCCAATTACACCAAGACCTGCCAGAGCTTTACAGATAGAGCTCCCAGCAAACTCCTAGAAGCCCACCAGCTCAGTAGATAAGTTTGTACTTGAAGGATTCCTTTTTCATATGTATGTACAGTATATGTGAAAAGGTTGAAAAAGTCCTATGATAGTCTTTGTGGTCTAACTGTTTGAGATTTGTAGGGATGAAAGGGGGCAGCTGTGACCTTAAATCACCACCTCACTGGATTGGCAAATACCTGTTTCAAAAGCTGCTTTCCACACATACATAAACACACTCACTGGTACACTAACACACCTTGCCACTTCAGCACCATGGCCAGCAGCTTCAGTGCTATGGCAAATGCCAAGAGAGGAGCTTAACTCTCAGCACCTTGGACAGCGCTCACTCAAAGCTTACAGGGCATGTGTATGTTGTGTGTGTGTGTGTGTGTGTGTGTGTGTGTGTGTGTGTGTGTGTGTGTGTGTGTGTGTGTGTGTGAGTGAGAGAGAGAGAGAGAGAGAGAGAGAGAGAGAGAGAGGGGCCAAGCCATTTTCCTATAAGCTGCTGTGGCAGATGTGTTTTATCCAACAATACATGCTTCACGTTAGCTTTGTGCCTGGCTCTATAAGGCTGCTCCCTGCCGTGAAATGACATCTGGATGTTCCCAAACAGAAATGAGCAGTTGAATGCTAACAAAAGGCCTACATTTTATTCATGTAAAACCTTTTCAATGTATAGTTTTAAAGATAAATAAACTAATAACAATAAACTATTCCTTCAGAATACTTTTGAAAAAACACATTACTCTCTGCTTGCAAGGTGTTAATGTCAGTCGAGTAGCAGTTATTTATTTATTTATAATTCAGTGTTTGTAAAGCAACAAATGTGCTCATGTTACTCAAACATATGTTCTGAAACACTGTAAAAGTGGATTTTTCATAATATATCCCCTTTAATATCATACAGATTTCAGGAGTTAAAACCTTATTTTGCTATTAATTTTGGTCTCAGTATTTTGTGATACAGTTTTTAAAATCAGACATTTAAAGGTTACATATTATACTAATTTTCAGCAAGTTTAAATTAGTCTCATAGCTCCCCAAAACATATCTGTGAAGTTTCTTTGCCAAAAATCCACTTAGATCATGTAATCTAACATGCCTGTTTCAGCCCTGCTCAGAACAGACTGTGTCTATAGCTTTAAATGCAATTGAGCTGTGTTCAACCACACCCCTCTGGAAGGGCTTGGGCTTTCTTTCACTATGCCCAATTGTTTATGGTGAGAAGGCAGACTCAGAGGGCAGAACAAACACCTGTGGGAGTGTTACCCACCTAGAATACAGTGGGGTTTGTAGACAGACTAGGACAAATATAAGTGTTAGAAAACCATTGTAAAGTGTATTTTGCATAAAATGTGACCTCTAAATATTATCCCCATTTATAAACTGAGACGCATACAATCCAGCTCATTTGTGGCACACTGATGTCAGCCTTAATCATAACACTCCTTTAACATCAGCTCTATTAAGTTATTAAGTGGAGCTCTATTAAGTTATTACCAAAGCAAAAAGAACATCCTATTGATTCTGCATCACTTCAATGGCCTTTAAATGAAAATAAAATGAAAAAACACTGTGAAATGCCCACAAGTAAGGCAACAAATCTATCACTCTGATAAATCAAAAATGGACACACCATAACAGACAGATCATTTACAGTATGCAAAATAATTAACACATCAAGAAGGGTCACAGGGTGCAGTTGGAAAAAAGACAGGCTGAAAATCTCTACTCTTAAGATCGTTGTGAATACATGTGGTAAGCACAGCATTCAGACCAGGACATGGGTTGTGATTCCTTTTTGACTGATCTTTTTCATAAAAGTCTAATTTGGTTGCTTATGTATTTTTAATAAAGTTTTCTGTTCATCTTGTGCTCGCACTTGATGTTCCAAGGTTAGGTTTTGGCTGATAGTAAATCAACAAGGACTCTCAGAGTACTATTGAGTCATATCCCTCAACATCAAAACCTTGTGTGAGAACACACAACAACTTTATTTAGATTCACTTTGCATTGGGGGGTGCCAGTAGCCTTGTGGTTATAATAATAATAATAATAATACATTTCATGTATAATGCACTTTACAAAATGTCATAGTGTTACAGAAAATAATAAAATACAAGTAAAAACAAATTTCATCAACTAAGCAACTAAGGACACTAAAAGCACAAGCAGAAGGCTTTGTGTGTACGGCCCATTTACAGAGGCTTTAGTCCTCCAAGCAGGCGGTCCAGGGTCAAATCTGACCTTTGGCTCCTGTCCTGCTTGTCATTCCTCTCTCTCTCTCTCTCCCTGATTTATGACTCTATCTACTGTCCTATCTCTAAATATAGGCAAAATAAACCCAGAAAAATCGGCATTGGATCATCAACACAATTAAACTCACAAATGAGCTTCTCTCTTGCAGTCCCAAGCGTAGCAAAGCTTTCACATTCAATACTTGACACACATGATCAGCTTATCAACCTGCCACCTTTGGATATGATCAAAGTACCAGACTAATCCATACAGACACACAGACACAAGCCTGTCTCATTTGGATTACATTTCAGATTTAATATCGGATCAGTTGAGAGAGACAGTGGCAATGGATAACAGGTGAGCAGGGCATTGCATAACATGTGTTTAGTGTCTACCACTGAATAATAATAATTATTATTATTATTATGATACAATTCAAATGGTAACCAAAATGACCAGAAATTCAAAATGTTAACATTAAATGTTTAATGATAGCAGTTGTAATGTAAATGTGAGGTACCAGTTAAGATTATTAATTCTGACTTTAATTCGAAAAGGTTCCCTGAGTGCATAAAATGGGATCAAAATAGGGACTTTTATGAAAGACATCTAGGGGAAGAAGCCTGCAGACCCCCCAGAGGTCTGGTCTAGGCCCTGACAATCGCTATGATGTTTTAAATCTTAGCACATTGTCATAATTTAGCTCTGTAACACATCACATAATCAGCTCTCTGTTGGATCTCTGTGTTGCATTATGGCATGGAATATAGTATGAAACACATTATACTACTTAGACCTCTCCTCAGCCATGAGATGTTATTAATAAATGTACATTTGAATGTTTCTGTAACAGTATCAATAGTCATTCCAGGCATATGCTAATTACATTTCTGGAAAAAAATGCCCTTTTGGGAGTCCGGGCCCCTGCCCCACTGAAATCCTCTGCATGTTGACTCATTGATTCCCTGTGCAGTAACATATGATCATACTCCTTGTCAAATCAACCTTGATACACAAACCTTCTCCACTGGTTTTTCCACCCTGCAGCTAATTAATGCTCAATATAGCAACGCACTATTCAATCAGTCTAGAACCCATGAATGGAGTTCACTGGATTCCCACGCTTCACTTGCATCAACAGACATTAGGTATATTGGGCAGATGGCAAAACATGGTGAGTAATAGAAAACAAAGGAAAACAGGCTTAGATGTTGAAAAGATGATAGATTTTCCCAATTGTGAATCACACAGATATAACAGACATTTCACATTCATTATAACAAAGTCCTATGTTGTTAGTAGACAAAAGAACAAAGAAAGATGAAAGGGGAATGCTTTTGATTGCTCGGCAATGATTGCACTATTGAGAACAGAAATGAAATGTACACAGCACAATATTACGATATTTGTTTTCTCGATACCATATCGATTTTCCTGCCCCAAACCTGTCTTTGAAATATCCTTTAATTTCCTTTAAATTCATGTAATGATAATGACCTGTAGATGTCACTGTTCAGCTAGTAGGCTTGGCTACAGCTGCTGCAAGCAAAATAAGAGAGGAGTGTCATACCAACGAAGTGAACAGAGCCAGCATTGCTAGTGTAAATAAAGGAGTAAAATAAATAATGAATACATGGCTTTATGTTGTTTTGTTTACCAGCAGGCTGTAGTTTCACAAGCTACAAAGAACTGATGAACACTTCTACAGCTCTGCAGAAAGGTTTAAGAAGGAGCTAGTTTTGCTAGCTCTTCATATGCACTTTGTGCGTCTCATCAGACTCAGCCACAACGTATAAATCGAATTCACAAGCTGGCAAATACCAAAGTGTTTTGGAATGTCAGTATGATGCACAGATGTTACATTATTGTCTGTTACAGGCCGACAAATTGGGACCCTCCTCTTGGGCTTGCCACCACTATGCCATCTGCAGGGTTAGCGTGTATGTTTATTGCTTTTTACTTAGCTTTATCCTCGTTGTGTTCCACCTCACTATGCTGATATTTCTCTTCTTTGCTGCTCTGAGTCCAAGTTTGCAGTATCCCCAGGCTTGAATGGCGTCCTATTGCTGAATTCACACCGTCTGTCCGTCGGTCCGCCCATCCACCCACCCATCCAGCCATGGGTTAATAATTAGTGAAAGATAATATTTGGATGAGTCATTTTTAGGTGTTAGATCTAGAAGTATTTTTAATAAAGAGAGTAAAGGGAAAAGTGAATAGAGAGCATGAACAAAAACACACCCTGTCATATTTTCAAGGTAATTGTAAGAGAATTATAGACCCGAGCTTTATTGTTTAGGCATGAGCTTTAAAGAACAATCATCACCCAAATGACTTTCCTTTGTTAGACAATTACTTTTTTCATAACAGTACCTCTTCTGGAAAATGTGAAATTAACTCCTTCAGAAACCGTCTCACTTTTCTTGCTCCTCTCTCTGTTTTTTCCTCCTTGTGTCTTTCCTCTACCGTCTCTCTCGCTGCCCGTCTCCAGCATTATGCTAACACGTTTAAAGGCTGCCTCCTGCTGTGCACAGTAATCCTTCAGTGAAGCTGCACTCTCTTAATGCGACTGCAGGGCCCGAGATTCCTCCCAAACCCATCTATCTCTTAGATGACACGAGCCCCGAGGTTAAACCAGGGTCACATAGTGGCTGTACACAGTTGAAGTGGTATGCAAGAGCACACACAATAATCGGCCCACAAGTAGACATCAAGATATCCCACATTTTCTCAAAGTGAATTATTGTCTTATTCATAAACAGTAGCTTATAAGTGAGTTAAGGCTGGCCTCTAAGTGTGTATTTTTATAAAAACACTAATATCATATTTAATTGACACACACACTCAGCCATATAGCCATATGTAGAAATAAAGTCATGTGCCACTTGCATTACAAATGAAGCATGAAATCAAATGAACACACATTAGCAGCAAGCGTCCTTAAACCATGGGGGATTTTAGACCCAATTTCATCTCAGCACCCCCAAAATAATAACATAACAGGTTTGTTTTTATCTGTTTGTTAGTTTTCCTCTGTGCCTTAATTTTCCTTTCAAATGTCATGTATTTTCTTAAAATACAAATAAAATAATATATTAAATAATAATAACAATAAGAATAATAAGAGGGGCATTAGCCCTACCAGATTTTGGCAATATATTTTTGTCAAATATCTTCATTTTATATTTTAGCTATAATTTTGAATAATGTGAAGTTATAATTAATATTATTTATTTATAAAAATAAGATTTAAAAAATAAATCTGCTTCTGCCATCAGCATTCCTTAAAGACACACACACCCCTCTCTCTGTACAGTTGGTTGAATCCAAAAGTCACGACTGAACCAGCAGGTCTGCACTCACAGGAAAGCGACAGGGAGCAGTGAGTTGCTGAAGTTGTTAGTAGAGCGTCATCAAATTGAAATGTTTAAACATGTAATGTAATAGGCTAAGTTATACATTACATGTTAGCCTACGCTTATTCAGGTGGTTTAGCGCTCTGGCTCACTAGCACATGTTAGTTTTTTTTCCGCATGATAACATAGCATCGTGTTTCATTTTAATGAGGTGAGCTCAGAGCTGCGTCAGTCTTAGAACAGGTGAGTGGTTGGACAATTTATCAGACCACTATATTACAGGTAATAGGAAGGTAAACATTTAATTCAATGTTATTGTTGTTAATAAAAAATTCACACATGTGAAAATATTGCTTGTTCATGAAGTGAGTGGTTTGGCGGGAGGATTGAACAGGAACTCTACGTATCGCACATGGGCGGCAACATGTCCAATGTGTCCTTGGGCAAGACACTTAACCCTGAATTGCTCCCGCTGCTTTGTCAGCTGTATATGCATGTGTATGAATGGGATTAGTTACTCCTGATGGTCACATTACATAAAAACCACTGACATCAGTGTGTGAATGGGTAGGTGTGACATGCAGTGTAAAAGCGCTTTGAGTAGTCAGAAAAGAACTATACAAGCTCAAGTCCATTTACCATGTCATGATTTATTGAGCTCTCCTAAAGGTAGGATTCCTAAATCGCCCCTGCCATGAACAATCAAGGATGACTTTTGTCATAAAGTCAAGCCTATTCAACACAATATACCTGAATCATTGTCCTTGAAGGTAAACATTAACACTACACTACCCTTTTGTCACAACTTTATTTTCCTTTGTCTTAGCTTTTTCTTTGTCTCAGTTTTCCATTACACAATGACACAAGTATACTTAAGAGGTTTTGAATACTGAATTCAAAAGACGCATTTCTGAATGTGTGACCTCCTGAGGAAGAGTCACAAAGTTTGTGCTCAAACTCAAAAACAAACTCTCTTTCAAACTTTGTGGTCCTGTGACTTCAAGGCGGTGTTGAGGAAGGATTTGGTCACCATCCCCAGCTGAGACAGAGGGGGTTTATGTGATATGGATGTTATTAGACTGCCCGTTGGAGGGAATGTAGGAAAGCAGACCCTGCAAGGGACAATTCCAAGCGCAGTACAGAAGGCAAAGCTGTCTTATGTAATGTACACAGACAGGAAATAAAGAGAGCGAAGGGCCACCACTTTAGCCTGCTAGCATTGACGGTTGTTATGACATAAGACTGTTCTTGTCGCTGTGATTCTGCCTCATACCTACATGATTCATGGCACGTCACCATTGGCATCTAGCCAGCTATTAGCTTCACATGGATGACATATCAGTTAATCGTTTTCACATGTTTCACTCCACTGTGTAGGTACCCATGCCAACTGGAGAATGTCACGAGTACAGTGTCAAGGATGATTGCTCCCCTCCCTGGGAGATTGTACATGTGACTGTCTGTACAGTTACATATTCCTCCTATCTATCTATCTATCTATCTATCTATCTATCTGTCTATCTAGTACATTTTCTAAAAGTTAGATGACATATTCCATTAACCAGTGTCTGACTGGAGTCTCATACCAGTCAGTTAATCAACAAATCACATGAAAAAAACACAGTCACAGTCAAAAAGATGAATTCAAAGCAGGAAGAGTTTTTCAATAAAGAAACATCAACAATTGAAACCATTGCACACATGTTCCTTAACTGTAGGACAAAGCCACTGAATTGCTCTGCTTCATGTAGAGGCAGTATACCACCTGTCCCATAAGAATCTAGAAGTGCACCAAGCCTACTTTTTACATAAAACACATTTGATAAAGATATTGTGCACAATTTTCCCTCTGCGGCAAAAAACTTGAAAATAAATAAATTTGAGATATTGTTGTGCTGTCCTGAAAAACTTCACAATTTAAAGTCATCACAATTTATTGCAAAAGTAAACTTGACAAACTTTTCAACTTGGCTTGGAACCTAACCCCAACCATTAATTCCTTTTCCTGCCTAGAGCATGTAAATAGTGAGAGTCGGATCTGAGGAGCGCCTTTCATGAAATGTTAGTTGACTTAAGATTGATGTCATTGCTTTTAGAAGGGATTTTGTAAGACTCTTGTGATGTTAAACACTGAAAGCCTCCAAATGTGGACCTTCAGAGTACTTATGTTGGTATAGGGAAAATATGTCAATACATCTACAAGTTAAGTAAGGGACTTAATGGGTGCCACAAGCTAGTCAGAATTTTTTTTTCCTGAACTGAATCATTTTCTCAAGTGCTGAATGTAGCCATGAACGGCAAAGATGCAACAGCTCTCTGAGCCTGAAGTTAGAGTGTTGTTGCAGAACTTCATAGAACAGAATGTCCTGGAAATGAATCGCATTTGTTTGTGCTTGCTCAACCTTTCTCATCAACCTCCTGAATATACAAAGAATTGTGTTTTTTCTGATGAAAGCTTGTGAACCTTCACTTTTCTGCTTTTTATGTTGACATATGTGAGATCCTGCATATGTGTGCACAGTGCCACCGCTCTTATCATTCACGACGTGTGCCTCCTGTTCAAGCTCAGTGTGCAATTTTGAATCAAAGCTAAGCAGGTGTCACTCTGGCTACAGACAGATGGGAGACCTCATGCTGAATCCAGAATCCTATCGTCTCATCTGTTTCTCTCTGATCTCTCTCTCTGTGTTTGCCTTTCCATCCATTCTCATCCATGCATCAGCACAGGCTGGTGGCTCACTTCAGGGGCTTTTATTTTGACAATTGAGAATCTTGGGGGGTATCTGAAACAGAAACAACAAAAAAATTGTATTATGGTATGAATGTATTTTCTTATCCAAAATGAAAACAATGGCCACAACTGTTTATTTAAATACAGCTGTCTGAAATTAGTTGCGGCCCCCCTGTTGTGCAGTTAGGTGCATTTTGAATACCAAAAAAAAAAAGTGGAAAAAGGAAACAAAATTTGCTTCCAGTAAATGTGCAGCCATACAAACCGAAATAATGAGCTGCAAGAGGTTAAAACAATCCAGGCAGCTGAGGGATGAAGAGCTATAGTCTCAAATACAGGCTGCACTCTGGCATAGTGGCAAAGGCTGCCGCCTCCCAACCAAGAGGTTAAGTGATTGAATCTTGGTTGAGGCTGAACTGGAGTGATCTGGGTTTCTTCCTTTGGAAAAGGGGCTGCCATTGGGCGAGAGGCGGTGTACACCCTGGACTGTCAGTCACTCAATCACAGATCAGAATGGTGGTGCAGTGGTTAGCACTGTTCCCTCACAGCGAGGAGGTTCATGGTTTGAATCCCGACAGTTTGACAGGAGCCCCTCTGTGTGGAGATTAAATGTTCTCCCTGTGCACGCCATAGACTGTAAAAATAATGGACGGGACAAGGTCCCCGCTCTAGTGAAGCTTTTATTTTTAGAGCTCCCCCTGCTGACTGGCTGCAGTATAGGTCATAAACCCCGCCTCCTCAATGATAACAGACGGGATGTGGGTCAAACTGTAAAGCTAAAATACTCGTCACATAATTTTTTTCCAAACCTAAACTCTGCTGTGATCATTAGTTATTATCACCCTACATTGTGTTCAAGTGCTCATTTTTCTGTGAAGTTTGTTTTAAATAAGTTATTTGAGGTCGAAAAACAGGATTTTACGTCATATTTGACAATGATTGACAGCCGCCGATCTTGCGTAGCTCTCTTTGGGAATAGCAAAAGTTACGTAGTGAAGGAAAGCCGAGACGCCATTGAATTTTTCCGTTCAGTTTTTTCGTCTTTTTTGAGCTGGCAAAATGAGTTGTTCTGCAGTAAACTGTTCTAACCGACCTGTGGGAGCTAAGGGATCTTTGCAGTTTTTTCAGTAAGTAAAAAAGTGTGATTTATGTGTCATTGGTTGGTTAAAGTCGTTATCTAGCTAGCTAACACATAAGCAGTCTAAGATTAGCCGAAGCTAGGTTACTTAACCGGCATGATTTATCTTTTTATTTTATTTTTTAAAATGAGCAAACCTAATAACTGACATGCTATGTTACTTGTTATATCATTATTGTGATTTAAATTGTATTTAAAACCAAGAATCGTAATATAAAATCTACTCATAGATGCGGTTCATTGACTGTACAGTTATTTTACAGCAAAAATAAATATGTCTGGTAAGGTCTCAAAAAAGTATCTAGGGCAAAAACAAAGCCAAATAATTGTAATCTGGCCTGCATCATTACTAATGTGTACATTTTTACAGTCCGAGTGATAAGTGGGTTATACCGAGAGTAACAGGTTTTACTTTCACCGTGCAGGCTGAAATTCATAGTACTATATACGAGGGTAGAATATTTCTCTAGCTATCCAGATAAAACTAAAGGTAAGATCTGATTTAATATAATTGTTACTGATTTAAGAGACTAACTGAAACGTGAACACAAACATCAACAACCTGCGGTGGTGTAATGTAATATTAACCGAGCATCATGCTGCTTAAACGTAATAAATATTCTGCATTGGCTTCCACACACTACCAATTCAACAGTCACAAGTTGATCATATTGTAAATTGACGCTCATTAAGAATTTGTACTAAAAATTGACAAAACCTGACAAAAATTGCGATGATTGTGACTGTATCTGTATTTAACACCTTTGAAAGGAAGGTGTTAATACAGGATACCAGCGTTACACACAACAGGCTGCTGTTATTGTAGTTAGGAGGAGACATAGGTACAATAAAAGAAGACATAAAGATCGCGTTTTTCCCCACACATGTTAATATGTTTTAAATGTCATGCATTTATTTTTTTATTTCGCTTCAATAATCGTTAACGAAGAGAAACACCATGATTAAACTACAGGCTATTGTTGCCTTTTTATATCCAAAGAAAACGGAACATCCACAGCCTCTGCATTCAAAAGAATTTCAACATTGACATTTATGTCTTCCTATTTCCCTCTTTTCACCAACATTATATTTTAAACTGGGATTTCCTTTTTCTCGGGTCGCGCGTCTCTCCCCCAGCTCGTCCCCCTCTGGTGCGCTCCTCTCCATAATGCGCTGGTCACCTCCCTCTACAGCCCACTGCTGCTACTCTGTAGGACGCTTGGATTGGGGCACCTCACCAATAAAATACTATTTTATATTTTATAAGCAGTTTGCCACCATACTGCACTTTTACTCTCCAAAGGCATATGAGTATTTGCGTGACAACTTTAACAAAGCTTTACCACACAGTCACACCATTCACACAGCTGATCCAGGATTTACTGTAGCATCTTTTACAGCACTAAAAGGTCATGTACAGGCAAACAGAGAGAAGGGAAAAGAAACAATCTGTGCTCTCAAATAACAAAGAAGTCTCAAATCTTTTTGAGGAATTACAGCGAAACATTTTTTTACTTTGCATACAGTACATTCTCTGATAAATAAAGTGAAGTACTTTGATTGCATTTCTGTGGTGTTCCTGTAGGTGACCATGATGCTGCCAGACTGAAGCAGCAGGTTGTGAAGGTGGGCGCCATCATCTTGTCTTTGCAGTGCTGATTCTGAAGAGCATGTCTTCACATAGGACTCAAAGGTAAAATTGTCTCTCATATGATTGGAGTGTGTTATTGTAACCGCTATCAGCATCAAAGTAATTTTAGTAACAATTTATAATCTTTCTTAAAATGTAAGGAAGACTAGCAGAAGATTTTAACAGCCTCTGTGATTCTGCAAGAAGTCCATGTTTAAATTGTTCTTCTTTCTGTCTTCAAGGAAATCAATGCTCAAAGGAAACAGCAGTCCAGACTCTGATTCCAGCTCCAGTGAGGTTCTGCACACAAATCTGATTATATGAGAATATTTAACATTAGT
This sequence comes from Labrus mixtus, assembly GCF_963584025.1. Taxonomy (NCBI): domain Eukaryota; kingdom Metazoa; phylum Chordata; class Actinopteri; order Labriformes; family Labridae; genus Labrus; species Labrus mixtus. The sequence goes on from NC_083620.1 coordinate 11,693,040, forward strand.
TTAATTTATCAGGCTGGCCCATGTGATGGCAGTTTAAAATAATCTTCAATAGAAAGTGGCAGGAACACTTTTGTCCTAAAACATAAATTCATAAAGCTGATCATATAATTGGATTCATCATGTCTTATTATATATTTGTTTTTCCTCTTAAATAGTGATCTTGTCTTAAAAACAAACTTTAGAAGCTGAAGTTTAGCAGAACCTGAGGACAGATCTGATTTCAGGTCTGAGGCATAAACATCACAGTAAAATTCATTATACTTTACATTTAACTCCATGATTGTTTTTCTTTATTGCAGAAGATGCCCTCAGATTCAGATCCATCAGCAACCCCTGACAACATGGAGGACTCGTCCCCTGAACGTTTCCTGTCCTCTCTCGATGGAGTTCTTCTCTTCAGTCATTAACTCTTGAAAACAGCAGCACAACATGCCAGACTGTTTGACAAGTCTGTGATTGAATAAATGGAAATTGAATCTCATGCATATCTTGTTATGCTTATTGGCTTCAAATGTTTAGTATTAAATAAGTTTGAAGGCCATTTATCTCAGACGAGACCGGCTGTGACAAGCTGAGCTCATCTGTTAGCTTTGCTGTTGTCTTAGCTGTTGTTGGTCAAGAAGAAATTAATGTCAGTTCAAGGCCTTTTCAAATGTGAGCTATGCTAAATTATTTTACTGTGACCAACACGTTGTAGTGCTCCAGTTAATCAGAGACAGTCAATTCAGATTTAAAAAAAGTTTATTTAAACATTTTATGAAAAAAAAAAACTTCAATAAACAACCCCTGGCTTCATTAACCATGTGGAAAATAAGTAAGGGAGACCATCAGGTCGAAATGCTGGGACATAGGAGAAAGTATAAAAAATAATTTAACAAAGAAATCCAAACAAAAATCAAATAAAGTATAAAGATCCTGGATGATCGTTTGACTGTTAAAATATGATGGAAAAGCAAATCCAACACAACCCTCCAGCATCTGGCCTGTCAAACACAGGGCAACATCATGGAAAGAAAAATAGCACCATTGAATATTGACCAGGATCTCTGTGTTTTATCTGAGGATGACTTTGGTAGCCTTCTCAATCAATCAATCATGCCCTCAGAGTCTCACTCACTGTTCACTGTCACAAAGCTCCAGACTCTGTCCACCTTCTTCAGTTGTGCAGACGTCGATCAGCTCCTCTGGGTGATGGCAGAGAGGACTCTTCATCTGGGAGAGCTGCTGGTGTAAGGTCATTTCTACCAGTGGATGAGCAGGGCATCTGGCACAGCTCTTAGTCCAAGCACAGGTGAAAGAAGGAGGAGGTTCCTTCAAACTATGTGACCCCAGCCTGACCACTGTAACAGGTGTGCAGACGAAGGTTGAAATTAGTCATTTTTAGGTTCTGTTGATTGTAAAATGGAAAAGAAAACATCACCTTTCTATTTAACATTTAGCTGGTGTATGACTCAGTGTGATTTTTATTTTAGAAGACTGTATTGTTAACAATAACTTGTTTTTACAATCCTCTTATGAAACTTAAAAAAAATCACAGGATAGATAACTTTTAACAGATGATTTTAACTTACACTTCACCTCTGTGGAAGATGTCAGACCAGCTGCTTTTATCTCTTCTTTGCCTAAATGAAGACACAAAAAACAATTGATTTACTGTTCAGTTAAATATATTAGAAAAGCAGACATGAATCACATTACAGACTATCAGTTTCTAACAAAATACAACATATCTTACCACCTGTAGCCTACGGTCTGTGGTGCTAACCTAGCTTAAATATAGAACGATTTCGTTAAAAACAGAGGACCCAGCAGCCCACGTATTTTCAATAATGATCAAAATAGCGGGATTTTTTAAAACACAGTGTATTTAAATATTAGACTTTGAATACAGCGGTTGGTTATACTTACACATTTCTTCATAAGACTCGTAGACCGGCAGAGCGCTTTCGGCGTAGCTGAGCTGCGTAAGTCATCAGGGCAGTACGCTAAATGGGCGGGGCGTCTTACCAGGGCTCCTGCCCCCGGACCCTACTGCGCAGACTCTGGCTCCAAATGACGATCAGAATCGCAAGATGGAAGCGCCCCTAAGCGGCATATTTTGGCTTCAAGAACGTTGAGTGGGAACAGCTACAGTGCGCGCCCACTGGTGCACGCGTGGATTCACTCTGGAGTGTCAGGGTGCGTGGCTAAAATGCTACATTCAAACTTTAGCTGTGGTGGGAACTCTAACAGACGAGCAAACCTTAGTTAGTTTGCTTTCCAGTGCCAGCATCCCATCCTGGTAACAGTGATGCAAACTTGCACTAAGGAATGAGGAAATAATTCATCAGAGATACTGTAAACAAGTGGGAAAGCAGACTGGTAGGGTTATACAGATAAAGCAGATCACTGAACTTTTGTTTCAACTCAAACAGCCTCCGTTATCCAGCTCTTCCACTCAGTATTCCTCCCTGCTGGTTCTTCTTCTCTCTTTCTCTTAATCGTCCTCCTCTTGTGCACACAAACTATAAATCTCTTCCTCATACTGGTATTGGCTTACCACTGGCTGATTTCTTTCTGCTTTCATTCAGTTCTATACCTCGCGTTTTATAATGCTGACGCTTTTCTTCAATTACTTAAAAACAAGTTAAACTTTTCCCTCTCTCTTTGTTCTCATAGGCTCTGCACCCTTTCTTTTTTCAGTTTGAGTCCAGCTTTGTAGAGGTGTTGCTTTCTATTGCAGCCTCTGTCCTAAAACTTTATATTTCTCCAAGTATAGAATGCTTCCCTTCCACTCTTATTCAGCACGTCCTGTTTACATTTTGAAAGTCTCGCTCTCGCTTTCTTTGTAAATTTTTCTGTCTTTTCTCGATATGTCTCTCTCTTTTTCTCTCTCTCTCTCACTCAGCACTGTCTCCCTTCTCTGCCTGATGAGGCCAGCCCCTCCATGGTGATGAGACCAACAGAGGGTGATTAAAGTGGAGTCTCATCTGGTGGGAAAACTGACCTCAATCAGATCTATTCTACCAAGAGGATGCTACCCTCCTCTCTTGTTTCCCTCCATCCCTCCTACTCAGTATATTCCTGACTCTCATCCCCTATCCTTTATTCTCCCTGACCTGCTCCCTCACCATGTCAGTGCTCCCCATCTCTCATCTCCAATCTTTAGCTTTCTACTCACATTTCTCATCTTCTGCCATCCGCTCCCACTGATCACTCTCAATTTGTCACCATCTGCAGTATTGTTCTGTGATGGTAATGTATCCTTCAGAGGAACTCTCAAATTTTTACATCATAAAGTATATGAAAGAAAGCTCATGAAATGGCAAAAGTCTGCATAATTACAGTATATCATTCACACAAAGGCTACTGGTATACAACTACATCTTTAGACCCTCTGCAGGGCTACAATAGTGCAGAAACATTTCAGCATTCCAGTCCATGTTTATAAGAGTATTCAGATGAATGCATTCTTCATTAAGTGAACATGTGTGTGACAACCACTAAAGGAGATTTGAAGAAGACACAAAAAAAGACAAAAAGACAAATTGGTGAATAACAATGGATCAGAATACAAGAAAGGAAATGTGTTGAGCTTAAACTCAGTAATGAGTGAGCAAGAGAAACAGATTCAATGACAGTATGAGGGTGTTGGTAATATGTTTCATAATTATTTGTATGCCAATAGTAAATCAACTTGATGCTCTGAAGGGACAACAGCTGCATTGCCAGAACTAACGGGACTTCCTTTAATCTAATGCTCATTTGTTATTTGATTACGTCTGTTCTCATCTTTCATCTCATTGTTGCAATAAGCTTAAAAAACACTTCTGGTATAAGCCACACCCACTTCTGGTTTTCTATTCGATTACAGATCCTTTTTTTGGTTGAACAGATACAGATAACAACATACAGTATCTGCACAACTCTAGCACCTGTATGGTTCTGTAGCTGTAAATGGTAAATGGACTTGAGCTTGTATTGTGCTTTAGTCTTCTGATTACTCAAAGTGCTTTTACACTGCATGTCACACCTACACATTCACACACTGATGGCAAAGGCTGCTATGTAGTGAGACCATCAGAAGAAACTAATCCCATCCATATACATTCATACGCCGCCGACGAAGCAGCAATTCGAGGTTAAGTGTCGTGCCCAAGGACACATTGGACATGTTGCTGCAGGAGCTGGGGATCAAACGCTGACCTTCCGGTTAAAAGACGACAACTCTACCAACTGAGCCACAGCAATAAACATCTATTCTTTTCTTTTCTAAAATCTTTTTAGGCTTACATTAACGCTGATAGGTGATATTATCTGATCTTGAGGTAAATCTATTCCTGAAGAAGATATAAAGAAGATCAACCCAAAATCTGTGTTCTTATGTGTTGGACGAGTTAGTAGATTTGATGATTATAATGGATGTGCTTCGCTTCAAACATTTGTTCCACTGAGACTGTGAACCATGTACTTTAACACACAGAGAATGAGCATGCGGGTTAGAATGGGAACAGGTGAACATGTCGGCCACTTGTTCATTAAGGTCCACGAGAAGAACCAGAGAACCAGGGTCCGCACAGTTCTAGCTTTTGCAGTTCTAGCTTATGTTTTGATGTTATACATGTTTTTTTGCTGATTGCCACAAGTATGTATGAGTATATTGTGGTGGTTGTAGTGAAGGGTTATAAGGTCAGCTTCCTGAGGGCTCTCCTCTGTCCTCCTACAAGCCAGTCAGCATATATAGATGGAGGACAACAAAGATCACTTGTTTTTTTATGTGGTATAACCGACTGTGCTGACATAAGAGAAGCTGTGCAACCATGGAGCTTGTTTGCTACAGCACCACAAGGTTGTATGTTCCTATTGTGTGTTGCACTTCGGGGTTATTGGGTCAGCTACCTGGGGATCTCCTCTGTCCACCAAAACAAGTTGGTATGTTGTTATGTTCAAACAAATATATATTTCATATCTACTCGAAGTGCAAAAAGTTATGGATGGCAGACATGCATTCGTACCATGCATGCATGTATCAAATAGTGTTTTTGGTTTCCTTTTTATATATATATATATATATATACAGTGGGTCTGGAAAGTATTCAGACCCCTTTACATTTTTCACTCTGTGTTTCATTGCAGCCATTTGCTAAAATCAAAAAAGTTCATTTTATTCTCATTAATGTACACTCAGCACCCCATCTTGACAGAAAAAAAACAGAAATGTAGACATTTTTGCAAATTTATTAAAAAAGAAAAACTGAAATATCACATGGTCATAAGTATTCAGACCCTTTGCTCAGTATTGAGTAGAAGCACCCTTTTGAGCTAGTACAGCCATGAGTCTTCTTGGGAATGATGCAACAAGTTTTTCACACCTGGATTTGGGGATCCTCTGCCATTCTTCCTTGCAGATCCTCTCCAGTTCTGTCAGGTTGGATGATGAACGTTGGTGGACAGCCATTTTCAGGTCTCTCCAGAGATGCTCAATTGGGTTTAGGTCAGGGCTCTGGCTGGGCCAGTCAAGAATGGTCACAGAGTTGTTCCGAAGCCACTCCTTTGTTATTCTAGCTGTGTGCTTAGGGTCATTGTCTTGTTGGAAGGTGAACCTTCGGCCCAGTCTGAGGTCCTGAGCACTCTGGAAGAGGTTTTCTTCCAGGATATCTCTGTACTTGGCCGCATTCATCTTTCCTTCAATTGCAACCAGTCGTCCTGTCCCTGCAGCTGAAAAACACCCCCATAGCATGATGCTGCCACCACCATGTTTCACTGTTGGGATTGTATTGGACAGGTGATGAGCAGTGCCTGGTTTTCTCCACACATACCGCTTAGAATTAAAGCCAAAAAGTTCAATCTTGGTCTCATCAGACCAGAGAATCTTCTTTCTCATAGTCTGGGAGTCCTTCATGTGTTTTTTGGCAAACTCTATGCGGGCTTTCATATGTCTTGCACTGAGGAGAGGCTTCCGTCGGGCCACTCTGCCATAAAGCCCCGACTGGTGGAGGGCTGCAGTGATAGTTGACTTTGTGGAACTTTCTCCCATCTCCCTACTGCATCTCTGGAGCTCAGCCACAGTGATCTTTGGGTTCTTCTTTACCTCTCTCACCAAGGCTCTTCTCCCACGATTGCTCAGTTTGGCTGGACGGCCAGGTCTAGGAAGAGTTCTGGTCGTCCCAAACTTCTTCCATTTAAGGATTATGGAGGCCACTGTGCTCTTAGGAACCTTGAGTGCTGCAGAAATTCTTTTGTAACCTTGGCCAGATCTGTGCCTTGCCACAATTCTGTCTCTGAGCTCCTTGGGCAGTTCCTTCGACCTCATGATTCTCATTTGCTCTGACATGCACTGTGAGCTGTAAGGTCTTATATAGACAGGTGTGTGCCTTTCCTAATCAAGTCCAATCAGTTTAATTAAACACAGCTGGACTCCAATGAAGGAGCAGAAACATCTCAAGGAGGATCAGAAGAAATGGACAGCATGTGAGTTAAATATGAGTGTCACAGCAAAGGGTCTGAATACTTATGACCATGTGATATTTCAGTTTTTCTTTTTTAATAAATTTGCAAAAATTTCTACATTTCTGTTTTTTTTCTGTCAAGATGGGGTGCTGAGTGTACATTAATGAGAAATACAATGAACTTTTTTGATTTTAGCAAATGGCTGCAATGAAACAAAGAGTGAAAAATGTAAAGGGGTCTGAATACTTTCCAGACCCACTGTATACATTGGAGTTATAAGGTTGATTTATTTGATCTATTTTCCTTTTTCCATGCATTTTTCTGCAGCATAAACTAATGTTAGGACTTCCCGTAGACCAGTCAGCAGCATTTTAAACAATCTGAATTACATTATATATTGTCAGTGGATTTTATTTGTAGTTTCTGCTTGATTGAGCCCAGAAGGGAACACAACTCATGGTTTAAATAAGGGGACGTACTTAGGATTTACACACAAGTTGCTTTAATTTTGGTCTCTTCATTTTCTTCTCTTCCCTATCTTCTCTTTTCTTAATTCCCTCCGTCATTCTAAATATCAAATGGTTTCCAAACGTTGTTGATATAATCAGATCCCCTGTTGCATTTATATCTCTGTTAACATAAACAGTTGAGCCAGTGTGTTCACACTTTAAAGGTCACATATTAAACTCCTTTTCAACAAGTTTAAATGAGTCCAAACGAGCTCCCCAAAACATGTCTGTGAAGTTTCTTGCCAAAAATCCACTCTGGTCCTGTATTTTAACAAGCCTATAACCCCTCTATTTCAGCATCAGTCAAAACACGCTGTTTTTGTGTCTCTGGAAGGGCTTTGGTGGGCTCTTGCACCATGCCCTGTTGTTAACAGTGAAAAGGCAGACTCAGAGGGTAGAACAAACAACTGACCAAGAGGAGGGATACTGCCCTTTGTGATGTCACAAATCTCCAAACAGCCTGTTTGACACATTTTCTAAAAAGTGGAGCAGGCAAAAGATGGAGAGGATGGACTTTGCTCATAATTGTGGGATTTGTAGACAGACTAGGGAAACATATTAGTGTACTTCATCATGATAAAATGTGATTGCATAATATTTGACCTTTACTGTTTAGCCTGTAATTGCACTTTAAATGTAGAATTGGTATTAATCAGAATATATGTGTGTGTCTATGTTGTATGGAGTTTCAAAATAAGGAGGAACAACTCCAGTGTGTCTTTTAGAAGTGTCAGCATGTCGCAATGTGTGCTGCCATAACAACATTTATCCACAAAATAAACTAACCACATTTTCTTATTTTAGCTGTGCATTTACCAAGCATCACGACTGTCTACCTTTGCAGCATAGTTTTGCCTGTGCTTAAAAGGTTACATGTATTTTTACACAAACATTAGCTCAAGCCCACAGGAGTGTGTGAAGTGTGTGAATGAATCATGTATTTGTCATTTTCCGGGGTTGATTATAATCTTAAGTGAAGCCAGGTGGCTGCTCCAGCCCTCTTGTTTCTGTAGTTGTGCTGTAAATATATAAAGAGGACAAAAAAGGGGACAAACCTGAAACAAACAGACTTCACTGCTTTCTGCGTGTACATCATTGGTAGGGATTATTCATTCGTTTGCGTTCTTGCTTTTTGTCCTGTCCCCATTTTATCAGCTGACGGCAACAGAGTGCAGCTGTCACATGTCCTCTCTCATCGTCGGATGAGGCAAGCTCAGTCGCAAAAATTGTAATTCAGGAGTCAGGGGCAGTAAGTTACACTCTTTATATAATTCATGTATAATGAGCCAGAAGTTTTGGTATAGTCTAGACAGTCAGGCTTAGAATGCATTTAGTATAACAGCATATACTCACAAGGACACTACTGGGAGAGCTTGATTTGAATCTTCAATTTCCTGGTGATGCCACGTGCAGTGTGATTTGTGACATTATGCATACTATCTGGAGTATTGAATTACTTGGCCACCAGAGGCATTTGACTGGCTCTGCTGAACCGGAAATGATGCAATCACACTGGCCCCATTTCCAGTGATATTTAAATCCTTTTCTGCGTGGATGGTCTAGCCAATTGGCAAATCGCTCTTCCTCCGTGCGTGCCCTTGTTTTGATTTGATTTGTAAGAAATGTTTTCTGTGAGTGTGTGAGTGCGTGGGTGTGCCGTTGTGCCATTTCATGTGATTTGTGTAGATGTGTGCGTGTGGCCATCCTTTGGTGCTTAATCCACAATCTGCTGTCTGCCAGAAAGAAATTCCTTTTTTTTCCCCATTCCACGTTCTTTCAAGAAATGGAGCTTTCGCTCTCAAGTTGCCCTAATTCGTAAGTAGCCTTAAAACTTCACCCAGTAAAGACATCTGATACAACATTTTGTCTATTTGATTCCACCTTGTTGTTAACTTTGGGTAATGGGCTGGTAAATCATTTAAAAGGCAAAAGAAGAAGAAGCTCATCTTGTTCACTTAATAACGGGTTAGAAGTAAAACATTTTACTGTTAATGTTATTGGTCTGCCCGTAACCCCTTTTATATTTAGCCAAAATAATTGACTTGAAGAGAGCCACTCAATTAAAGTGTTTTTGAGAAAATTCAGTAGCACAATGTCAAATCACAGAAAAAAATGACACAATTTAGGTAATGCAGTACTAAAACTGCCAGTTTTATGTTTGGTAATGTAAGTGTTAATCAAAATCTTGTAATGCTTTGACAAAAAAATGTGTTTCATCTGCTTGTGTTGGGCTGCAGGGTGGTGCAGTGGTTAGCGCTGTTGCCTCACTTGGTTCAAATCCCCTTCAGACAGGAGCCTTTCTGTGAGGAGTTTGCATGGTCCCTCTCGAAATGTGTGGGTTCTCTCCAGGTACTCCGGCTTCCTCCAATAAGTCAAAAGACATGCTCGCTAGGTTAACTAGAGACTCCAAAATCGCCCTTAGGTGTGAATGTGAGTGTGCCTGGTTGCCTGTCTATATGTCAGGCCCTGTGATTGACTGGCTGCCAGTCCAGAGTGTGCCCCGCCCCTCGCCCAATGACACCTTGGATCGGCTCCAGCCCCCCACTGCCCTGAACCTGAATAGTGGTATATATAATAGATGGATGGATCTGCTTGTGTTACTTGGTGACTCTTCTCTGGGAGGTAATGCGTTTTATCTCTCCTGAGACATTTAAAGAGTGATGGCAGTGATGATCATTATGATGATGATGATGATGGTTATGTTGCAGTTACGATTTTCATGCCACCTGAAGGGGAAGCTCGAGTGTCGACAGATGTGTGTTAATGGTATTTTTTTAAATTATCCCTTCCTTAATAAAAAAAAGCTGTCAGGCTGCCTGCAGATTTGATTCTTTAGCCCTAACCTTTTGATGCTGTTCACAGTAGGAAAAAAATAATTGTACTACAAGCACACTTTCATATTCCGCTTCCAACATTCGATTACTTTCATGTCTTAATTAACTGTGTTTGACGCACATTGCATTGTTGTTCTCAGTTTATACAGCCAATTATGTATCAGTTTAGCTGTGGGGGAAAGTTGCCAAGTCAATTGATTTAAATCATTTATGAGAGATGAAAAATGTCCAAGTTCTCAACATCCATGCTAATTTAATTTCTATTCCACCTAATGTCATAGGTAAAAGTCCTTTGTTTCCAGATGGTTGCATCATATGATTGATTGATTTGAAACACAACTACAACCTGGTAGTAAGAATCCATCCAACTGGCTCCTTTCGATGCGAAGGAGTAGCAGCTCTAATCCAAGCTCCCCCTGAATGTCTGAGCTGTTAACCCTATCTCTAAGGCTGAGCTTGGCCCCTTGTATCTACAATCATATTCTCTCAGTCTGTACCCACAGCTAATGACCATAGGTGAGGTATAGTAAAAAGCTCGACAGGTAAATCGAGAGCGTTGCCTTCAGTCTCTGCTCCCTCTTCACCAAGATGGTCCAACAAAACGCCTGCGTTAATGCCGAAACAGACCCAATCCGCCTGTCAATCTCATGGTCCATCTTGCCCTCACTCATGAACAAGACCCTGAAATACTAATAATTACTCTCCACTTGGAGGGAGAAATCCACCTTTTCACAGCAGCCTTGAAGGTGCTGACCCACATCCCATCTGCTTTGCAGTCATTTGCAAACTGCCCAAATGTCTGCTGGTGGTCCCAGTATGAGGAAGTTAACAAAACTACATTATCTGCAAAAAGATGAGATTATAGCTTGAGGCCCCCAAACGGGTCTGACTATTTTCCCAGGATGTAGACACAGCTCTAATTCTGGTCATAAAGGGACCAGATGGCTCAAAGCAATGGCCCCAGGACCCCATATTCCTGCAGTACCCCCGGCATTCCCCCCCGAGAGGCATGGTCATAGGCCTCCTCCAAGTCCACTAAACACATGTAGACTCGGATGAGCAAACACCCATTCCACCCCCCCCCCAAGAACCCTGGTAGTTATAACCATGTATAATTTTAATAATCTCAATGTGATTTGACTCAAATCAACTAGTGGAACGATATTACCTCAAGTACAATATGATGCTGGTATTGTCATTTTGTCAGTTTATATTCAAGACCTTTATTTGCAATCTTATAACAAAGGGTTCGAGATGTATTTTCCCAACAGAAATGTTGTGTGAAATTAAAGTAGTTAGCTAAAGAGAGACATCAACAAACCTACTATTTACTTTAATGGCACTGTAGCACCAAGAAATAGAATAAATGAGATGACAACAACCACATAATTTTAATCCACCAAGGAGATGAACAATACAGAAAGAAGAAAACAAGTTCTTCCCATGGCACTTTTTCCCCCAAGCTGCCAGAAGGGGAGTCTCTCATCTCTCTTTCAATTACCTCCACTGAGGTCTCTTATGTAGTATTTATTCCTCATCATCGTCGGATTCTTTAAAGATTGTCATTTTTTTTTCTTGGTCTAGGTCCGTAAAACTGATGTCCCTTTGATGCAATGCAGAAACACTAATTGGTGTGGACTCTCAGCGGGCCAGTGTGCATGACTGCCCTAAATGGGCGTCAGATTAGGGGAGGGGAAAGGAAAATTGCATTGTTGAGGTATGGTGTCAAACACATGAAAAGGCTGACTATAACAGGTGAGATTTTTTGTAATTTGTCTGTGTGCATGGGTAATAAGGGTGTGTGTTAGTGTGTTCTTAAAATGGAATTAGGAGCATGAGAAGAAGAAAAGTGAGACAAGGACACATTTATATTTGCAATATGCTTGATGTATTTCTTACTTGCCCTAAGAAATACATCAAGCATATTGACCTCCATCAATAGAAAAGTGCTGCACATAGGTACAAATGACACATCCTATTGGGAGTCTAAATGGCCATGTCTGGTGTTATATGTCATTTTCTTAATAGAGCCTTCCCCTGTAGTTCTTTTCATAGCAAACGTATGGTCTAAGATGTAGCTATACCAGTACTTCCTGGACTTGCAAAAAAAGCTAAACAAAGGTGGTCAATTTAAGGAATTGGAAAATGTCTTATTGTTTTTTGTAAAAACAAAACAATCCATGTGATCATGACTCAGGATATTATGAGACACCTTTTAGTGTTGCACAATGAAGCTGCCTAATATCCAAATAGGCTAGGAAAGGCTTCTGTCAACAGCGCTAACCACTGGACCACTGTGAAGCCCATTATTTTAATTCCATTATAAGCAAAATACAAAATAGAAGGTGTTTTCACTTATTTCACTAAATAAAAAAAAAGAATAGACATCTACAATTATTATAATTATATTACTATTTATATTATTATTATGTGTAGCATTTCATGAAGGGCTCAATGCAAGGTAGTACAACACACACACACACACACATGCAAAGCAATCCCATCTGAGTCTTTGAAGTTGTCAAAGCTTCTATCTCTCTCTCACTTGTTTTATCCCCCCCCCCCCCCCCCCTCCCCCCCTTTATATGTGACAGACTTGTATCTGTCAGTCAACTGAGCAACAAAGACATTGTTACGTCAGCTCATTAGAACAGGCGTGTTCTCTTTAAGGAAGTCAGAGAGAAACACACTGACGTATTGACAATAAAATAGCAACGAGGAATGTCTTTGAAAAGTGTCGAGCAACAGCAGTCGCAAAAAGAGTACAGAACATTTTGAGGATCTTTAAAATCATTTGAAGTTTGTGTTCTTATAAGAGTGTTACCTGGACTTCAGGACATTGGGATGTCATTATGTCTGAGTGATGCTGTTTCTTTGAGTCAGACTTTAATATCTGTGTTTACAAGGTTACTATCTCCATAACAGTTTGTGCTTCTTTTTTCCACATCAACCAAAATATAGATATGAATCCCTTACATTGTGTTATATGTGACAGATTATACTCATATTATATCCAAACCGTAGTGCCATTGAATAACTCATGCATTAAGTCATTTTGCACTTTAAAAGTTTGAGGCAATGCATACTATCATGAACAGATTTGTTGTCCTCTTGTTGTCTAAGAAGAAAGCTAGATTTGAGTTTACCCGTGGTGTTGTCTGTCGAGGTGGTTCAAACACATGTTTTGACAGAAAGAAAAAAAAGCAGGCAATAGAACTTATTTTCAACAACAACCGGCTGTAGACGGTAAAGTCGGGGGGCATTCTGCATCAAGTTTATTTCTCCAGCAAGATCAGAGATGTAATATTTTTATACCAAATGACAAATCCAGAAATCACAAGTGTAGAAGAAAAAAAAAAAAAGACGAGAAAAAGGCCTTGATTGTTTCACTGTTTTCTCTACTGTTTTAATATCTTCAAGCAGCAGTGTTATGACTTCAGCATGATTCCAGGAACAACGCTGTGTCAGATCACCAGCTCAATTAGTCCTGCTGCCGCTCGTGGGTGGCTGGCTTTGTTTTTTGTTTTTTTAAGTCAAAACAGAAAGCTTCTCCCTTCAAAATAAAATATCACCTGAACAATGGAGCTGGAATAAATCATCACAAATCTTCTTTTTTTTAACACACACCAACATTTGCTGGTGTTACGGCATTCAGCAGTAACAACCCTGTACATTCAAAAAGTGGAGTGGCGATTAGCGTGGGAATCAATTTGAGGGGCCCCTGGCTGGATTGATATCATTACATTCACTGCAGACTGAATTATGGATGACTGTATCATAATGGGGCGGTAATGGGATGAGACAAAGCACAGGTAGACGACCTGCCGCAGGTGAGAGCTATTATTAGTGTCTAGTCTCTGGCTCGGCTACACACTCGCAAATACATGCACTCAAACATGCATGCACATGTGCAGCTTCAGGATCACTGAGAGCAGTGGCACTAATTGTGCTTTTAAGATGCACTTAATAATTCCACTTAGGTCTTTGTCACTGTGTTGGGGACTTGTGTGACTGAAGGGAATCTATCAAAGCATCATGTGTCTCTTAAATCAAAGCATTCCCAATGATCAAAAGCACATTTCCGGAGATGCTGCATGCGGTTCCTTCCACCGGTCATTAGTTTTGGCTGTTTGTTATTTTATTCAGGACACCTGTTCACTCTGTGCACAGCAGTTGGTTTCCCACTGATGCCTCTGTGCGATGGAATAAAAAGGCCAGAACAATCTCATAAAATGTCTCACTCTGCAGGTAATGTGTTGCAGACACAAATTAGGTTAACATTTCTTCCCTTAAATGGATTATGGAGCAATGACTTGAAATCTGAAACAGTAAAGTCAACTAGCATGTATTTAAATGTGCGCTACAAAATAAAGTGCAATATGAAAGCCACAATTGTAAAATAATAAAAATTCTCTCAAGAAAATGTAAATTTAAAGGTGAATTAAAACATGGACATTAGTTTATCTCTGGCTGATGAAACTAACATCTGTTTGTTACTTACTTCCAAAGCCTGTGTGATTCTATGCTGTAAAATGTCCAATAGATGTTTTAAACCAACGTTTACATTCACTGGTCTTCATCGAAAGTCATTTTGTGTAACTTTAAGGTGTCAGATGAGGAAAGTCAGAATGGGTCGACGAGGGGAGGGTCTTGAAAAGCCTGGTTCAAGATGAAGCTTAACTCGGTAGCAATCTCTTCTCCCCTGCCCTTGTTGGTGAGTGTGGCGCTCAGTTGGTCGTCTCGCAACCCGAAGTTAGGGGATCCATCTCCAGCGTTTGCAGCCACTTGTCCAATGTGTCATTGGGCAAGACACTTAACCCCAAGTTGCTTCCCGCTGCTTCGGCAGTGTATAAATGTGTTTGAATGTGTATGAATGAGATGAGATCATTCTGAAGGTCACTTTAGATAGCAGCCCCTGCGATCAGTGTGTGAATGGGAATTTAAGTCATTTGAAATAAAGAGACCAAAAAAAAGAGAAGATTTAAGAAAAAATCAAGCTCTTTAATAATTCATAGTTTTATACTGTTGTTATTCCGACAAACATAAAACAGTCCAATTAGTTATCCAAAACTGAAAATATAATTGAGTACTCATCTGAATGAAATGTTACATCAGGTTAATTTGCAAAGTGATGTGTAAAGATAAACTGCTTGTATTAGGCTGTGATATACAACCAAAAATAAAATAAAACACAACATGCAGCTATAGGCTCATCTTTTGAAGTTCCAAATAAATCAGTTCATTATTTTTACCTCATCATTTTTTTGAAACAGATTACTATGTACAGGTATGATAATTATTCACCAGGAAAACACAAGAACTACTCATTTGATCAGTCACTGGTGCTCCACACCATGGAAAAGGATTCATGCACGCGGACATACTTTGCAGTAGCATCGACAATCAGCTCCTACGGACACAAGAAGAATACATGTCGGCAGTGTTTCCGTCATGGTCCACAAAGTTCCACACTTATAGGGTTAACATTTATACATGGAGACTGACACTGATTTGAGCTGTCTATACGGGCCTCAAATACAAGATTCAGATTCAGACTTTATTAATCCCAGAAGGACAATTTTGTTTCATAGCCTACCGAGGCATTAAAAGAAGAATGTGCGACATTTGACACATAAATATAGCAGACAGGAAGTATATCGTCTGTAAATATCTCTCTAAGTCCTGACTGTGACCATGAGTGAGACACGCGTGTCCCGCTGTAGTCTGAGTGGATTTACATTGTGTTTACCTCAAAGCCATTTAAGTGAGGGACTAGAGAACAGAAGAATAACACACTGTGCTCACTGCTTATTTGAATGTCCAGTAAGCGTTTTTTGGATCATGGTCATTCCGTATAAATTTACATGCAATGTGAAGCTACCAGCAAACTTAAGAGCGCTACCATTAGCCTGCTAACACGAAAATGCAGCTCGAGACGAGGACAATTTTGTCCGTTGCTTGCACTTAGCGCTTAATTATGGTGCGTTCCAATTTGATACCACCTTTGTGCAAACGCGAGGGGAAAGAGGTTGGAGGTGTGTCGCTGTAGGAGAGCAGCGACACACCTCCAATCTCTGATTGAGAGGACTAAGTGTGGCGGAGTTGTCACCAAGCAGCAGTTTGTTTTGGTTTCATGCTGGGTGACACCTACTGGATCAAACAGTCGCACATTCTTGCTTTAAAATGAAACAAACACAGTCACAGCAGCATTCTGAAAATTACATTCACATGCCAGTAACCACAGATCAATGACAAACTGTGAGACCAGATCTTACATTTTTTAAATGAATAATGCATAAATACAATGGCAGAAATGTATTCAGTAAATTGATTCATCAATAAAAAAAACCTTACAGGTTGCTTAATGATCTGACCATAACCAATTAGAGTTAAAGTTGTTCAGCATTCAACAGCGTGATAGCGGAAGGTTAAAAAGAGTCCTTGTATCTGTTGGTTCTCCTTTGAAGGGCACGGTAGTTGCAAGTAATTGCAAAATGCCAAGTCCAAATGATCAATGGATGTGGGTGTGAGTGTGGATAACAGCCTATTTTCTGCATATGCAGGTCTGCTATTTGTTTATTTGTTAGGAGCCGTACCCTGGAGCTCAGCTATTCCTCCTAGTGTCCACATGTTATAATTCTTGCAATGCTTGTAACCTAACTTTTCCCCTTGTATAAACCTAAAGAATGGTAAGGATGTACAGATATTGCCCTGTGTTTTGTAACTTCCTTCAAAAGTCATGTCTTCTAAATATGAGAGACGTGAAAACGTACCGAACCTTCCCCTCGGCTATTTTATGTTCCTTGAATCCAATTTAAAAGGGACTAATCCCATTTCTCTCCTGCCATATAAACAGCATGGGTCCGTGGTAAAGTTAAACAAGTCTGCGCTTATCCATGTGATGAGATATTGTAAATGACAGCATGAAGAGGCCTATATAGGTTCAGAATAAAACATCGTGTGCTGTACTCGAACAGAAATAGCTCTCCTACCTCACTGTATTTAAATGACACAGCACCAGCTGCTCACTGCTCCTTTCAAGTTGTTACCCTATCAGACAATACTTAAGGAGATGAATGGATTGTCTCACACTGAAACACCACTTATTACCATGCCCGCACTGTGTCATCCCCTCGTTCTCCTTCTCTATGCCCTTCTTCCCTCCCTCCCGCCCATCTTTCATTCTCCCTGTTTATCTCTTTCACCTCTCTTTTCCTCTCTCCATCTGTTTTCTGTGTCCTTCCTTCCCTCCTTTCTAAAGATGGACTGCATGTCTTTCTCTGTCTTTTCATTATTCTCTGGCCAATGCCCAACACAGATACTCTCGAAAATACCCCCCCCCCCCCCCCCCGCCCTCTTTATTCTGACATTCTTCATCTGCAATTCTTACCGTCTCTGCTAGCTTCTCTCTGTCTGTCTTCTCCTACAGCAGCATAAATCAAAAGCTTCTGGGCTTTTTTTTTTTTCCACCTACGATTATTTATGGAGCTGCTGCCGCAATCATTTTCATGCTCCCGATAAGTGCGCTGAGTACAGTACACAACCTAGACAGGAATATTTTATCACAGGCCAAATGAGAAAAGAGAACACATGCTATCTTCTTAAACTTGGCCCTTTATTCTAGTTTACACTTGTTGCAGCAAACGTGTGTAGCACCCATCCTCCAAATCAAACAAATAGAAAGTCCAAAA